>NC_034011.1:13218289-13222359 GCF_000346465.2 Prunus persica | reverse complement strand
AGTCTACACTAACGAGGCATTCTATCCTTCCATACACCAATGACAGGGAGAGATTAAGCCAACCCCCTGAAACATATAAATTCATAGAGAAAGCACAATGGGATGCCTTTGTAGCTTCAAGGTTATCCAAAGATTTTGAGTCTGTGCATTCTCAACATGCACAGATTAGGGAGAAACTTGAGTACAATCATTGATTGTCTCAAAAAGGATATGCTGGTTTGGAGGATCAATTGGAGGAAACCATGCCTGGGGTAGAAATTGATCGATCTACCTTATGGAAGAGAGCTAGACAGGACAAACATGGTAACATCCCGGATCCAAAGGTGGCAGAGAAAGCAAAATTAATTGTAAGCCTACTCACTCTGTTTTAAATTTTTATTAAACTGTGAATAATTCTTATTACGTCTTATGTTATATTTTGCATCGTGTGAATGATATTACCACGTCGAAATTTTTTAAAAAACGTCGTTAAAGGTCTAAATCAGGAATCACTACTCTGTTTTCTGTAATTATAGCATAAGATGTCGGCGGTTCATTTTCGCGTCGTTTGTATTAAATTACTATGTCGAAATGTTTTAAACAAGGTCGTTAAAGGTGTGAATATTGAATCATCCCTCTGTTATCTGTAAATAAAGCATAAGACGTCGGTGGTTTATTCATTTCGTCGTTTTAAAAAACTAACCACGTCGGTATAACTACCGTCGTGATAAATTATAATAACGTCGATTTATATGTTACTGCGTCGTCTGAAATTATATAATACGTCGTTTGTATATAAATAACCGTCGTGTGTTTTTTGTTCTTACTTTTTTATATATCTTTGTTTTAGGATGAATTGCAAAAACAAGTCTCGGAAGGCAAAGTCACTGTATCTGGCAGCAATGATGTGCTGACCATGGCTTTGGGCCCCGAGCATCCAGGCAGAGTGAGAGGGGTAGGTGCTGGGATTTCCCCAAGGCAATATTTCAATTTACCCAAACCACAGAGGATGAGCTTTGACGACCGTTTAAAGGACAGTTTAAGAGTTCTCCTTCAAGAAGAGAATAAAAAGATGGAAGCTAAGGCAAGGGAAGAGGCTTTAAGGATGGAGGCTAGAACCAAACAATTGGTAGAGGCTGAGAGGGAGCATTTCCTGAGTCAGCTTTCTCAATTAATTCCCAATTTTGATCCAAGCATGCTTAAACCAAGAATTAGCCAAAGTCCCAAAAATCCAATGTCTGACAAAGCAAGCTGCTCTGGAGGTGATGTGAGATCCCTACATTTTGAGGATGATACTGCCAAAAATGGAAAACATCAGGAAGAAAAGGTAACATATCTGAACTTTGAATTCTCTGTTTTTTTAAAAACTATTAGACGTCGTTATTATTAATAAACCGTCGTTTGAAATACATACCACGACGATTTTAAAAATAAACCGTCGTTTGTATTTCAATACCACGTCGTATTTAGTTTACTTGTTTTACACGCCATTAAACGTCGTTATTTTTAAAACTTTGTGGTTTTTAGACTACGGGGTTAGTCATTCCCGAAGTAATAGATGAAGAGAAGACAGAAGAAAAACAAGATAAAAAGGAGAAAGAAGATGAAGAAAAGCATGACGACCAGGTATGTTCACATAACTTTGCCTTTTTTATTTGTTTTTCAAAATTTCAGACGTCGATATTTTTCTTTAAACCGTCGTTTGTTTACAACTTAGACGGCGGAATTTTTTTTAAGACGTAATAAATTATTCACCACGACGGTTTTTTCACCGTCGTTTAAATTCTTTTCAGACGACGTTTTATTCCTTAAACCGTCGTTTTTATTGAATTACCACGTCATTTTTTTTATTTCTTTAAACAGGTTTTTGAAGTTGTTGATTATTCAAATATGGAGGCGCCATCTTCTTTAAAATCCCTTTGTCGTTATGTGGAAATGACACTCGTGCCTCAGGATAAGACCCTGAACTTTACAATTGATAAGGAGGTGTTTGGTCTAGAACGCGATACCTTCCTCCTGCCTGAAGATATTACACAATTTGCAGGCATGGAAGAAATAGGAGCTACGGTCATTGCTGTATATATGAGGTTTGTCATTCTAAAATAACCACGTTGTTAGTATGTACCGTCGTTATTGCGTCGTCTTAACTAACAAACCACGTCGTTAGTATGTACCGTCGTGATAAATATATTATAACGTCGTTGTCTATTTCAGTATGTCGTGTGAAATTTTATAATACGTTGTTTTGTTATACATAACCGTCGTGTGTTTTTTTGTGCTGACTTGTTTATATTATTTTATATATTTAGGTACTTACACGATGTTTTGAAACAAGCAAATATGTGCAGCATGGTAGGCTTTATCGACCCTGCTACAGTTAGTGCCAACTCTGGCACAATAGCTGACAGATCACGACTGGTAGCAGCTCGACTTCAGAGGACTGACGGTGAACAGATTTTCATGATGCCTTACAATCCAGGGTTAGTCTCCTTAACAGGATTTTGTTTTTATGATTTTCAATAAATGATAGCGTATAACTAACCACGTCGGTGTTTTATTTTATTGAGTCGTTTGAAACTACTAACCACGTCGGTAGTTATTTATCGTCGTGATAAATATATAATGTCGTCGATTGCAACTTTATTTCGTCGTGTGAAATATTATAATACGTCGTTTTTGTAAATAACCGTCGTTTTTATATTAATTTTGTGCAGCCGTCATTGGATCTTGCTGATTGTGATAGCAAAGAGGGAAACCGTCTATTTTCTGGATCCTCTGTCAGGAAATCGTGTGGTCGATGAAGAGGCCAAAAACATCGTGAACAGTGCTATAAAAATTTATAATTCTCACATAGCCAGATCAGGCCGTAAGGCAGTAATTTGGAAAACTCTGTCAGGCACACCAAAGCAACCCAGCAGTGTCGAATGCGGGTATTATGTGATGCGCTTCATGAGGGACATCATCATGGATCCTTCCTTGGCGTTTGAGAAGAAGGTAAGAAGAAATTACCTTCATACATTTTACGTCGTTTTTTGTATTATCAACGACGGTCATGTAAAATTACCGTCGTTGAATAGATATACTACGTCGGTTATGAAAAATATCGTCGTCTGTGATTGAATTTCTTTTTATTTATAAACCCTAATAGTCATTGTTTATGCAGTATGCCAAGGGAAAACAGGAAGCGCCATACCCCCAAGAAGCAATTGATGAAGTCCGGAATGAATTGGCAGAGTTTGTTTGCCTTCACCTGGAATAGGGGAATTATTGAACACTTGATATTTATGTATAATGTACAAATTTTGTCTATAATATATAATGTAAAAATTTGTTGAGGTTTTCTTTAATTAAAAAAAAAACAAACATACAAATTGCGTAACCGACGTGTAATACATTTCCAACGACCTAATAAAGTCAAAAACCGTCGTTTTTTGTTGTTTCGTTTTAAACAAATCCGACGTAAAAGGATATTTAGACGACGTTCTTTGAACAATTGAGTCGTTTATGGTTTACAACGTCTTCAATTTCTTAAGGGTTCAGGGTAGTACTTTGTAACGACAGCGGTTAAGTCGTGGAATATATATTTTACGTCGGATAGTTAAATATCCGCCATGGTTTCTCATTTAAACGACGTCATTTTAACAACTTAGTCGTCTATTAAAATTTACAACGTCTACAATTTATTAACACCGACGTGGTTTGTTGTTGTGATAAGAATATTTTATTATTTTTATATCAAAATATTTAAAATAAATCAGAAAAATGTAAAGTCAACTCCTATGAAGTCATTGATATATTTTCTTCCCCCTAAACCTTGAAAAAAATTCATTTTGAATAACAAAAATTTAAAATGACCATCCAAAACAAAATTATTTTGATGAGTCATAAAATCACTTCTAGTTTTATGGTTTAGGGTTTAGAGTCTAGGGTTTAGAGATTAGGGTTGTTATTTATTGGGGTTTATTTTTAAAGTATAATTTTTGGGTAGTCTAGGGTATATATTAGGCTGTAAAACCATAAACCCTTTTATAAACTTAATTTTTAAAATTATATAATTTAGTTTTAAGGGTTTACCCGTATTAATTTTAACG
>NC_034011.1:13057777-13218189 GCF_000346465.2 Prunus persica | reverse complement strand
GACATGGTTTATACTTTAAACGACGTCATTTTAATATGTAAGTCGTCTATTATTATTTACAACGTTTTCAATTTCTTAACCCCGACGTGGTTTTTCAGTCGTCTTTATATCAAAATATTCAAAATAAATTTAAAATTAATCCGAAAAATGAAGCGTCAAAATAAACGGCGTTACGTTCAGTGTTTCCGTCGTGGAATATTACATTTACGTTGGTTCTTGTAGAACTTTCGCCATGGTTTTTCTTTCGACGTTTTAAAGAGCGCGCTCTCTAAAAATTTTCGCGCGCCCTAAATTTTTTAGATTTGCTCTTATTCTTATACTTCTAACCCTGAACCCTAAAATTTTCAGATTTCGCGCAACATAACATTTCGCTCTCTCACTTCTGCTCTAATTAAAAGTTGCACTCTCCAGGCTCCGTCGAATCTATGAGCTCGTCCAACCTGTAAGTACAAACCCTATCCTCCCCTTGTAAATTCATTGAATGATATTAGGTTGTTTTGTTAAAGGGTTTTAGGTATATGCTTTGCGATCTGTTAATAATGTGCTTATAGGTGTGGGTTCATGGATTTTCTGTTTAATGGGTTCATGGATTACATTATCTGTTATGTTGAATTGGGAATGGATTTAATTTTGTCGGATCTTTTAATCACCCTATGTTATGTTGAATTGGGAATGGATTTATTGTTTTCATGCTTGGTTTCATGTATATGTTGGTTTTTTGCTTGGTTTCATATATATGTTGTGTTCTTAATGGGTTTTGGGTTCTTGAAAATAAACTGAGACACGACGCCTTTTTAGGGCATACGACGACGATGACACGACGGGTTATGAAAAAGCCGTCGTTGTATTACTTATACACGACGGTTTTTTCATAAACCGTCGTTTGTATTACTTATATTAGACGACGTCTGTTGAAAATCCGTCGTCTATATATGCCAAATACGTCTGTTTTTGTTTAAAACCCGTCGTCTCTGTTGTGTATTACTTGCTATTAGATCTTTGTATAATCTGCTATAGTGATGGTTATTGCCTGTATTTTCACTTTATTATAGATAATAGGTTATAGTGTCGGAGATGGATAAGTCATGGATGCACTCGGATAGAAGATCGAAGGCATATGAGTTTGGGGTGGAAGCATTTTTGAACTTTGCTGTAGAAAATCTTCTAACTACAACACATATTCGTTGTCCATGTGTTAAATGTGTTAATTTGAAGTTGTTTGGGGTTGGAATTATAAGGGATCACTTATACTTTTCACGGAGAACCTTGGGAAGCAACTACTAATGCTAGTAGAAATGTTGAAGAAGATGATGGCCATAGTAGGTACAGTTTTGTCTCTGAAGAAATTGATATGGATGATAATGATTTTGGTGATTTTGGTTCCGATCCGTATGAGTTTGCCAATGTGATGTTAGTACAGTTGGAGTGCCTTCAAGCCAAAAGATGGGACTTTCAAAGCCATTATCAGGTTGCACAGTGAGCATAGTTGATCAGGACCTGTTGAATCAAGCACATCTATATGTCTTGGAGAATACGGAGGAAGTTCTACCTTATATCGAGTACGTATGAGTTTTATTCTTTAAGTTTCCATTTTAAATTATTTCTTATGTTTATCTTCTATATTTGGGACCGTAATGCTTGAATTTTTCGTGTCATGTAGGCAACATATGATCCACATCAAGACTGCTTATCCAAAATTTAGAAAGAGAATAAAGTGGCTGCAGGATAAGCACAATAGCACTTTCATTCAATGGCTACGCTTCAAGGTATATGTTGTTGAATAACATATTTCTCTTTTAATTTTCTTCTTATTTCTATGTTAGATTGAATTAAGATATGATTAATTTGCAGGTTCAAAGTGAACTTGAGGAAGACAATCATGGCGTATCAGAAAATTTAAGGTGGCTAGCAGCTGGTCCAAACATGGCAGTGCCATTATATAGGAGCTATCTTATTAAAGGTATTAAATTCAATATCAAGGCACAAGATGATGTGCGGACAACTCAAAATAGTGGAGTTTATTTACTTGCACATACCATGCAAGTTGCTAGTGCCAAGGATAAAAACACAATTCTCTCAAATATGGGTTTCTATGGTGTCATTCAAGAAATTTGGAACCTTGACTACCAAAAGTTTACAATCCCAATCTTTAGGTGTGATTGGATAGATAGTTCTGGTCTTGTAGTCGACGAACTTGGATTTACCCTTGTAGATTTCAGTAAAATTGGACATAGGAATGACCAATTTGTTTTGGCTTCTCAAGTCAAACAAATATTTTTTGTTGACGACCCGATGCATCGTGGTTGGTCGGTAGTGTTATCAATGCCTAATAGAGAATATAATGATGTTATTGGTGATGAAGTCTTAGGTGATGTGATAATTGAGTGTGAGCCATTTACTAGAGAGATGCCAAATGTTGATACATTTGATGAACTGGTGGGTGAGTTAGGTGGTCAAAATATTCGAGATGGGTGTGAAGATATATGGATTGAATAATGCTTATGTAATTGGCAGTGTATGACATTAATTTTGTAATATATTGTAATGTGATTTCTTCACTTTCTACGTTCAAATAAAACACGACGTTATTGTGAACCAGTTATTCAGCATATTTACCGACGTCTTAAAGCAACGTAACAATGAAGAACCACGACGCTATTGTGAAGCAATTATTCAGGATATCACGTCGGGGAAGGATTAAGAACCGCCATGTAATTCAAAATAACACGACTCCAATCCCATAATACCGACGTCTAAAAAACGAGATATATAATCTGAACGTTAAAAAATACGACGTCATCATACATTTTCCACGTCGCAAGTTCTTTTATAAACGAAGAGGAACGAAATGAATTCCGACGGTAATTCATTATAACCGCCGTCTAATATCAATTAAACGACGTTATTTGTAATACGGCTCTCATCATAATCAACGCCGTCTATATGTTCTGTAATACGGCTCTCATTTATTTGGAACCGACGTTGTTTAGAAGTTCAACGTCGTCTATATTAATAAGTGCGTCGTGAGTAATGAATACATATAAATACAACGTCGACTATATAAATGCCACCGACGTTGTTTCGCATTTCAACGTCAACTATATAAATACATACGTCGTAAATAATGACACTGACAACTATTTCCACATCATCTTTTTTAGAAAAATCGAAGTGGAAAATTTATTTCATGACGGTTGTTTGTAAATAAGAGACGTAGCAGATTTCAATAACGTCGTCTTCTCATGTATTTAAAGACGTCATATTTTTTCTTGTCGTGAAAATTATATTTAACGGCGTAGTGTTTTAGTTGTCGTCGTTGTATGTCTATCTTGCGGCCTTGTTCTTTTAATATGTGTCATATTTTTCCTTTTTAACGACGGTGATTTGTTTGAGTTGGTCGTCTATTCTCATCCTCGACTATTTTTTAGAACTTTAGCAGACTAAACACGTCTGTTTTTATTTGTTTTCGACGTTGTTTTATTTAACAACGTCTAATATTTATCGTCGTTGTTTGTTTCTGAAAATAGGACGTATAAATTTTGTAATACGACTCTCATATATTTGTAACCGACGTTGTTTCGTTGTTCAACGTCTACTCTATAAATACATACGTCGTAAATAATGACACTGACAACTATTTCCACGTCATCTTTTATAAAAAAATCGAAGTGGAAAATTTATTTTACGACGGCTGTTTTTATATAGGCGACGTAGTAGGTATCAATAACGTCGTCTTCTAATGTATTTAAAGACGTCATATTTTTTATTGTCGTGAAAATGATATTTATAGGCGTCTTATTTTAATCTTCGTCGTTGTATGTCTATCTTGCGGCCTTGTTCTGTTAATATGTGTCATATTTTTCCTTTTTAACGACGGTTTTTTTAGAGAGTTGGTCGTCTATTCTCATCCTCGACTGCTTTTTTAGATCTTTTTGCAGTACAAAGATGTCGTTTTGTATTTGTTGATGACGTTGTATATTTTAACAACGACGGTGATTTAGCGTCGTGGTTTATGAGGGAAAAGATGACGGTGGATTCCATGACCATTGAAAAACTGAATACACGACGGTGATTTACCGTCGTCTTTTTGCTTTTTTGTAGTAGTGTTAAAACAAGCTATTTTGGGCCAGATTTGGGGGAGATTTGAAGCAAAAATGTGGCTGGGCAGATTTTGGACAGATTCTCCTAATCCTAGTATTATTTTATTTTAACTTAGTTTCCTTGTGGGGATTGGGAACCTAGGTTTTAGGAGATATTTAAGTTAGTAGAATTTTGGGGACTTCTTTTTCACCTTTTGAACATGACATTGTGGAGAGCAATTGCTAGGGTTTTGGGATTTCGCGACTTTAAGGTGTTTTCATTCTTATGATATTTTCTTGGATTTCAATTATGAATATGTGTAACTAATTTTCTTTTGCTAGGGTGAAGCCTTGAACCTTAGCATGAATATGTGATTTTTATTTAATTGCTTATGATTGAGTACATGCCTACTTTGAATTGTTAATCACTGTTTTAAACTATCTAATTGTCTTAATGCCTAATCACCATTAGGATCTTTAGAAAAGTAATTGGATGGTCGGAAGGTTCCCTAAGAATGGATATATGACTAAATATCTCTACAAATAATGTCGACTATTAAGTTAACATGTGTATCAAAATTCATTAATCTCAAGAGAGTGGAGAAAGCCAAAGGTATTTTGTCTACTAATTTTGACGGATGTCAACAGCTTTGTTCATATGTAATGTTATTGTCATGAATACAGAGCCAACTCTACGAAGAAGAATATCAGAAGCCTATCACGTGCTCTAATCCTATATTTTATTGTGGATTAATTTAGTTTTATAATTTCGTTGCTCTCCTGACCCCAGCAATATTTGCCAGTCTTCAATAATTGTCTTGCGTGCACAAACCTCATTTTACTGTGAATCATTGTTATTTATTTGTTGTAAGAGTATACATAACAGTAGAATAAAAAAATAGAGTCGACCATCAAATACAGGAGCCAATTAACATGTCTAGCACGTGGATTAGTTTGTTCACATGGAAAACATGGGTATCCCAATTTCCAAATATTTCTCACTCTCCTTTATGGCATTAAGCTCCTCTAGCTCCCCTCCACTCCACGCACTTATATAAAGAGATGTGCATCAAACTTAATTCTCACCAAATCTTGAGCCAATAGCAAGGCATGGGTAGTGAAGTGAGAGCAAGTCATGAGCTACTCCAAGCACAAGCCCACATTTGGAACCACATTTTCAGCTTCATAAATTCTATGTCCCTCAAATGTGCAGTTGAATTAGATATCCCAGATGTCATCCAAAAACATGGCCAACCCATGATTCTTTCCGAGCTTGTCTCTGCCCTACCAATTTCCCCAACAAAAGCTCATTTCATCCCACGCCTCATGCGAATCTTAGTCCACTCCGGCTTCTTTGCCAGAGAAAGTCTGAGTGGTGGCAGCGAACAAGGTTATGTACTAACAGACGCCTCAGCACTCCTCCTGAAAGACAATTCCATGAGCACAAGGCCCTTCTTACTTGCCATGCTCAATCCCATCTTAACCGATCCATGGCAGTATTTGACCACTTGGTTCCAAAATGACAATCCTACGCCGTTTCACGTAGTGCATGGGATGACATTTTGGGATTATGGGAACCAGGACCCGACTCTTGCACATTTTTTCAATGACGCCATGGCTAGCGATGCCCAGTTGATCTCGAGCTTGATGATAGATGACTTCAAGGGGGTGTTTCAAGGAGTGGATTCGTTGGTTGACGTGGGCGGTGGGACGGGAACCGTGGCCAAGTCCATTGCTGATGCCTTTCCTCATATGAAATGCACCGTATTTGATCTCCCTCATGTAGTTGCTGACCTAAAAGGAAGTAAGAACTTGGAATATGTTGCAGGGGACATGTTTGAGGCTGTTCCTGCGGCGGATGCTATTTTTTTGAAGGTAAATCATCTCATCCTTTGTGATATTATATTATTAAATACAGATTTCCATTTATGATTTTGTTTGGTGATTGTGTATGACAAACAGTGGATATTGCATGACTGGAGTGATGAAGAATGCGTGAAAATACTTGAGCGATGTAAAGTGGCAATTACAAGAGAGGGCAAGAAAGGCAAGGTGATTATCGTAGATATGACTGTGGAGAACAAGAATAAAGATAAGGAATCTGGGGAAACACAACTTTTCTTCGATATGCTGATGATGGTCTTGGTTAAAGGAAAAGAAAGGAATGAGAAAGAATGGGCTAAGCTCTTTTCTGACGCAGGTTTCACCCACTATAAGATTACTCCCTGTTTGGGTTTAAGGTCTCTCATTGAGGTTTATCCTTGATTTATAATGAAGCACACTGCTTAATATATTATGTTGGCAGCATTTAGTGTATTGTAATCTTTTTCAGGGTAAATTAGTGTTACCTAGTTTATTTGGGAGCTGCTCTCGAAATTCTGTGGAAAATGTTGAAGTTAATTCTTGTTATATATGTATTCCACCAAAGGAACATATATAAGCGGGGACTTTTGTCTCTTTGCTTAGAACCAATAATCAACACCACCTCTTCTAACTATCTAGTTTTCTCTTCGTCGTTTGGCAATTGCTCAGATTTTTCAAACTCCTTTTTCATATTAGGCAAAATCTCACTTTGATCCCTGTGGTTTATCACTTTTATTACTAAAGTCTTGTGGTTTCAATTTGATCATTTTCACCCATGCGGTGCAATTCAAGGACATTCTCTAATTTTCGTCAAATTAGAGTAACTGCGTCGTCAAATTAGAGTAACTGCGGTTACTTGTTGAGGAGCATTTCAGTCCAAAACAAGAAAGATAAAAATTTATAATAGAGAGAAGGGAGAGAGAAACCCTCTGCACCACCACCCCCGCCAGCCCACACACCAACCACAACACTCGACCCTATATCCCTAACCCAATACAAATCTACCACAGCCATCTCTCTCTCTCTCTCTCTCTCTCTCTCTCTCTCTCTCTCATGCCCCCGCCGTGACTGTAACACCCATTCCCCAAATCCCTCATCCAAACCATGTATCTCCTCGCTGATGTTCCCTAGTGCGCCCCACCCCTCCTCAATATCTACTTACCACACATAGTCCCTTCCCCCACGCCAACCCAAAGTAGAAGCCAGAACCAGGGTCGGCCCTAAGGCATGGGCAAGGAGGGCGACTGCCATGGGCCTCCAATTAAAGAGTCCCCAAAATTATATATATATATATATATATAAACATATTATGTATACAATATATAATATTGGCCCATAACTATATACTTATATATATTTAAAAATATTATTCATATTCAATACCTAAATATCATAAATATAAAAGCTAACAGGACCCGTCCCGAATTCTTTGAAATTCAAGACGAATCTTGTGGTATCACCGAGATCATACTGATGCCGGTCCCACTTACTAAAAAAGATACGAGACTTTATGCTGAAATTTTGGCAGAGTCTCCCCTGAAAAATGGACATTCCCAAAAAAATTCAACCTGTTAAAACACATTTAATAACACCAACCGACAGCATGCACAAGATAATATCACACAATTTACATAATAGGCCTTCGGCCTTACAATCAACCATAACATGGGCAATATCAGAGCAATCTAAAGAATTTCAGTTTACAAATGAAAATAAAGTTCAGCAGAAGAGAAACGATTAAAAGTTTATCCTACATAAGCTCGGGCTCGGAGTTCACGAATTGATACGGCCGTTCGATTTCAAGATGATCTACTGCCTGGGGTGGGCAAAACAAAAAAGGGTGAGTGGACAAAAGCAAAGTTTAATTCACATTTGAAAACAATATAATATAACCCCCACGGTTTAGAAAACGATGCTGAAAACGATATGTATTCAAACCGATGTAGCTACGTATATGTATATAGTTTAGACAAAACCATAGAGAAATCCGAAATCTCGTAATAGTATACCATCACCAATCCCATCCCAAAACCTTTCCCAACTACTCTCTCAAAATGCATGTCTATTGGCACGGCGAGCAAGGAAGTATCCTCACCGAAAAATAAGAAGGAATGAATAGGTATATACACATATACATACATATATATATAATATAATATATATATATCTATATATATAAGTATGACACTACCAAGTACCCAACACATATCCAAGAATAAATATTCATTCTCAAAAATAGCACATATCCATTCCAAAATAATCAAAATCCACAATTATTCGAATATACTTCATTTACTTTCACAAAAATATTGCATTCATCATTTAAATAAATAAGAACTCAATAATCAATAAATCATTATGTATATTTTTCCCATCCTTGAAAATATTGATTATAGTTAAAAACAAAGTCCATTCACAGATAGTCCCACACAGCTTGACCCTGAGAGGGTCCCACCTACTGTATACGCTGGGTCGGAGTACCTATTTCAGAATATGAGGACTAGATTAAAATAAAGCTTTCGAACGAGAACTGTAAAATAAATTCCTAATTTTCTGGGATTTAAGTGTGTGTACGACGAACGAGAAGTTTCTAAGGTCCAACTACGTAATCTGAATGATGGAATGGCTTTGGATGACGCTCGTTCGACCGAGTGGTCAAACTTTTTGAATTTGGTCAACCGAACTTGCGGGCCCTGGGACCTCTGATTTCCGATCCGAAAGTTCATATAGGTTCAACAAGATTTAATATACACAACCTGAAAGTTTGGTCTGAATCGAACAGTCGGATCGCCCGCGATCACACAATCGGACAGTTATCGTTTAACATAATCTTTGAATCACTGAATCGAAGCATCCAGGACTATGATTCAAGATCTGCGAATTTCTACCCAATCCTAGAGATGCCTAGATCAACATATTTGAAATTGGAGTCGATCCAATGTTCTGAACATATTGAACCCGGATAACGCTAATATGCGTAATCAGATCGACAGTCAAATGATAACCAAATTTAAATATGAGCATATCATCGTGCTTGGGACGACATGAGGATCATTTTAGGACCAAATGGGTCACCCAAACAATGCCCACACGCCGCCACACTCGCTGCGACCTAAAAATTCTCAAAACACCCAACTATACCTATACCTACGTGATCAGGACAACAAGTGGAACAACTTTTGTTCTTAGACCATGGCCAAAAAGTGACCGGAACTTGCTGGAAACATGAGCCGAAAACTGGCCAAACTTTAAGCTATAAATCAAATTCCAAAACTCAAAAATTGATTCTAATCAACCGAACCATCAGCTAGAACACGTTGAGAGGATGAGAAAGCATACCTAGATCGACAAAAATGGTTGTCGGAATCGCCGGAATGAGCGATGGAAATTTTGGGTCAAAACTGTTCAGTTTTTTTTTCGATTTTCCTGCAGCTTGAGCTTACGGTTGAGGCGTCAGAAGGGTGGGATGGAGAGAGGAGATGGAGGTGGTTGTTTTGGTACATGCATTGTGGCCGGAGGTGGATGCTCATATCGACTCGATCTACATCATTGTGCCATTTAATTCCCCAAATTCCTTCCGGATTAAAAAGTGATCAAAATAACCCTACCCCTAAAGGCAAAATTGTAATTTCTTAATTAAATAATTAAATTTATTCATATAAATGTAATAAGTGATTAAACATTGGATCAGGGTGTTACAACCTACCCCCCTTATAAAAATTTAGTCTTCGAAATTTTCGTACCTGTCATTTCGAAGAGGTAAGGGTATTTGGCTCGCATCTACGCCTCGGGTTCCCAAGTGACTTCTTCAACAGTTTGGCTTCTCCACAATACCTTCACTACCGGAATGATTCGAGAGCGCAACACCTGTTCCTTCCTATCCAGAATTTGCACTAGTTGCTCTTCATACGTCAAGTCTTCTCCCAATTCCACGGGTTGATGTTCCAGAATATGGGAAGGATCGGGCACGTACTTCCTTAGCATGGATACATTAAATACGTTATGAATCTGAGATAGTTATGAAGGTAAGGCAAGTCGGTAAGCAACAGGTTCAATGCATTCTGTGATCTCATAAGGTCCGATATAACGAGGGCTTAGCTTCCCATGTTTCCCATGCAGTCTTAAGCCTTTCTTGGATCATCTTCACCTCCTCGGTTGTTTCTTGGATACTTTCTACTTTCTCCAATTTCCTGTCACCCACCTCATTCCAACATATAGGAGTTCTACACTGCCTCCCATACAAAGCTTCATACGGATCCATTCCAGTGCTCGAATGATAACTATTATTATAAGCAAACTCCACCAAGGCAAGATTAGTATCCCAACTATCTTTGAACTGCAACACACAAGATCTCAGCATTTCTTCCAAATTCTGAATTGTCTTTTCTGATTGTCCATTAGGTTGTGAATGAAAAGTGGTACTATACTATAACTTAGTACCCGTAGCTTCTTGCAAACATTTCCAAAAGCGAGATGTGAACCTTGCATCCCTGTCCGACACAAATGGACACATGTGCTCCTTGCAACCTCACAATTTCATCCACAAAGAGCTTAGCAAGCTTCGCCAAGGAGTAGGTTTCTTTGATAGGTAGAAAGTGGGCGGATTTGGTGAGTCGGTCAACTATCACCCAAATTTTGTCATGACCTCTTGAAGTGCATGGAAGTTTGAAAACAAAGTCCATTGTGATATGCTCCCGCTTCCATTCAGGGATCGGAAGTGGTTGCATAAGTCCAAATGGTCTCTGTTGCTCTGCCTTCACTTGTTGACAAATCAAACACCTGCTCACATATTTAGCTATAAGGCCACGAGTAGTACTCACGTAGGGTCCGATACATCTTAGTACTACCCCGGTGCATAGAATAGGTTGAACAGTGAGCCTCGTCCATGATTTCCCTCTCTAAATCTTCGTTCTTAGGTACACAGAGACGCGTTCCAGTTACTAAAGCTCTGTCTTCTCTTATTGCGTAATCCATCTGTGTACTACTTCCAGTCTTATTATACATAGTGTAGGATCTTCCAATTGGGCTGCAATCACCCACTCAACCAGAATAGGCCTCACATGCAAGCTAGCAAGTAGTCCACCATATTGACTCATTACCAGTTCTACTCCATCTTTCCGCAATTCCACCAATACAAGAAAATGGGTCTTAGTTGACACTTCATAGTTGACGCTTTTTACAAAACCATCACCTATTCTATGAAGCTTTGACGCTTTTTAGAAAGCATCAACTATATAGTAGGTTTTCATGACATTTTACAAGAAACGTCTACTTTATATCACTTTCCTTGACATTTAATAAAAAACGTCAACTCTATATCAATTTTCCCTGACATTTTATAAAGAACGTCAATTAAAACCTAATATACCTGACGCTTTCTAAAAACTCCACAGGAAAAGAGAAAACGAGAAAAAACAAAAGCTGACACTTTGTAAACAAGCTAGTCTCAGACAGGAAAAAAAACAAAGCAAAAATTCCTCCGGTATCAGATCCAAAATTCAGTTTTAGCTGACACTCTTGTTGGCACTTTGGATGATAATTTGGTAAGCCCAATTCGCCATTCTTCTTCCTTTTTTTATTTTTTTATTTTTTATAATTATGTTTATTGGGTTGTATTTGAGTAGCTTTCACTGTGTTATGAATGCTCACTTCAAATTGAGCACTTAAAAATGTCATGGGTTGGTGAAAGCTAAAAGGAATAAATTTAAGTTTTAAGATTTTAGGTTCAACAGGAAAGTTAACGTTGAGTAATTGCGTATTTTTTCCAGTATTTTAATTAGCTTGACATAAACGTCTTGTCCAGATTCTGGATATTTGTAACTCGTGAACTCTGTAAGTTGGGACTGAAAAACTGATGTTGGAATGGGATCGTACCAATTTGATTATTTTGAATGTTTAAAGCAAGCACTATAAAAAAAAATTGATTATTTGCATCAGATTTGTTGTTGCAAGCAAGCGCTATAAAAAATTTATTATTATTATTGTTTTTTGTTGTTAATGTAATGAAAATGATCCAATCATTGATCCAGTCACCAGGTACATCTCTACTTTGGCCAAATGACTATTCTAGTTTCTTTATATTTTCTGTTATTATAATGTTGGATAATCCTACACTTCATCTATTTTTAATATTTATGGTCGTTGTCTTCAGAATTTTGACTCTCAACGTATGAATCTCATATGGGTTTCATTCTTTTATATATCTCAAGTTGTTTTTCTGATTGGATATTGTGGGTGCTGTTATGGATTCTTATTTTGCCATTAATTTCAGTTATTTCTATGAACCATATATATGATTTTCATTTTTGAGACCTTGAATATAGGACAGTTTCTGGTTTGGTTTGCCTTTGTATCTCTCACTCTAGATGCTGATAAAGCCTCCTTCCAAGGAAAATTCCATTTAGATTTAGTTAGAATTTTATTACTTTTTATTTTTTATTCTGATAACTCAGTACTCTAGTTTTTTCATAGGTTTTAGATAACAAGGATGATGAAGTGTGAGTCAGCAGAACAAGTGTGACCTTATTGTCAATCTTAAAACTTCAGTAAACCAAAAAGTAGGTAAACTTTGTTTTCATCCCTTTCACGCTTGTTCTGGTGCTTTGGATTTTGGATTGCCATATACAATTTAATAAGTTAATTTCTTTACTTTCCTTTTGGTCTTGGCAGTTGTTGTGGTGGGATAGTGTAAATTTTAAATCCAAAGCTTTTGACTTTTATGATGGTAATAAATTTGCTCATTTTATTAAAATAATCATGAATCATCATTTACAACATAGGTCAGATTACAAATGTTGGTACTACTATATCTGCTTGCTTTTGTAATTAGCGGGGCTAATCCTGATGGAAATCAATTTGGTGCTGCATGAGTCCTTCATCCTGGTGATGTCCTTGCATTTTTTTTTCTCTCTCATTATTGATACCTTAGAATGTATAATGCTTTTGTCTAATATATGTACACTTTAAATTTGTTTGCAGGTTAGGGATACCAGTTTTCGTAGAGAAGGTGCTGACATTCATGTAGATGTTGGTTTGTGTATCACTCAGGTATTGGTTAAATATTTTAGTTTTTTAAAGTTCTTTATATGCTTTAATACGAGAAACTCTTGAAGATTCATATGAGATGGAGAAATAGAATAATCTCTTTAACTTTGGCAATATCTAATTGTTTTTAGGTCACCAACAAACTCAAGTGTAAGAACTCAAATGGGTTTCATTGGTCTTGTGTATTTGGATCGTTTTTCTGATTGGATATTTTGGGCTCTGTTTTAGGTTGCTTGTTTGCCATTAATTTTGGCTATTTCTATGAACCCTATAATTTCGTACAAGAAATTCAAAAAGGAAAGAAGATTTGACTAAGTTTTCATATGGCCCTTGAAAGAATGCATGTCCTACTTGAAAAAGAAAGCGTCAAGTATGACCATAAGTTGACAGTTAGAAAGCGTCAAGTATGACCATAAGTTGACGGTTTTTATCTGTCAGGGAAAGTGTTTTCTTGACAGACAAAAAGCGTCAAGTATGTGGATCCTGGCATTCTTGACGCTTTTTTAGCCGTCAAGTAAATAGATATTTGATACTTTTTAATCGTCACTAAAGGTAGTTTTTCTTGTAGTCTTGTGAGTTCTAAATTTTTCTTATTTATATTTTATAAAAGGCCCCAGACACATGAAATCTTGACTTCACCACTGAGAAATGGCTAATATATAGGAGCACTCAAGTACTAACTGCTCATTAGGGCATATTTACATTGTCACCTTTGCAAAAATATTAGCCAAATTTAACGAAATTTAGTCATCTAACTAAATACTGAAAACTTCACAATAATAATCAAAGAGTTAAATAATTTCTGCATCTTGAATAATTAACAACCTAAAAAATGGTGGATTTGGATCGTGAGAAAATTGATACTATATTTCCTAGAAATGGACACCTTCCACAAGGATCCAAAAAAAAAAAGAAGGTTTCTGTCTAAGTTGGTGGGTAGGAGGAAATTAATAAGAAATGTAGTCAGAGTGATGCTGCTGCTACTGGGAGTTTGGGACGAGTTCAATTTTTCTGTTACCAAATTCCCTGTGCTCTCTTATTTCCTCTTTAATTTTATGACATCTGGCACACAATTTAATAATAATTTAAAAATAATTAAAATACATATTTGACTGATAATGTTGAAGTAAAAAAATAAATTCCCAGCACTGACCCATCGAATTTCAACAGCCACCCAGCACATGACCACCACCCAAACCCAGCGGCATCAACCCCCTTATCCTCCACAACCCAATCCCAATTTTCCCGATTCACATCGCATCCAGGTAACCAACGATTCACCAATAAAAAAAACATATAATCTTACATAGATAACAAATCCAACCCAATTTTTCTGATTGAATTTCGACTTTCACGACTTGAAAAGATGACACATTGAATGGAAATCCAAAACCCAAAATTTCAAAGAAAAAACAAAGAAAGAGAAGAAACCTAGAGAGAACAAAATGAACCCAAATTCCCAATCCCATCAAGTGATGCTGACATGTCTGTCCCTCATCAGACGGGGAGATTGACGATGTCGTTTGGGGTGAAGAAGGAGGAGGAAGAAGGGCAGTGAGGACAGTGGTCGCTGAGATTGACGGAGCGAGAGGCGAAGAGCATGAGGGTTCGGTCGTGGGCCTCTTCTGGGTTCATTTCGTGGTGGTCGGAGGTGGAAAGGTTGATGCTGGGGTTGGGTTGTGGAGGATAGGGGGTAGCCGCCGTTGGTCGGATGGCGTCGTGTGCTGGGATTTTATTTCTTCACTTCAATTTTTTTTTGTCAAACATGTATTTTAATATATTTTAATTATTTTTTTAAGAAAGGGTTTAAGCTTGAAGAGAGTTAACAAAGTTAAATCATTGTTAAGCTGTGTGCCACATGTCATAAGAATAAGACGGAAATAGAGGGACACGTAAAATTTGATAACAGGAAAATTGGACTGACGATGTGGGAAAAAAAAAAAAAAAAAATTATGTATGGATGGTATGAACTGCCTAAACAAGAATTCTTAAACAGCGAACAACCAGAGCTATTACTCACTACATCAAAAAATTTCCATTAATGAAAGATGAATAAAAGCCTTAACCTCTTCATAGTATGCCACACATTAATGTCAGTTCACTTAAGTATTCGTGTTATGTTATTATACCATCATATTGTATATTAAAATTTCAAATAAGAATTTGTCTAATTTGTAATCTACATTAATAGTTTGGCAAAAAAATTGACACAATTTTTTCATAGTAAATATCCGATATACGAAAAAATTGGTTTGGAAGCAGAATACCATATCACTGATTGATTAGTATGCTACGGTTTATACTACTTGCATGCATTTTTTTAAGGCCCTTTTTTAGGCTGTAAAAAAAAAATCACAATTATTACTTTTGATCCTTTATTTATTTATTTTTTGTGACGTTTTGGTCCTTTATGTTATACCTCATACATCAAAATGGTCCTGTCATCAGTTTATTAAAAATACTATTAAATTGATAACGTGAAACTTAAGTAAAGTCTACATGTCCAATGAAATTGTGCCAGGTATATTGGAATTAAAAAAATTTAATTTTTAGAATTCATAAAAAAAAAAAATTAGAACTAAATGTGATAATTGCGCAAACCTCAAAAATTTTTTGTGATTAAAAAGCTTTAAAAAAAAAATTTATTTAATACAAGTGATATTTAAGAGGGGAGTGTTTTTACACACACTGTGAAGATTACATGGGGTGGCAGAGCCAGGAATTGATGTTAAAGGGGGCCCTCTTGAAAAATATAAAAATGAAGGGAATGAGAACATAAACACTGCAAGTTCTCGTAGAGCATCTTGCGCATCATTTTGAGACCCTGGACCAATATCCTTTGAAGTAAAAAATCAAGAAATAAACTTATAAATTATAGATTTTACATATAGGTTCTAATTATTGTATCCTCTTTTAGTATTCAATTCAATTCATTGTTTCATAGAGAGAGAGAGAGTGAAGAAAATATAAAGTTGAGAAGGGGCATGGAACCCCTCTGGTCCTTACGTGGCTCTGTCACTATATGAAGGTTTGACTTGAGACCATTGGTGTGCACGTCAAAATTTTTTTCAATGGTCTAGACCACGTCAACACTACTTGCATGTTTTAAATTAGTGTTTTCTTGTGTGATCTGCGCTAGCTACTTGCATTCTCCTTACATGATTTTATGTTAATAACCACTTTATATATATATATATATATATATATATTTTAATAACCACTTTATTAGCGAGTAAACATGAATGACTTTTACATGATTCATGTTGTGTGGATTAGTTTAGTTTTATAATTCCGTCGTTCTCCTGACCCCACCAATATTGCGTGCACAAACCGCATTTTAGTGTGATATCATTGTTATTTATTTGCTGTAAGAGTTTACATAACAGTAATTGCATACAGTAGAAGGAAAAAAATAGAGTCAACCATCAATTACAAGAACCAATTAACATGTCTAGCACGTTGATTACTTTATTCACATGGAAACCATGGGTATCCCAATTTCCAAATATCTCTCTCTCCTTTATGGCATTAAGCTCCTCTAGCTCCCCTCCACTCCACACGCTTATATAAAGAGATGTGCATCAATCTTAATTCTCACCACATCTTGAGCCAACAGCAAGGCATGGGTAGTGAAGTGAGAGCAAGTCATGAGCTACTCCAAGCACAAGCCCACATTTGGAACCACATTTTCAGCTTCATAAATTCTATGTCCCTCAAATGTGCAGCTCAATTAGGTATCCCAGATGTCATCCAAAAACATGGCCAGCCCATGACTCTTTCTGAGCTTGTCTCTGCCCTACCAATTTCCCCAACAAAAGCTCATTTCATCCCACGCCTCATGCGAATCTTAGTCCACTCCGGCTTCTTTGCTAGAGAAAGTCTGAGTGGCGGCGAACAAGGTTATGTACTAACAGACGCCTCCGCGCTCCTCCTGAAAGACAATCCCATGAGCGCAAGGGCCTTCTTACTTGCTGTGCTCAATCCCATCTTAACTGATCCATGGCAGTATTTGACCACTTGGTTCCAAAATGACAATCCTACGCTGTTTCACGTGGTGCATGGGATGACATTTTGGGATTATGGGAACCAGGACCCAGCTCTTGCACATTTTTTCAATGACGCCATGGCTAGCGATGCCCGGTTGATCTCGAGCTTGGTGATTGATGAGTACAAGGGGGTGTTTCAAGGAGTGGATTCGTTGGTTGACGTGGGCGGTGGGACGGGAACCATGGCCAAGTCCATTGCTGATGCCTTCCCTCATATGAAATGCACTGTACTTGATCTCCCTCATGTAGTTGCTAACCTAAAAGGGAGTAAGAACTTGGAATATGTTGCAGGGGACATGTTTGAGGCTGTTCCTGCGGCCGATGCTATTTTTTTGAAGGTAAATCATCTCATCCTTAGTGATATTATATTGTTAAATACAGATTTCCATTTATGATTTTGTTTGGTGATTGTGTATGACAAACAGTGGATATTGCATGACTGGAGTGATGAAGAATGTGTGAAAATACTTGAGAAATGTAAAGAGGCAATTACAAGAGAGGGCAAGAAAGGCAAGGTGATTATCGTAGATATGACGGTGGAGAATAAGAATACAGATAAGGAATCTGGGGAAACACAACTTTTCTTTGATATGGAGATGATGGTCTTGGCTACAGGAAAAGAAAGGAATGAGAATGAATGGGCTAAGCTCTTTTTTGACGCAGGTTTCAGCCACTATAAGATTACTCCTTGTTTGGGTTTAAGGTCTCTCATTGAGGTTTATCCTTGATTTATAATTGTAATCTTGTTCAGGGTAAATTAATGTTACCTAGTTTATTTAGTATTGTATTAGCAATTATTTGTCAATTTGGGAGCTGCTCTGAAAATTCTGTGGAAAATTTTGGATTTAATTCTTGTTATATATGTATGGAACATATATAAGCGGGGACTTTTGTCTCTTTGCTTAGAACCAGTAATCAACACGACCTCTTCTAACTATATGGTTCTCTCTTCGTCATTTAGCAACTGCTCAAATTTCTCAAACTCCTTTTTCATATTAGGCAAAACCTCAGATTTCTCACACCAATCGCATGTTGAATGTGTTTTTTTTTAGTGGTTTTGACTTGGCTTTCCTATTTTATTGGGGTTTCTTAACCTAATTAAATAGGGTTTTGAATTCCTATTCCTAGTTAACTTGTAATGCAAGTCCTATACAAGTCCTATGCATTATAAAAAGACTTTTAGGGTTATGTTAAATTAGTCGAGTCGAAGAGAGAATTGAGGAATTTAGAAGAGAGAATAACAAGAGAATTTAAGAGGGAATTCTTGGGTGTTTATATGGGTTTGAGCAAGGGTGAGAGAAAAGAGAGTTAGTGTTCTTGTGAGAGCTAAAAGGGTTCTTGATTGTAACCAAAATTGTTCTTACATACTAGTGAATTTCTCAAGTAGATCACAAAGAAGATGTAAGCATGAGGTCAAACAATATAAATCTTTGTGTTCTTGTGTGTTTGCTTACTCTCTTCATGAGGCGTGTTTTATTCTCAAAGGTGTGTGTTCCAGTTGCGTAGTCCATCAATGACAAGATCTCCGAGCGTTCGCACACGACACCTATTAGGTTGTTCCCTTATATGGCCTTGCTTTGGTGAGAGTTATTTGGCCAATGCTCAGCCAAATTTCTCTATGGGGCTAGTGTAGGCAAGGGTGACGGCACATTATGACCAGTGTAGTCCACCCGCACTCAATTTTTATATTAAAAAAAGAATGTAGTATGTTGTATAACCTATATTAATTAATATATTACTGTACCACACGGGGCCTACCCAGCAAACTTACCTTTCCTCCAAGACTACGCCTCCTTTTTCAAACCCATTCCCAAAAGTTTTAATAAAACTATTATTATTATATTACTGTTTTATACAAACCGCTAAAAACCAAAGAGATTTTAATCAATTTTTCTATTTTATTGGCACATACAGGGAGCAGTGTTGTGAATTTGTAGACAATCTGAAAAATAGAGATTATAAAGATTAGTCTAAATACAAATTATACTCGTAAGTGCACAAGGTCAATTGTAATATAGTATGGCAAATACAAGGTCATTCCCACAAGGATTGAGTTCAACTTCCAACTAGTCTAATCTAACTTACTTCACAAAATACTTTAACTACTCTAATTATATAAACAAGAAATTAAACACGTAGCATACTCACGTTAGGCCTCATCATTTGGCCTGCGGGCTCATGGGCCGATGGGGGCCCGCCCGACCCATCGAAAAAAAGCCCGGCTCAGCCCGTCTTGGCCCGGGCTAGGCTTGGGCGTCTGAAACCCGGTCCGACCCATAGGCCCGGCCTGATTAAGCACAAGAAAGCCCGGCCCGGCCCGTTAGGCCCGCATACATATATAATTATGTATAAATAAGAGTTTAGGTTTATGATTATATCACTTAAATCACATATATAATTTGTTTCATTTCATTTACTTTTCT
This sequence comes from Prunus persica, assembly GCF_000346465.2. Classification (NCBI taxonomy): domain Eukaryota; kingdom Viridiplantae; phylum Streptophyta; class Magnoliopsida; order Rosales; family Rosaceae; genus Prunus; species Prunus persica. The sequence continues at coordinate 13,198,734 of NC_034011.1, read as the reverse complement.
TTACTCATTCCTAGTTTATAATTGGATGATTAGCACATTAATTTGTGTCAATTATTAATTCAACAATTATATATATATATATATAAGATGAACAATATATCACATCACAAGATATAATCATATCACGAAACATAATTGTACCACCAAATATAATGATGCTTTTCTTGAACACATCACCAAATATTTGCATATTTATTCATACCATCCTTTAAAAAAATATTTGTTTGATACTTATTATTTTTTAAAATTATTTCTTAAAACGTATTACGATCTAATTATGTAATAACCTCAAAAATAATATTTGGTTTTATTATTTTTGTGGAAAATCTTATAAGTTGTGTGACTTTATTGGGTGTTTTATGAATTTTGGTTTGATGTAAAAATATTAGAATTAAGTGAGTTTAATTTCAAATTTGGACTAAAATGTCCTTATGATTAAGTTTATGATTTTTTTTAATGAAGTGGGGCCCGTTTAGGCCCGGCCCGGCCCGATGGGCTTTCTCAAGCCTGGCTCATGGGTCGAGCTGGGGCTTTGAATTTTCTAAAAAAATCTAGCTTGGCCTATTGACGAGCCCTAACTCACGTAAACACAAAAGAGGTTTTTGAAAGAATGATTTAATTAACAACAAACTTAAAAGACAAAACACGTAGAAAGTCACGAAACACACGATGAGAAATTTTAAAAGGACTAGGACAATGAATTCACTGCTAGTAATCCGATCTAGCCTCTTATTCACCTACCTATTAACTAACCATTTGATGTCGCCACTTAATTTTTCTTTTTCATGAATTAACTATGATATTTAGACTAACTCGTATATTTCTACATGCAATTCGCCTATGGTATTTAGGTCAAATATCAACACATAGAAACTCATTTAGATTAGTGAAAACCTCCAACAAGCATGTAAACCCTAGGAGTATGGTATTTACCCTAGACGAATTACAAATCCTAATCACAAGAAGCAAGCCTCAAATTAAGTACAGTATTTACTCTAATTTGCATCTGATTAACTCAATTAAAAGTCTAGATGGTGATCAAGCATCAAGATAATCAACCAAGTTATTAAGCACAGTGATTAAGAATCCAACATCAAACGGCAATCAATAGATAGGTCAAATAAGAAAACTAGATTATCATACTAGGACTACATCATGCCCTAACAAAAGAAAATTAGTTACACATAATCATAGAATTTGACATAAACAAAAACATAAGGAATAAACAATAACTTAGCCAATTGCGGTACACTTCCGGCATCTCCAATTTCTCCTAGTCTTTGCGTCCTCCAAATGAATTGTTTCTCATGCTTAAATAAAACACCACAAGCCTATTCCTACGCTATCTGGGCTTTTACAGGAGCCCAAAAATAAAGAAAAACCTAATTAAAGCATAAATCCAAACTGGGTAAGTAATTGACTCCTCTTCCTACTTGGACTGGGATAATACATCAGTTACTTTGCACGTACGTTTGGGATCATTCCTCCTCCAAGAAAATTCGGAAAAAATATCTAAATTGTAGGTCTTTGTCTTATCTTTCCAACCATATATCGTACGCCTTGAGAAAAAAAATCAGAAAAGTCTTTAAATAATCATTCTTCCACAGTAGTATAGTTTCAAGGGGATTGCACCTTATGCTGACTTAACTTCAAAGACTACTTTCATTGATTGCTCCGAAAATTTTAGAAAAATTTCAGAATCATCTTCAAGATCTTAGCTTTCATCTCCAACTGGTTTTGAACTAAAACTCCACCAAAAAGTCGTATTTCCGTTGAAAACAAATTACTTGCTCTGGAAAGCTAAAAATTAAGAAATAAAGTAATAAGTCATTTTTAAATCAAATTCTCCTACAAAAACTAAGTATAAAGAGTACATAAATGTGTAAATTTATGGACTTATCAAGCAGACTTCTTAGTGTTAGTGAGTTTTCTCTCAACTCAATGAATTTACATAATTGAAAGAGATTATTGATCTTGCACAAAAGATGGTTGAGACAAAAAAAGATTAGATATACCACACACTTGCTTATGACACTAGCATTAATCCTACATGTTGCAACTACTAGTGTAGAGAAAGCATTTTCTACTATGAATATTATGAAAAATCCGTTGGTTGCATATATTGAGAAATACATTTTTAATAGTAAAGATGACTTGGTTGTTACGCAACGATTTCAAAACATGAAACTCAATTAAAAATCTAGATGGTGATCAAGCATCAAGATAATCAACCAAGTTATTAAGCACAGTGATTAAGAATCCAACATCAAACAGCAATCAATAAATAGGCAAACTAATAAAAATAGATTATCATACTAGGGCAACATAATGCCCTAACAAAAGAAAATTAGTTACACATAATCATAGAATTCGACATAAACAAAAACATAAGGAAGAAACAATAAAACGTAGTCAATTGTGGTACTCTTTCGGCGTCTCCAATTTCTCCTAGTCTTTGCATCCTCCAAAGAAGTTGTTTTTCATGCTTAAATAAAACAGCACACGTCTGTTCGTACGCCATCTGGGCTTTTACAGCAGCCCAAAAATAAAGAAAAACATAATTAAAACATAAATTCAAAATGGGTAGGTAATTGACTCCTCTTCCTACTTGGACTGGGATAACACGTCAGTTACTTTGCATGCACATTTGGGGTTGTTCCTCCTCCAAGAAAATTCGGAAAAAACATCTAAATTGTAGATCTTTGTCTTATCTTTCCAGCCATATATCGCACATCTTGAGGAAAAATCAGGAAAGTCTTCAAATAATCATTCTTCCACAGCAGTAGAGTTTTAATGGGACTGCACCTTATGCTGACTTAACTTCAAAGACTGCTTTCATTGGCTACCCCAAAAATTGTAGAAAAATTCCACAATCATCTTCAAGATCTTAGCTTTCATCTCCAATTGGTCTTGTACAAAAACTCCACCAAAAAGTCGTATTTCCGTTGAAAACAAATTACTTGCTTTGGAAAGCTGAAAATTAAGAAATAAAGTAATAAGTCCTTTTTTAAATCAAATTCTCCTACAAAAACGAAGTATAAAGAGTACATAAATGTGTAAATTTATGGACTTATCAAGTAGACTTCTCAGTGTTAGTGAATGAAACTCAATGAATTTACATAATTGAAAGAGATTATTGATCTTGCACAATAGATGGCTGAGACAAAAAAAGATTAGATATACCATATACTTGCTTATGACACTAGCACTAACCCAAAGGTGAGAGAAGGAGTGTTTATGAATTTTTTTTGGCTTCATTGCATCAATGGCATGGCTGGTAGGTGCGTATGAGGAGCATAGAGGTGAGAGAGGGAGTGTCATGAGGGATTCAAGGAGGGAGAGATAAGGTTTTCACAAACACAAGGAAATTTGAATTCACTACAACAAAAAAACAAAAAGACGACGGTAAATCACCGTCGTGTATTGGGTTTTTCAATGGTCGTGGAATCCACCGTCATCTTTTCCCTCATAAACCACGACGCTAAATAACCGTCGTTGTTAAAATATACAACGTCATCATCTTCTTCAACATTTCTACTAGCATTAGTAGTTGCTTCCCAAGGTTCTCCGTGAAATGTCCAATTCTTATAGCTTTGGTCAATTCCATTAAAGTATAAGTGATCCCTTATAATTCCAACCCCAAACAACTTCAAATTAACACATTTAACACATGGACAAAGGATATGTGTTGTAGTTAGAAGATTTTCTACAGCAAAGTTCAAAAATGCTTCCACCCCAAACTCATATGCCTTCGATCTTCTATCCGAGTGCATCCATGACTTATCCATCTCCGACACTATAACCTATTATCTATAATAAAGTGAAAATACAGGCAATGACCATCACTATAGCAGATTATACAAAGATCTAATAGCAAGTAATACACAACAGAGACGACGGGTTTTAAACAAAAACAGACGTATTTGGCATATATAGACGACGGATTTTCAATAGACGTCGTCTAATATAAGTAATACAAACGACGGTTTATGAAAACACCGTCGTGTATAAGTAATACAACGACGGTTTTTTCATAAACCGTCGTGTAATCGTCGTCGTATGCCTAAAAAGGCGTCGTGTCTCAGTTTATTTTCAAGAACCCAAAACCCATTAAGAACACAACATATATATGAAACCAAGCAAGAAAACAACATATACATGAAACCAAGCATGAAAACAATAAATCCATTCCCAATTCAACATAACATAGGGTGATTAAAAGATCCAACAAAATTAAATCCATTCCCAATTCAACATAACAGATAATGTAATCCATGAACCCATTAAACAGAAAATCCATGAACCCATACTTATAAGCACATTATTAACAGATCGCAAAGCATATACCTAAAACCCTTTAACAAAACAACCTAATATCATTCAATGAATTTACAAGGGGAAGATAGGGTTTGTACTTACAGGTTGGACGAGCTCACAGATTCGACGGAGCAGAAGTGACAGAACAACTTTTAATTAGAGCAACTTTTAATTAGAGCAGAAGTGAGAGAGCGAAATGTTATGTTGCGCGAAATCTGAAAATTTTAGGATTCAGGGTTAGAAGAATAAGATTAAGAGCCAAATATAAAAAAATTTAGGACGCGCGAAAATTTTTAGAGCGCGCGCTCTTTAAAACGTCGAAAGAAAAACCATGGCGAAAGTTCTACAAGAACCGACGTAAATGTAATATTCCACGACGGAAACACTGAACGTAACGCCGTTTATTTTGACGCTTCATTTTTCGGATTAATTTTAAATTTATTTTCAATATTTTGATATAAAGACGACTGAAAAACCACGTCGGGGTTAAGAAATTGAAAACGTTGTAAATTATAATACACGACTTACATATTAAAATGACGTCGTTTAAAGTAGAAACCATGTCGGATAATTTACTTCACGACGTAACATATGTATTCCACGACTCAACCACCGTCGTTAACAATTAATACCCTAAACCCTTAAAACTAAATTATATAATTTTAAAAATTAAGTTTATAAAAGGGTTTATGGTTTTACAGCCTAATATATACCCTAGACTACCGAAAAATTATACTTTAAAAATAAACCCCAATAAATAACAACCCTAATCTCTAAACCCTAGACTCTAAACCCTAAACCATAAAACTAGAAGTGATTTTATGACTCATAAAAACAATTTTGTTTTGGATGTTCATTTTAAATTTTTGTTATTCAAAATGAATTTTTTCAAGGTTTAGGGGGAAGAAAATATATCAATGACTTCATAGGAGTTGACTTTGCATTTTTCTGATTTATTTTAAATTTATTTTGAATATTTTGATATAAAAATAATAAAATATTCTTATCACAACAACCAACCACGTCGGTGTTAATAAATTGTAGACGTTGTAAATTGTAATAGACGTCTAAGTTGTTAAAATGACGTCGTTTAAATGAGAAACGATGGCGGATATTTAACTATCCGACGTAAAATATATATTCCTCGACTTAACCGCTGTCGTTACAAAGTACTACCCTGAACCCTTAAGAAATTGAAGACGTTGTAAACCATAAACGACTCCATTGTTCAAAGAACGTCGTCTAAATATCCTTTTACGTCGGATTTGTTTAAAACGAAACCACAAAAAACGACGGCTTTTGACTTTATTACGTCGTTGGAAAATTATTACACGTCGGTAACGCATTTTGTATGTTTGTTTTTGTTTTTGTTTTTACTTTAAGAAAACCTCACCAAATTTTTACATTATATATTATAGACAAAATTTGTACATTATACATAAATATCAAGTGTTCACCAGATCGTGGTCCAGTTGAAGGCAAACAAACTCTGCCCATTCATTCCGGACTTCATCAATTGTTTCTTGGGGGTATGGCTCTTCCTGTTTTCCCTTCGCATACTGCATAAAAACAATGACTATTAGGGTTTATAAATAAAAGGAAATTCAATCACAGACGACCATAACCGACGTAGTATATCTATTCAACGACGGTAATTTTACATGACCGTCGTTGATAATACAAAAAACGACGTAAAATGTTTGAAGGTTATTTCTTCTTACCTTCTTCTCAAACCCCAAGGAAGGATCCATGATGATGTCCTTGATGAAGCGCATCACGTAATACCCGCATTCGACATTGCTGGGTTGCTTTGGTGTGCCTGACAGAGTTTTCCAAATGACTGCCTTACGGCCTGATCTGGCTATGTGGGAATTATAAATTTTTATGGCACTGTTCACGATGTTTTTGGCCTCTTCATCGACCACACGATTTCCTGACAGAGGATCCAGAAAATAGACTGTTTCCCTCTTTGCTCTTACAATCAGCAAGATCCAATGACGGCTGCACAAAATTAATATAAAAACGACGGTTATTTACAAAAAACGACGTATTATAATATTTCACACGACGAAATAAAGTAGCAATCGACGACATTATATATTTATCACGACGATAAATAACTACCGACGTGGTTAGTCGTTTCAAACGACTCAATAAAATAAAACACCGACGTGGTTAGTTTATACGCTGTCATTTATTGAAAATCATAAAAACAAAATCCTGTTAAGGAGACTAACCCTGGATTGTAAGGCATCAGGAAAATCTGTTCACCGTCAGTCTTCTGAAGTCGTGATGCTACCATTCGTGATCTGTCAGCTATTGTGCCAGAGCTGGCACTAACTGTAGCAGGGTCGATAAAGCCAACCATTGTGCACATATTTGCTTGTTTTAAAACATCGTGTAAGTACCTAAATATATAAAATAATATAAACAAGTCAGCGCAAAAAAAACACACGACGGTTATGTATAACAAAACGACGTATTATAAGGTTTCACACGACGTACTGAAATAGACAACGACGTTATAATAAATTTATCACGACGGTACATATTAACGACGTGGTTAGTTAGTTAAGACGACGCAATAAATAAACCAACGACGTATTATTTTAGAATGACAAACCTCATATATACAGCAATGACTGTAGCTCCTATTTCCTCCATGCCTGCAAATTGTGTAATATCTTCAGGCAGGAGGAAGGTATCGCGCTCTAGACCAAAGACCTCCTTATCAATTGTAAAGTGCAGGGTCTTATCTTGAGGCACGAGTGTCATTTCCACATAACGACAAAGGGTTTGTAAAGAAGATGGCGCCTCCATATTTGAATAATCAACAACTTTATTAACCTGTTTAAAGAAATAAAAAAAATGACGTGGTAATTCAATAAAAACGACGGTTTAAGGAATAAAACGTCGTCTGAAAACAATTTAAACGACGGTGAAAAAACTGTCGTGGTGAATTATTTATTACGTCTTAGAAAACAATTCCGCCGTCTAAGTTGTAAACAAACGACGGTTTAAAGAAAAATATCGACGTCTGGAATTTTGAAAAACAAATAAAAAAGGCAAAGTTATGTGAACATACCTGGTCGTCATCTTCTTTCTGCTTTTCATCTTGTTTTTCTTCTTTATTCTCTTCATCTATGACGTCGGGAATGATTAACTCCGTCGTCTAAAAACCACAAAGTTTTAAAAATAACGACGTTTAATGGCGTATAAAACAAGTAAACTAAATACGACGTGGTATTGAAATACAAACGACGGTTTATTTTTAAAATCGTCGTGGTATGTATTTCAAACGACGGTTTTATTAATAATAACGACGTCTAATGGTTTTTAAAAAAACAGAGAATTCAAAGTTCAGATATGTTACCTTTTCTTCCTGATGTTTCCCATTTTTGGCAGTATCATCCTCAAAATGCTGGGATCTCACATCACCTCCAGAGCAGCTTGCTTTGTCAGACATTGGATTTTTGGGACTTTGGCTAATTCTGGGTTTAAGCATGCTTGGATCAAAATTGGGAATCAATTGGGAAAGCTGACTCAGGAAATGCTCCCTCTCAGCCTCTACCAATTGTTTCGTTCTAGCCTCCATCCTTAAAGCCTCTTCCCTTGCCTTAGCCTCCATCTTTCTAGTCTCTTCTTGAAGGAGAACTCTTAAACTGTCCTTCAAACGGTCGTCAAAGCTCACTCTCTGTGGTTTGGGTAAATTGAAATATTGCTTTGGTGAGATCCCAGCACCTACTCCTCTGACTCTGCCTGGATGCTCGGGGCCCAAAGCCATGGTCAGCACATCATTGCTGCCAGAGACGGTGACTTTGCCTTCCGAGACTTGTTTTTGCAAATCATCCTGAAACAAAGATATATAAAAAAGTAAGAACAAAAACACACGACGGTTATTTATATACAAACGACGTATTATATAATTTCACACGACGCAATAACATATAAATCGACGTTATTATAATTTATCACGACGGTAGCTATACCGACGTGGTTAGTTTTTTAAAACGACGAACTTAATAAACCACCGACGTCTTATGTAACAGAGGGATGATTCAATATTCAAACCTTTAACGACGTTGTTTAAAACATTTCGACGTAGTAATTTACTACAGACGACGCGAAATTGAACCACCGACATCTTATGCTATAATTACAGAAAACAGAGTTGTGATTCCTATTTAGACCTTTAACGACGTGTTTTAAAAAATGTCGACGTGGTAATATCATTCACACGACGCAAAATATAACATAAGACGTAATAAGAATTATTCACAGTTTAATAAAAATTTAAAACAGAGTGAGTAGGCTTACAATTAATTTTGCTTTCTCTGCCACCTTTGGATCAGGGATGTTACCATGTTTGTCCTGTCTAGCTCTCTTCCATAAGGTAGATCGATCAATTTCTACCCCAGACATGGTTTCCTCTAATTGATCCTCCAAACCAGCATATCCTTTTCGAGACAATCGATGATTGTACTCGAGTTTCTCCCTAATCTGTGCATGTTGAGAATGCACAGACTCAAAATCTTTGGATAACCTTGAAGCTACAAAGGCATCCCATTGTGCTTTCTCTATGAATTTATATGTTTCAGGGGGTTGGCTTAATCTCTCCCTGTCATTGGTGTATGGAAGGATATAATGCCTCGTTAGTGTAGACTTGAAATCCTTCCATTTCTTGGCAGCAGAAGCTAAGACAGAGTTCTTGCCCCCTTGACCTACTACAAAAGCAATGTCAACTGCTTCCCAAATCTGCTCCTTTATATCCTTGGGGATTTGAGCCCATTTCAAGTCCACAAGTGGGACTCTGGAGCGTGCCAACACACCAGTATAGGACTGCATCTCACTGTGTGCTTGGCCAATTCCTTTCCCCCTTTTATTGTACTCAACAATTGGCCTCAGTTTCTGAAGTTTTCTCTTCACAACACGAGGCATTGTGCTCATACCTCGACCAGCCTTTGAATCATCAGAGATTGTTGTCGCGCTGGTTGGTTCTGGATCAGCAGATGATGAAGCAAACTTCATCTTCTTCGAAGACTTCATTATCTTCGAAGACTTCTCTTGAGGAGGTACTTGCTCCTTACCTCCATTTTTGTTGGAGCCAGAATCCTTACTTTGGTCTTGGTGAGAAACCATTTTTATAGACAAAACTGCAAGTGAAAATATTTCAAGAAAAGATTAAGAACACAAACGACGGTTATTAATAAGAGACGACGTATGATATGATTTTAAACGACGCAATGAAATAATATCAGACGTAATAAATGTTTAAAACCAAGGTAATTAAACAACGACGAAATAATTAACTACAAACGACGTAATAATAAACTATAAACGACGGAATATTTATATAACGTCGTGGTATTGATGTTCACACGACGACGGAATATTTATATAACGTCGTGGTATTGATGTTCACACGACGTCAGTAGTAATATACCGTCGTCTATATAAGGATCCAAAACCCTTCTTTCTTTCTCTGTGAATGTTTGATTGCAGATTTGATTTTTCTGAACCATGGTTTTTGTTTTCTAATTTGATAAAATACAAGGCCAAGAAAGAAATTTTTGGAATCTTATATAGACGACGGTATTTTAATATGACGTCGTGGTATTAACATTCACACGACGTAAAACAATAAGATACTGTCGTCTATATTAGATACCAACCCTAATTTCTTTTTCTTTATATTTTATCAAATTAGGGAAAAACAAAAACCATTGTTCAGAGAAATCAAACCTGCAATTAAACAAGCAAATAAAAAAAAGACTATAATTTTAAAAACAACTTTGTCAATTTTCAGACGACGCTAGAACGACTGACGAACCGTCGTGGTCTACATATTTAACCACGTAAATAAGAAGCTACCGTCGTCTTATTTAGTTGAGGTAGTTGTCTTCAAAGTTGGAAACTTTCCCTCTTTGTCTGTATATTTTTTCGAACTTGGAAAGAAGTAAAATGATTTTGGCCAGAAAAAAGGTAAAAAGATTTTTCAAACAAAAAACGTATGAGCATGCAAAACAGCAACCAAAATAGTGAAAATGAAAGCTTACCTTTTGCGTGCAATGAAAGCAAGAGGAAGACGATCGATGTTTAAGTTCAGAGACGACGAAGAAGACGAGAGGAAGACGATGAGATACTCTGAAAGTGCTCTGACAAGGAAAAAAGTCTAAAAGTTTTCTCTGGGAGATTGAAATTTTTAATCGGGTTTGGAAACAGTGCATGTGTAAGTCAGGTACACGAAAAGTTGCTTACATATAAAACCATTTCAAAAAATAATACGGCGGTTACATATAACTACGACGTATAAATTACAAAATACGACAGTACGTTTAACTTCAGACGTGGTAAATAAGTACGACAGTAGTGTTGTAGGTACGGTCGTAGTAAACTCAAAAATTAAAGTACATAAGTAATAACTCGCGTCATGGTAGATCATTTAACACGTCGGTTTTATTAATGTACCGACGTAGATTTATGTAATATACGTCGGTAATAACGACGTTGATTTTGCAATTTAAACGGCGGTTTTTTTGTAAGGACCGCCGTTGGTTTTAAAAATTTATTCTATAAATTTGTCGCTTTCATTCATTTTCGGTTTACATTTAGGGTTCCAAGTTCTTCCTCTCTCAGAGACACTGTCTCTCACATCTCAAAAACAGTAATTTGGATGTCTTTCTCAAAGAGAAATTGAGCTTACTCGCATCAAATCTATGTCCACAAGAAGAAGCTTGTCAACTAGCCTTCTCACTTCCTTGATCAAGCCTGATAGGACATTTAGTGCTTCTGAATACTCCTTGCTTTCCATCAAAAGAGATGCAAGCCTGGCCTCCACTCGCTGTCGAAGGAAAGTTCGCTTCTCAGGGAAATCTGAAGATCAGATGTGCCTGATCCTCTGCTTGATTTTCTTGGCTAAGAAGATCCGTCAGATTTGTGATAGCCTCTTCCTTTATCCGTAGAGCTTCAGAAGAAGAAGATGAGTTTCAAGAATGCGATAAAGAATAGAAATGGCTTCATGAATGCGATAAAGCATAAGCAATCGAATCAGTGCTTTGAACTATACTCTGAACTATACAAGTCCTGCAGAAAGATAAAGGACCAAACTGTTAAAGAAACTGAAACTATTAAAGAAACCATAAACTAACACGACTCAATATTTGTTTTGCGACGTGGAATCTTTTCATTTAACGTCGTTAGGTTTAATATAACCGACGTGGATTTGAATTGTTAAAATTATGAATAGAAATTTTTTTCCCGTGACCTTTCAGTTTATTTTTCAATTACAGTGCGTTATAAATAGAGTTTTTTTTCCGGAGGAAATTTAAAATGAAGGAAATTAATGTTCTGGATTATGTAAAGTTTCTTTTTTGGATGACAGATTTCAATTCTTGTCATTAAGTAGATCTACCGACGTAGGATAAGAAAATAAAGGAAAAAATTGTTAACAAAAATTCTTATTAAGACGACGGTTCAAATTAAAGGTACGACGTATAAAATTAATAAATACGACGTTAAATTTTATAGTACGATTTAAAGATAACGTCGTAGAACTATACGAGAATGACGTCGATATATTTATATTTTCCGTCGTTGTACATTAATTTAATACGGCGACATTTTGTATTTTAAAGCCGTGGATTTGTTTGTAATTATACGGCGTCTTATACGAAAATTTCGTCGTGTTATTTTATGAGTAAAAACGGCGGCTTTTATTGAAATCGTCGTCTTTACTTTCTACGTCAGTCGATTCATAACTTCTGCCGTTCTTTGTTGGCTTTGATTTTACACTGCGGAAAATCTGTTTCAAATAGACGTCGGTTTTTTAATTAGGTACGTCGTTGTTTTTGAACAGCCATTTGAATCTTCATTTTTAGTTGTCTAAGGTGGTATTACACGACGGTGTTTTTAGAACCGTCGTATTTTTAAAAACCACGACGGTTTTCACTTAGACCGTCGTTGTTTTCTGGTCGTCTTTTTCACTTTTTGTAGTAGTGATTTTAGGTCGAGGGTGAATTTACTTAAGCAACACCTTTTGTTTAGCGTGTTTTAAAAACGCAATTCCATTTTAGTAGTGTATAAGACCACAACAGTTTTGTAAAACCGTCGTCTTTTAAAATACAACGACGGTTTTAAGGTTCACCATCATCTATTTTGAGTCATGGTTTAACAAAATTGTAGTAGTGAAAACTCGTTGAGGGCAATTTATAATTGCAATGAATAAACACTATGATTTCTGATGTTTTGTTATGTCTTGAGTTTGAATTTTTTATTATATATATTTTGAGAGAGGTCCCTACAAACATGAAATCTTGACTTCGCCAATGGGTAAAGGTGACTTCTTTTGAAACCTACTTGCAATGATGTCGTTTGTTTCTAATCAATGTGTGATTAGGATAGATCCCTTTCCCGTGTGCGCTTGAGAGCAATTTCCTCCAATAACCTTCGGTTTTGTTCACGTGTCATTACATTAATTGGCTGGTGAAATCTTGCTACCACAACATTTAGACAAGACCGAATGCTTAGTGACCGAATATCATCTAATAAAGTGATAATCAATTTTAACATGTTTTGTGTTTAGCGATATACAATTGATTAAGGATTAATGACACAAAGAACTTATATGTCAAACTCGAGATAAGCGTGTGGCAGATATGTTAATGTCTAGCTCCCATTATTAATTCCATGCTCACAAATCATTCATCGGATATAGTGCTCTCCTATGCTCACAAATCATTCATCCGATATAGTGTTTTCCCAGTTGTGCAAGAGAAATTTCAAATATCTTTCATAAATATCGCATGTTGAAATTGTGTTGGGAGTAACAAGAGACCATCACACATTGATTTATTTATACCAAAAACTAACTGAAAAAAGAAAAAGAAAAGAAGAATAGCTAGCTGTTTTGAACCACAATATTAAAGTGTTTGCTTGTTTGGCCTGCACTACCTACTTGCATTCATTTATATCACAGTGATATGATAACGTATTTAATTCTGACGATTGCATGATTATGCAGTCTTGTCTGAATTTTATACTATATTTTTGGATGACCTTCCATATCAATTCATATTGGAGTCTTTAATTATGATCTTCCATATCAATTAGATATCGACATTGAATATATATTACAATAATCTTAGTGGTACAACAACGACCCCCGTAAGAATATTACAATAATATTAGATTGATAAAATTAATCTTATAGTTATTGGCAGGATCTGAATCCATAAAACCTTATAGTTATTGGCAGGATCAAATCCTCGATTAGGTAACCCATCACTCTCATTTGATATTAGAAACATGTATATTGCTTAAAGTGTGCAAGAAACAGTACAGTCACGTACCTACTTAGAATTTACAGCATTCAGATTGTAGTTAATTGCTACATACACAATAAGAATAACTCTAAATTGTAGTTACTACATACACAATAAGAATAATACGTAAAGAAATCAACCTGAGTATATTTAAAGTCACGCACATAAGCCAAAATACAAACATGTATATAGGGTCAAAATTAGGAGACACTTTTGGCACAAACTATAACTCACTTGATTAGCCGTTAGGTGAAACCATTTTGAACAATAGTTATGTTAAAAATGTTCAGTATAGTCCCACATTGAAAATTTAAGGGACCTTGCATGGGTCTATAAAGAGTTAAAGACTACTTCTTTTATTGTCAATTAATTTTAGAGTTAGAGTGTAACAACCACATGTTTCGAGTATTTCTCCACTATCTCTGTCATTAAGCCAACAAACTGTTAACAAGCTTTGGATCAATTGTAAGAGTTCTTTTGGTTCCTCAATTTCTGGAAATTTCTATAATTTGATGCTTCATTGACCTTCTTGGTGTGGTGCCATGGAGTTTGGTTTCTAAGTTCTCTTCATAAACCTTCTTATAATATATCTGAATATTTGATGATCTTCGTTCTTCTAAATTTGAGAAAGAAGATGGATAGAGGAGAGAACCGAGAGAGAAGAGTTTTTCTTCGCCGGGTAAGGAAATTATAATTATTATTGGAGGAAAACATATTATATATATAATATTACATATACATAAGGGTAAATTGCCGAATACCACCATAAACTATTTCATTGTTGAAATTACCACCATGAATTAATTTTCCAGCCAATTTAGCCCTCGTATTAAATTTATTTGTCAATTTCGCCCCTACCATTAGCTTTTTCACAATTCCATCCAAATACCCGTCAAAACCACCATGTGAATGGCACGTGCGGCTACTGTTGAGGGTAATCTTGTCCTTCTAATCCTCAAACCCCTTTCCCTCCTCTTTAGTAAACTTTCTCTTTCATTTGGTGCCAACACCCACCCCTTTTTGACAGAACCCAACCCCATTTTGGAGGCATTCTAACCTTCTCATTCCGCTTATGTTCATCAATTTCATGAACAAGACAAGAAATTGCAGTTGAAGATAGGATGCATAGGAACATACCTGCCACTTTTACCAAATTAAGTTCGACCACTTTTATTACGGAGGATGGTATGGTGTGTATCTGCTGTTGTGGAATTGAGGCTGAAACGATTGTTTGCTGGTCTGATGATAATCCGAAAGAAGAAACTGAACATTGATGGGCATGGTCCGATCATTGATGAGTTATACTGACTTGTCAGTATCATTATAGGGATATGCACTTTAAACAGCAGCATACCTACTAAACAAAGTACCTTCCAAATCCATGCCCAAAACACCAGATGAAATGTGGTTTAGGAGGAAGCCAAGTCTTAATCATCTTAAGATATGTAGTTGTCCGGCTTATGTCAAGAAGCATGATATTGACAAGCTAGACGCTAGATCAGAAATGTGTAGATTCATTGGATATCCAAAGGACACTTTAGGATTCTACTTTTACCATCCAAACAAACAAAAGGTGTTTGTTGCAAGATCTTCAAGATTTCTTAAGATTGATTTTGCATTGGATGGCACCTGTGTGCAAAAGGTTGAGCTCAAGGAAGAGTCTGGAGAGACTCATGAACCTGAAGTACAATCTGATCCAGTTGACAATCCGATCCCTTTACCCACACTCACCCAACCTCCACGCAGGTTTGAAAGGACCAGTAAAGCACCTGATCGATATCTGGGCTTACATCATGTTCTTCTCATAGGAGATGATATGGAAGATCCTAAAACCTACATTAAGGCAATGTTGGACATAAACTCAATGAAATGGCATGAAGCCATGAAGTTTGAGATGGATTCTATGTATGCCAACCAAGTCTGGACTCTAGTTGACCCACCCGAAGGTATTGTACCAATAGGAAACAAATTGGGTCTTTAAGAGAAAGAAGGGCTCAGATGGCAAGGTGGAGACCTATAAAGCTAGATTAGTAGCTAAAGGTTACAGACAAAGAGAGGGAATTGACTATGAAGAAACTTTCTCTCCTGTAGCAATGATGAAATCCATCCGCATACTTCTCGCCATAGCAGCATATTATGACTATGAGATATGGCAAATGGATGTGAAAATGGCTTTTCTGAATGGCCACCTTCAGGAAGAAATCTACATGGATCAACCTGAAGGATTCATATCTAAACATGAAGAGAAGAAAGTATGCAAACTTCAAAGGTCAATCTATGGAGTGAAGCAGGCTTCAAGGAGTTGGAACATTCTTTTTGATGAAGCCGTTAAAAGTTATGGTTTCAGTCAAAATAAAGATGAACCTTGTGTGTACAAGAAAAACAGTGGGAGCAGAGTTGTATTTCTCGTACTATATGTACATGACATATTAATGTTTGGAAACGACATAGGCACGTTGTTCTCTGTGAAACTATGGTTATCAAAGACTTTTTCAATGAAGGATCTGAGAAATGCATCTTACATACTGGGTATCAAGATCTATAGGGATAGATCGAGAAAACTAATTGGATTATTTCAATCCCTGTATGTGGACAAAGTGCTCAGAAGATTCCAAATGGAACATTCCAAGAAGGGTTTTCTGCAAGTCAGACATGGTATTCACCTGTCAAAGAGCATGAGCCCTAAAACCCTAGAAGCAGTGATACAGATGAGCAAGATCCCATATGCCTCCGTAATTGGGAGCCTAATATATACTCTGCTAAGTACGAGGCCTGATATCAGTTATGATATGAGCATCACAAGCAAATATCAATCAAACCGAGGATCAAAACACTGGATTGCTGTAAAGACTATGTTAAAAGTACCTCTGACGGACCAAGGATATGTTCCTAGTCTATGGTGGAAATGCATAATTATTGGTGGAAGGATATATAGACTCAAATTTCGAATCTGATGTTGATGATAGGAAATCCACTTCTAGATATGTGTTCACATTGAATGGAGGGGCAATCAGTTGAAGATGTTGCAAGCAGAGCACCACTACGGACTCCACAACTGAAGCAGAGTACATAGCTGCTTCGAAAGCAGCAAAGGAAGCTATTTGGATGAGGAAGTTCATTACTGAACTTGGAGTGGTCCCAAGCATTGAGTCACCAGTCATTTTATATTGTGACAACAATGGAGCTATAGCACAAGCCAAGGAAACACGGTATGATATAACAATTATTTCGTATATTTTTTATTATCTTTCTCTTATATTCTTGTTATGTTCTTGAGTGAGTTTAGTCCATTTTCACTTAGTTTTGTGTTTTACCAGGTTTGAAGAGTAAAGATGAAAAAGCAAGCAAAAGGAGCAATTTTGGGATTGAAATATGATGTGCAATCTTGGGAGCAGAATGTGCTGTGCAGAACAGTCAATTTGACAGAATATACTATACTACCTGAGAGCGAACCAGATGTTGAGCCTTATATTTTGAAAAGATACGGATCTTAGCTTTCTATAGAAGTTTACAGTTTGTGATTCAGATGTGTGTGGAGAGAATTATGGCCATTTTAGTACAGACAGTTCGGGCAGAATGTGTTTTGCGGGTTTTGCAAAATATTCCTTTTGAAGTTCAATCCTTGGAGTTTAATTTGTGTCAATTACATTTGGGAAGTGTCTACAAGGATGAAAGTTATTTTCCAAGGTCTGATCCTATATTTAGTAGGATTTTGGATGCCAACTCATCAAAAACAATTGAGGCCAAACTAGGAAAGCATAGTTACCAAGTCAAAAGAGGATTTGTTCCTTATTTAAAGAAGACCAGAAAATAAGGTTCTCTTATGCTGGAATTTGAAGGAGAGTCAAAAAGCAGCTGCCATCGTCACAATCCATAAGTTTTATTTTATAGGAGTTCTTGTCGAGCATGCTTTTTGATTTTATTTGATACTTGACATTTGCATGTTGAATGTTAGTCAAAAATATTTTATGACATTCTATGACATTTTCATATAGTATATAGTTTTGTCCCCTAAAGTTTTAAAAAGAAACCAATGAAAATAAAGATACTTTTTTGGTCAAAAGATGGTACTACTTTGTGGTCCCAAAATCACACCATCTTTTTCAAAATATCAACACACGCACACAAACTCTCTCCTACATGGCCGGCCCCACCCTAGGATCCCTTTTGGGGTCCTCATGCAATTTTTGTAAATTAGGGGCTGTTTATGCTGATCCCGGGATGTGACAATTTGGTATCAGAGCCACTCTGCCGTGTGGTGCGAGTGTGCCGACGAGGACGTCGGGTCCTTGAGGGGGGTGGGTTGTAAGATCCCACATCAACCAACGGAGAAGGGGTGATGTGCCTTATATGTGCACACCCGCATCTATCTAGCACGAGGCCTTTTGGGAGCTCACTAGCTTCGGAATCGTAGGAACTCCGAAGTTAAGCGAGTTAGGGGCCAGAGCAATCCCAGGATGGGTGACCCACTAGGAAGTTGCTCGTGAGTTCCCAGAAACAAAACCGTGAGGGCAGAGAGGGGGCCCAAAGTGGACAATATCGTGCTACGACGGAGCTGATCCCGGGATGTGACAATTTGGTATCAGAGCCACTCTGCCGTGTGGTGCGAGTGTGCCGACGAGGACGTCGGGTCCTTGAGGGGGGTGGGTTGTAAGATCCCTAATGAGATTAAATAATCAAAGATATGATTATGGACTTATGAACTCAAATACATGACACAATGTGATTGGCCGATTATTCATTAGATGAATGGAATAGGTTTGATTTATTGGTTTGTAAATTAAATAGGGGCTTGCATGCCTCTCCTCTCTCTTAATCTCAAATGTAATTCCCTTAAAGTCCATTGCGCTTTAAATTCTCTATTCTCAAATAGTTATAGGGAAGAAGGAAGATCAAGAGAAAGAATAATCAAGTCAAGATTAATTGTATTATTCATGGGTCCAACACCCAATAACAACCTTGAATGTTTGAAGTAGTTAAGATACGTAATAAAATCAACCTCTTTCCAAAGGCCTTAGATCCGAGATCTTGGTTAGAAGTTATATCGAAATCAAGTCCATAATCATCCATAATCCTATAGATGACTATTTATCTAAACTTAAGGAAATGTAAAGGCTTTTCGTTAGTAGTAGTGCATATTCCCAGTCTCAAATAAAAGAGTTTTTATGAAATTGATTTTATTTGCAAAACAAATAGTGGGAGTATCGTACAACTACTAATATGATTTAGAATAATAGTTTCCTAGGCCAAGTAGTTTAATTGGATTAAGCATGTTTATGATGGGACCTTAAAACCCCAAATTAACTAAATTAAGTAGAAAAACGACAGACTTTTTGAAAGCCTAGTCGTGGCCTTCACCATGGTGAATTCCGAATAGGCTTGACCCTTATGAAGGCTTTGCCTCAGATATGAGGAGCTGACAACAGGATGTTCTTTCTTAGGAAGAATTCATTTATACATTGGATGTTGCAAGGATAGGCTCAAACATGGACCAACATTCTATTATGATGAGGTTCATGATTGGACCAACATTCTATTATGATGAGGTTCATGATTGTATCACTATACTTTCCAAGAATGGTGGGCTAGTACTTAACTAGTACAATGGTGCCTCACGATAATATTTGGGGTATACATTTGCTAAAGGCCAAATTATATGGGACTCACATCAAAGAGAGGGAATTGACCATGAAGAAACTTTCTCTCCTATAGCAATGATGAAATCCATCTGCATACTTCTAGCCATAGCAGCATATTATGACTATGAGATATGGCAGATGGATTTGAAAATAGCTTTTCTGATTGGCCACCTTAAGGAAGAAATCTACATGGATCAACCTGAAGGATTCATATCTAAACATGAAGAGAAGAAAGCATGCAAACTTCAAAGGTCAATCTA
Organism: Prunus persica; assembly: GCF_000346465.2. Classification (NCBI taxonomy): domain Eukaryota; kingdom Viridiplantae; phylum Streptophyta; class Magnoliopsida; order Rosales; family Rosaceae; genus Prunus; species Prunus persica. The sequence goes on along the minus strand of NC_034011.1, from coordinate 13,179,198 downwards.
TGGAGTGAAGCAGGCTTCAAGGAGTTGGAACATTCGTTTTGATGAAGCCGTTAAAAGTTATGGTTTTAGTCAAAATAAAGATGAACCTTGTGTGTACAAGAAAAACAGTGGGAGCGGAGTTGTATTTCTCGTACTATATGTACATGACATATTAATGTTTGGAAACGATATAGGCATGTTGATCTCTGTGAAACTATGGTTATCAAAAACCTTCTCAATGAAGGATCTGGGAAATGCATCTTACATACTGAGGATCAAGATCTATAGGGATAGATTGAGAAAACTAATTGGATTATCTCAATCCCTATACGTGGACAAAGTGCTTGGAAGATTCTAAATGGAACATTCCAAAAAGGGATTTCTGCCAGTCAGACATGGTATTCACCTCTCTAAGAGCATGAGCCCTAAACCCCAGAAGCAGTGATACAGATGAGAAGGATCCCATATGCCTCCGCAATTGGGAGCCTAATGTATGTCATGCTAAGTATGAGGCTTGATGTGAGGATCACAAGCAAATATCAATCAAACCAAGGATCAGAACACTGGAGTGCTATAAAGACTATGTTAAAGTACCTCAGAACGACTAAGGATATGTTCTTAGTCGATGGAGGAAACCCAAAATTACTGGTGGAAGGATATACAAACTCAAATTTCCATTATGATGTTAATGATCGAAAATCCACTTCTGGATATGTGTTCACATTGAATAGAAGGGCAATTAGTTGAAGATGTCATAAGCAGAGCACCACTGCGGACTCCACAACTGAAGCAGAGTACATAGCTGCTTCGGAAGCTGCAAAGGAAGCGATCTAGATGAGGAAGTTCATTAGGTGTCAACCAGTCATTTTATACTGTGACAACAATGGGGCTATAGCACAAACCAACGAACCAAGGTCTCATCAAAGTTCGAAGGACATTCAGAGACGCTATCACTTAATCAGGGAATATGTTGCGGATTGCGATATTAGCTTGCTCAATGTGGCTCCAGCAGACAACGTAACAGATCCACTTACAAAGCCTATGAGTCAGCTTCAGCTGGACCGACATATGGAGAAGATGGATATTAGGTATATGTCAGATTGACTTTAAAGTGCAAGTGGGAGATTGTTAGAAATATGCCATTAAAGCCAACTAATTATGTAACAGTTAGAGTTAAGGACAACTATGATAAAAGACATATTATGTTATCAATGGGCAAGAAATGTTGTTCTATACATTATGTCATTCTATATTATCTTTCAATATGTAGAACAACCATAGTCCAAGGAATACACAAGTGGATATGAAAGCTATGTAATGAGAGTGCATACATGGAGACTTGTCATCATCCCTAAATCCTGAATAAGTTCTTGGTCATAGGAATATTGATTGGGCGTCAATATTCTACAAAGACAAGTACACATAGTATCATCTCTATATGTAGGGAATCGCAAGATCTTAACTCATTAAGTGTGAAGACATATCGATATGTGTGTAGGTGCTTGTAGAAGAACAAGTACACTGAATGCGATCCAACACACGAGTTACAGCATGGAAGTTTTTAGTCACATGTCAAGCTGGAACTCATAAATTGCAATGGTGCAAACTAATCCTTAGACTTGAGGCGTCATAGATGTTTTATGGCTATGTTGTTAATCTATGAGGGCACTGTACGGTAATGCTGAATTAGGCCTTGATTAAATGTGCTCATCAGGATTCTCAATAGAGTCATGGAAGAAAATGAATGTACAAAAAGGAGAAAGAATACTCCAAGATATGATTGGTCAAATCTTTGTGCAGAGTAGTGGATAAAACTTAAAAGAAGAAGTCTTCAAATCTTACCAGGATAATCATATAAAAAGAATGATTCACATTACGATATTGACAATCGGATTCCATGATCTAATAATGTGAATAAGGAGTATTGACATAAGAGTAGGATTTAATTGCACGGTCATTCCAATTTGAATAGGTTCTTTCACAACGTCTCATATAGTTCGGATAACCATGACTTGCTGCTAGGCGACAACCATGATTTGTGGATGTCCTAAAAGGTTTCAATTAACATTTATTAATAGGAAGAATTAAATTGTGGAATTTAATTTGTATATTATCTCTGAGGAGTTGAATCAACCTACTGCCTTCCTAAAGGAAACCTATGGATCTGCACATCCAAAAAATGTGATTAGAGGTACAAATGAGGAGAAATGAAATGAGGAGACACAAGTCAATGGTTGATAATCATATGTCAAAGTCAACGGTCAAAAGTCAACATGTTGATCGGAGCAATTGACCAAAGTCAAATAGTTCGACTGGGTCAATTAAGTAAGACTATAATTATAATTTAACAGTTAAATTATAATTAAAAGATTAATTATGGAATTTGTTGATACCGAGACTAACCTAGCAACTAGCTAGGCAAGATCAGCCACGTGCCATGCTATGAGAGGTCATCACCTTAGCCAAAGAAGCCTTACAACAAGTCACAACTCTAAGTAAGGGAAGGAGTCCCACATTGGAAGACTATAAGAAGTGGAGACTCCCCTTTACGTATAAAAGAAGGCTACTCTCCACTTAAAAAAGGGTCTTGAGTCTTAGGCCTTAGGCCTTGGGCCTTTTTCCCTCTATCTTTAGGTCTAATTCCCTTGTATAAATGTAAACAAATATTATCATATTGAGAGCATCCTTCTCCGTGGACATAGCCAATCATTCAGGTGAACCATGTATACATTGTCTATTGTATGCTTATTTACTTTATTTATGCTGAATGTTGCCGACTGCCGAAGGCACATACACATGCTGAAGGCCTACGTCTTCACATATCATTCACCACTTCACATCTATCTAAATTGATACCCATTTTTGGTGTCAACAATTTGGCGCTGTATGTAGGAATCAACACAAGAATCCTTTGTCGATTCTCCCTCCTTCAGTGCCTTTTGGCACCCTTTCAATCATCGCCTTTTAGCTTATCGTTTAGCACCATATATGCCGAAGCTACCATGGGGGTCTCAATGAACCAATATGCCGAAGACATATATTTGCTAAAGCAACCCACCTTTCAATCACTTTGAAGAGTCTCAATATGGGGGTGGCCTAATATTCCAAATGCACAAAGGGTATCACCATGCATGTCTTGCACATGGCCAAGAAAAATTGCTCCAATCTGAAGGATGCCCACGTGTATCCTCACCACAAGATAAGATTCCTTTTCTTACATATGAATATTGCTATAGGGGTTTTTTCGTTCCGGGAGCTACTGATAGGCCTGGGCTGCTGTAAAGAGCCAAATGTATGAAATTGCCCCTTGAGTCTGAGTTCAAGGATAAGACTCCAAGAGTGTTTCGAAAGGGTAATTGAGCCTTAGGAAACACCTTGGTGTCCTTCACCAATGAAACCAACAGTCGCTTACAAATAAATTCTTGGCTTGGCATGAGAAGATTGTGGCATGGAAGCTGAGCATTCATGAGTTTAGCATGAGAGAGAAAGAGCTGTGATTTCTAGGAGAGAAGATGGGAAGAGATGGAGGAATATGGTTCGAAATTGGAGGGGTTTCAGGAATGAGAGATGATGATTGCTCTCTGGATGTGTGTTTATGGAAAGAGAGGAAGAAGATGAAAGCATAGGTGGCTTTAGCATATTTCCAGCAGCTTGACGAAAAGCTTCGTCAAGCTCCTGGGCAATTTAACAGAAGAGAAAATGGGAAGCAATGGAAGAATAAGGCTTGAAACATGAGAGATGATGCTTGCTCTCTTTGGATGTGGGTTTTGAGAGAGAGAGAAATTAGAAGATGGAAGAACAAAGCATGAAATTGAAGGGTTCTAGAGGGGACGCTTGCCTTCGATGAATTCTCATTGTTGCTGGGAGGCTTGCAGCAACCAAGGTGAGTTGTTTTTGCTGGGTAGAAAGTGGCTCCTTTTATAGGCACTGGAAAACCTTAATTTTGTCAAGCCTCCCTCCCTCTTTTCTTCACTTTCTTCCATTTATCTTGTTTGGTGAAATTTCCCTAGCCTGAACCCATAGGCACGCAGCTTTTTAGGGTTCCAAGGTCTTCAAGCAGCTGGACTTCTCCATGTGGGTGAGGAGCCACCCACTTTTGTTTCTTGTTTTCTCACCAAAGCTTGAAGAGGAAAGAATAGGTAAGGGTGCTTGGTCAAAAAGGTGATCAACACATGAGTTTGCTTGGTTTTGGTGGATTGGCGCTGATATGGTTTTTACAGAGATGCACAACGTTGGATATTTTATAAGGTTCTGGGCTGGGCTGTTTTATTTCCAGCGGCTTGTGAGTTCCCTTTGATTTTGTCAGAATGCTGGAAACTTTGGCTGATGTGGGATTTTCTCACGTGTTATGGGCTATTAGGTTTTCTTAAGGTGATGGGCTACTAGGTTTTCTCTCATGCTTACCCATATGTTTGGGCTCAAGAAATGGGCTTGAGTTTTGGTGCTCCTAAGTAGGCCAAAACTTCCACTCCATGGACCATCAATGGGCCTTGTGAATACTCGTAACCATCCATACCACAACCCGCTCAGCAAGCCCCAAGCATTAGCTGACTTGGGCCCACTTAAGCTTGTAGCGTGGCATGTTACTTAAATAAGGATTTTTCGCTTGATGTTGTACTGGGCTGAAAATATATTTGGGCCCAGCCTTGGATTTTTTGAACCTTAACAATTGTATACAAGCGTGCAATGCTTAAATAATTCTATACACAATCTTATTCAAGAATATGAATATTAATGTGTATTAATATTAGAAGCTTGTGGTATGCTTTAGAACCATATGATCAATCGGCGGGCCACGTATGGTAAGTGCATGTGGGCAGAAGACCCAATTAGAGCCCAACATGCCGATGCACACAAGACGCCAACGATGCCACACGCCATCTGAAGCCAAAATATGCAAGTGCCGTATAGTACTTCATCCTCCAAACCAACCAATTGGCCAAGCCAAACAAGGACTATGTGCTTCAGAATCAGAAAACCAGTAAAGTGATACGGATCGATCGGCACCTAGTGTTCATCTCTAATCATTTAGCTTCAGCCAATGGCTTTCAGAAGCCATATCCACCTCCAAAATTTTGCCCAGTATTGTATGACAGCCCTTATTAACCAAATTCATAGGGGGACTTGACTTCTGGAAAAGCTTCAGAAAGTTCATAACTCAGATAACCATGCTTGCTGTTACTCTTTCATAGGCTTCAGTTCGAAACACCATACCACCAAATTTATCTAGACACCTAAAACAGAATGGGTTTATCCCCAGCAAGGCCACTACTGGGACCAAACGCAAGGAAGAATAAGGAAGGACCATGTCATGCCCATTTGCACCTCTCATCGACTGAGACAGAAGCCACTTTCTCTCTCTCTCTCTCTCTCTCTCTCTCTCTCATGCACACAAACGCAGAAACACACTTACCACACCAAACCACCAGATGAGGAAGCTTCACAAATTCTCATAACAGCTCTTACTTTGTCAAACTCAACTGAAGGCACCATCAGCCAATTAATGGGGGACACCCTTCCCCTAATTTACTTCGACACGAGCCCTGCCGAACGGTAGGGGTGACGTCACCTTCCATCGGTAGGACATCCACCGAAGGTACAAGATAGCCCCAAACCAATCTACAACCATCGGCTACACCAATTCACTACACACAGCTGCCAACTTCAATATGCCTCCATGAATTTCGTCATGTGCTGGAGCTTAACCATTTCCAATACACCTCTTCGACAATCATTCCGACATAAGCAGTTCTCATCTCCTCCAAAAATTGATTAGAAAAGGCCCTACCATCGGCAACCCTTCCAACAGAAGCATCACACGACCTCCTAAGGTCTCTATCTACTTGCCTACCGATCGGAGAAAAACTGAACAGCACCTTTATTGCCTTGTTCCAACAACACCGATTGGTAAGACGACAATAGATCAAGCGGAGAGCCCCCATCCAATCTACAACCATCGGCAACACCCTTGCCGATTGGCAAGCCTACCACACTACACCTCGGGTTGACTGCCATTGATGCATCAAGAGAGCCCCAGAGTCACGATGGCATCAAAGGAACCAAACATTTTGAAATTGATCAGCAATGCCCTTGCCTAACAGAAAGCTTGACGTCACCTCCGCGACCACCAAAATCGATCGGCAACCCACCTTGCACGACCACACCAAACGTATGATGTCACACCTGCCATTCGGCAGACGTCGTGCTGAAGGTAGGAGACAGCCCTAAAAAAATCATCAAATTGATATAGGTCTGCCACTATTCCAAAAATAAAATTAAAAAATAATAAAAAAGTCCAGCTTAGCTATGGAGTCACAACCCAAAAAAATGATATTATTATTATTATTTCCTAAATAATAATTAAAAAATGCACATTTGCATTTCTTCCCTTCAGCACCTTTGTGCTTTGGCAACCCCCTTGGCCTTCGGCACCTTCGTGCCCTTTGGCATCTTTTAAAGTTTTCATACTCTTTAACAATTTTCCTTGTGACACACAAGTTTTATACAAGTGCCTTCGGCACTTTATCTTGCTACATGCAAGTCTTGCGATATGCAAGTTTTGGGCCTTCGGCACCCTCGCGCTTAGGCACACCGCCTTGCGACATGCAAGCTTTGCACCTTCGGCACCCCATGCCCTTCGGCATTTTATCTTGCACATGCAAGCTTGGCACCTTCAGCACCCTCTTGCCTGAGTACATCGCCTGGCGACATGCAAGTTTTGGGCCTTCGACACCCTCGTGCTTAGGTACACTGCCTTGCGACATGCAAGCTTTGCACCTTCGGCACATCGTGCCCTTCAGCATTTTATATTACGATAGACAAGCTTTGCGTCTTCGGCACCCTCATGCCCTTCGACACTTTCTCTTCTAACATGCAATTCTTATGCCTTCGACACCCTCGTGCCTACGCACTTTCTATTGCGACATGCAAGCTTTGCGCCTTCGGCACCCTCATATCTTCTGCAATTTTCTTGCGACACGCAAGTTTCATGCACTTGCCTTTGGTACCCCGTGCCACTTGGCACCTTTCTAAGTTTTCATTCCCTTTGGCAATTATACTTGCGACATGCAAGTGCCTTTGGTTCCCCTTTTGCCCTTCGGCAATTCCCTTGTGACACGCAAGTCTTATGCCTTCGGCACCCTTGTCCCTTAGACACATTCTCTTACGACATGCAAGTTTTGTGCCTTCGGCACCTTGTCTTGCAACATGCAAGTCTTGTGCCTTCGGTAGTCCAGGCCCTTCGGCATACTATCATGCCCTTAGACACCCTTACATAACACACTAGGGACTTACAAACCACTTGGGTTTTTGTTGCAACTTCTCTCCTTCCAATGTCCTTCTTACCCAGGGACATAGGGGACTGGGAATAGTGCACTATACGGCTTGAAAGATGAACTACGATGTTGCTCGGCCAGTGGACTTAAAATTACAAATCCCCAAGCAAGAAGTACCTTTTTACTCGTGAACTTGGAGGACTACTGTTGATACTGTGACTAACCGAGCAACTAGCTAGTCAAGATCAGCCGCACGCCATGCTATGAGAGGTCATCACCTTAGCCAAAGAAGCCTTACCACAAGTCACAACTCTAAGAAAGGCAAGGAGTCCACATTGGAAGACTATAAGAAGTGGAAACTCCCCCTCACCTAGAAAAGAAGACCACTCTCCACTTAGAAAAGGGTCTTGAGTCTTAGGCCTTAGGCCTTGGGCCTTCTTCCCTCTATCTTTGAGTTCAATCCCCTTGTACAAATGTAAACAAATATTATCATAATGAGAAAATCCTTCTCCGTGGACGTAGCCCATCATTCGAGTGAACCACGTATACATTGTCTTATGCATGCTTATTTACTTTATTTATGCTGAATGTTACTGACTGCCGAAGGCACATACACATGCTGAAGGCCCACGTCTTCACATATCATCCACCACTTCACATCTATCTAAATTGATACCCATTTTTGGTATCAATAGAATTAATATTGACATAAAGAAATATTGGACTAGGCTTTTAAATATGATTTAAAAGAAAAGGGACAAAATAGCCCAAAAGGCTATTGGACCTAAAGAATAAGTGGCATAAGATGACATGACCCATGGACCAAATGAAGCCCTAAATACCTAACCCATTTGCCGTTTGTGTTGTCCTATATAAGCTAAGTGTGGGAGAAAATCTAGTTAGGGTTTTTTGGTTTCCTACTTTGGTTGATGAGTGATCATCTTTGTGTCTCATCTTCCATAAACCAAAAATTGGTCTAATCAAGAAGTAGACTAGCATCCATACTTCTTGATTGCCTTCTCTTCATCTCTAGGAGCATTTGGTGTGGTGAGGTAAAGGACTCCAATCTTGGAGCCTTAAGGTGAAGGAGTCAAAATCAAGAGAAAAAAAAGGTCTTTCCAACAAAGGTGTTTATTCTTGATAAATCAAGAAAAGGTCACCAAGAGTAAAGATCTATTCCTTTTTTTCCCTTTTCTATTTGTGTTCAAAGCAACTAGGCTAAGATATTTGGTTTAAAATGAAAAAGGTTGAGCTCAACTAGTATAAACAAAATGAATCCGCCATTTAGAATGTTTTTGTTGTATAGGTTGGGGCTGAAGTTCATTTCCTAAGCATTAGTTGCATGTTTCCTTCAATTTAAACCTTTTTCCTTGTGGCTTGAAAGTGTTCTTAGTGGTAATAGCAGACTGTGGCTAGCAACATTGGTTGGAGCTGCTGCAGTGGCTGCAATCCTTGTCAAACCTCCTTTATTTGCCTACAAATGAAATTAATCACAATTAAAACAATTCAAATGAGTCATCCAATTAAATCATTCAATCATAATTTTACATTCTTTACTTGCAGTTTAGGTCTTCTTATTGTTCTAGATTGGAGTTTTTCTTGAGATTGATGGATTGAGTTGGTTCCTCTTCCCATGCCTCTTCCTCTCGCACTTTTTATATTGTTGTCTGCCCTTCCACAATTAGTAGCAATGTGACCTTCTCCTCCACAAACTGAGCAATGGATTATAATTCCATATCTCCTAAGCTTAGTGGCACCCTTTGGGATCTCATCAACCACTCTAGTCCTTGCCTTCTTTAGCCTACCACTTTGTTTGTGATACAGTGGGGGTTTAATTGGACTATGACATGATTTCCTCCATAATTGTTTGACTGGACCCGCCCCAAATACCTCCGAATTCGTGACAGATCCAGTGGTTTTTTCGACATCCAAACGTTACTGGGCCCACTAATTAATTTCAAAAATCCTCGTCCCCCAAAACAAAGGAAAAGATGACCGAGAATTCTCCCGAAATTTCAACAGAGTCTCCCCTGAAAAATGAACTTAACCAAATTTTTCAACCTGTCAAAACACAGTTTAAAATTCCCAAACTTCAGCATGTACAATCATAAGTAGTTGTAAAGACTCAATCCACAATCATTCGTCAATCTAAAATAGGTTTCAGCCCTGTCACAACTACAAACACATTTTAACCACATCCCTTCCATAAAAACTAGAATATAAATAGGCATTTAATGTCGTCTAAGTTTCAATCGGGCTTTACGTCACCGACAAATTCAAAACCAAACTTAACAAATCTAATAAATAGGATTTGATCCCAATGACCAAATTAAAGTAAAAAAAAAAAAAATAGTTTATCTTGCGGCTGCACCTGGGTGAGACCCTAAGCTACCTACGTAGCCTTACTAAGGGATCAAGCCACACGTAGTTCTTCAATCAATATCACGAATCAGATAACATAGAATTATTTTCAATAATATCAACAAGCTAATTTTTCAATAATACCAACAATAATAATAACGATACCGATAGTAAACCCCGTAAATCCCAGATCACATTTGAAAAGTCGAGACTAGCCCGAGCATCCTCCCACACACCGGTAACTCATCGTACGTGCGGGTGACATTCGTAACAACTCGAAGAAGGTACATATCCAGATGCAAAATTCCAATTTCCCAAAACAAATCGTTTCCATCCAACCTAAATATATATATATAAACATATATAATAAAATAACACCCATACTTCTTTGTTGAAAACCAAAATAAAATCATAATTAAGACAACACCAAATCTAAATAAGCCCTTTCGATTTTATTAATATTCAAAATACTATTCATATACTTAGGAATATACCATCTATGAAAGTCCCATAAGACAGGATAATAAAATCCAAAACACCATATCTTACACAAAGTCACCTTAATTCTTTATAAATAATATTAATAGCTCTAATAATAACAGTAATAATAATAAGTATTCCCGAAATTCCTGTTCACCCGTTTTCGTTGTTTACTCCTGAGGTGGAAGGGCGAAGTTCCCCACTGGCTTGGAGACCACTTGTTGGTCGACAAGTCAGCTTTCTTTGGTGTGTGAGCGTGCCACTGCTAGCAATGTAAATTCTAGCAGACTTCTTTTTAGAGTGGATAACTTGCGCCCCAAGTTACTGACTTCTAAAACAAATGATTGTGAATTTGGGTGAGGAATATCTCCCAAGTAAGTTCTTTTCTTGCCTCAGACTGGTGAGGACTTTCATAATTTATCTCAGTATCAAATGGTTGTTCTGGCCAGAATAGATAATAATAAAGTGGACTGTTTCAGACAGAACTGCCTTTTACAAAATTAAGAAGGGAGGAATCAACTCTAGAAAGATAAAAAGATGGCTGGAATCCCATTTCTGCCTGGGTAGAAACTTCTGATCCGGGCTGGACTGGGTATGTCTGTGCTGGACTGTGCTGTCAACAACTTTAGCTGCTTAGCTTCAGCTGTAAATCGATACCAAAGTTCAATTTTGGCAGAGCTTCAATCTACTTCAAGCCTTGGGAGACTTTTGAGCGGGCAGAACTGCAGCTTCTTCAGTTTGAAGGGACAGAAGTGGCTATTCTCGAGGATTTGGCAAGCTGGAACTGTGCTGTAAAATTTGTTGAGGTTTTCATATTTGCGAAAACTCAAACTATGTTTGTCTTGGCTTTTGCTGAACCAAATTTGTAACGAGAGGGATCTTATTTTCAGAAGACTTATTTTCTAAGTCTGAACTTTGGAATTCTGATCTAAAGCTGTTTTTCTCTTGGGATCCAAGTAAGCTTTTGATTGTTTTCTTGTTTGTTTTTTTGGATTGATTGATGAATTGAGTGTCTTTGTTTCTTTGCCTACTTTTGTTTTTATAAGAGTCCTCCTAAGGAGGTAATTTTTAATCCTAAATAATGGGCGGCAAAAAGATCTTTTATAATGTAAAGTAAGAAGGGTTTCTTATCAATCAAGGCAGATAGGTTCTGAGCAGTCACCTCCTAAAGGAGTCCCTTCCCTGGTTTCCTGGGTGGCAGCTTTCTAATTCAACCAACGCTACCGTCTGTGTGGGCTTTCTATGGCGGTTTGGCTCTTTTTCTTTTGTATTTTCTGAATGGTTCCCTGTTTCCCGTTCTAATTTAGAAAGCGTGATCCGTGAATTCCTTGGGAGATGGTGTATTGATTGGGAGCAAAATCTCGAACACAGATGGGTTTTTGATCTTCAATTGGCAGTGTTTCAGAGATGTCCCTCTCACATTTTAAACTTTAGTTGGAATTGCTGACTTTTTCAAAGTTGAGGCAATCACGTAGGTGTGTCTTTGATCCCTTGGGTTTGAACCTAACAAAAATTACGGGCTGATCTTTGAAGCCCATTTCGAAAGTTTCCATATTTGGGCTTTCTTTGGGCTGAGGCTTTGTTTTCAACATTTTTGGTGTGAAGCCCAATCAGTCTGGGTCCTTTTTTTGTTTTTCTCAAGTCTTTGGGCTGGGCAGGCAATTTTATCATGGGCCTGTCTTTTGGACTTGGGCGTGCCGAATTTGGGCCCAAACAATGCCCCCTAAGTCTGAATCGTTTTGGAACGGTTTCAGACTTAATGTTTTGCCATTTAATTCGCGCGCCAGTTTTTTCCGTGTTTTCGCCCACGTCTGCCACGTTTGCCTGCTACGAACTAGAGTTCGTGGGAAAACGGCTAGTTATTAGCTAGGTACTAGCTAATAATCATCAGGTGCCGTCCCATCTTCTTCTTCTCACGTTTTCGAGCCCCTCTTTAAAAGAAATTCAAATTCATAGCTTCTGAAAAGAAACCCTAAACCTTCCGACTCTTGTTCCTGCGAGCTTTTCTTCGAGATTTCCATAGCTTTCTTCAGACCTCCCTTTCTTCTGCTTCTTCCCCTGAATCAGAAATGTCTTCCCCAAGGTCCCGCGCTCAGTCTTCTTCCGCTCCAGTTCCTCCCGATTATATCACTGGGAGCGGGATTGATGCTCACGCGATAGAAATTAGGAGCAAGCTTCATCCCTATGCTCAAAAGAATCTGGACGAGAATTTCCTTCATTTGTTCGAGAACACCCTGGTGTTAGGGCCTCACTGGTTTGGTCCTGTTCCAGCTGAGATGGCAGAATTGCTAAAAAATGATGCCGAGGCTCCTTTGTGTTTTGAGAGCTCTTCTGCCCTGGCTTCTTATTCTTGGGTCAGCAAGAATTTGAGCCGGTCCTTCCCGTCCAGCGAGGTGAGGAACAGCCCGGTCAAATGGGCAGACTGGATTGATAGACTTCTCCCGAGATATGGGGGTCACTGGAGGAGAGCTGGGATTTATGACGCCATTTTTCTGTCCAAGCAGTCGATTAACAGAGATGAGAATCTGCTTGCCGCTGCTTTATGCTTCTGGAATTCTGCCAGCAATACATTTGATTTCCGTGTGGGTCCTATGGCGCCAACCTTGCTGGACATGGCCCAGATCTTTGGGTTCAGGCCCCATGGTAGGCCTGTTGATGCCGTTGGAGATTATTACAGGCGAAGGAATCAAGAGAAAGTGGCCACTCCTTTTACTATCCCTCCAGCCGTGATCAACCAGAACTGCTCTTTCTCCAATTATCTGAAGAAATTCAGTGCTGAGAAGGACAAGGATCAGCAACACATGTTGTTCCTTCTATATTGGCTGAATCGGTTCGTTCTCCCCAATCGGTCTTCTGCAGTTCTGCTAGAGTACAGACATTTGGCAGAAGCACTTCACAATCATACTGATGTGGGGCTTGGGCCTACAGTTCTGGCTCACCTTTTCAAGAATCTGCACACTGCCACCCTGGAGAATCCACTGAACTTGTCAGCCCCTGGCGCATTCTGGATGATCCAGATCTGGCTGCAGGTTTATTTTCCAGAACTAAGGTTCCCAGACATAGTTCTGCCTGAAGACCAAGTCCTGGCTCTTCCTTTGATGTCGGCAGAAGTGCCCAAGCGTTCTATTGAGGAGTATTTGATGCTCTTCATGCATTGTACAAAAAGGTCGGCAGCTCAGTGGCAAGTGGTGATCAGAAGGACCTATCCTTAGTTCCAGACCGGATTTCGGTTGTTTGAGAAGGAGCCAGAAGATGAAGCTGTCAGAACAGACTTCAGGAGGAAATTTCTGAGCATTACTCTGCCCAGAGATCTACCCCATGGTGGGGGCAAACCTCCAAACTATCAGCTGGGGGCAGAAGTCTACCATCCCAACTTCTGCGCAAGGCAGCTTGGTTGTCCCCAGCTCATTCCGCTGAAATCATATCGGAGTTGTAACCCGGCCTCTTCTTGGAGGGATGCAGATGATCTGGAGGTGCACAAGGATGCCCGATGTGCAGTGAACAAAATCAACAACAGCATGGATGCCCTCTATCCCTCGTGGGAGCTGAATTCCTGCAGTTCTGCCGATTTCGACGCATGGTGGAAAGCCAAAGTCCAGAGTTTGCCTGCTTCAGTTACTGCCCTGAAGGTGCTTTTTGATGGTTGGGAGAACTGGGCCATATCTACGGATGGGGATGCCAAGACGCACATGATCCAGACTATCAAAGACATCAATGCACAAATCATAGAAGGTAGATTTCTGATTCTATCTGGGATTCATTCTGTCTTGATGATCGATTTCTAATGTCTATTCTGCCTGTATCAGATCCTTCTTTGACCAGCGTAGGTGGGCAGTCTGTTCATGCTGGAGAAGTGATAGGTAAGTTTTTTTCTTTTTAATTTTCTTCTGTCTTTTCCTGCTGGATTGGTTTCTAATGTCTAACGCCTTGGTGCAGTCTCTTCTGTTATTGCTGCCGGGGACTTGGAGCTCCCCTCTGCAGATGAAGGAGATGAAGTCCAGGTAGAACAAACACCTACCGAGGCCGCTCTTTCTGGCAGAAGAAAAAGAAAAGGACCTGCCCCTCCTTCGGACAATACCACGCGGCCTGGTATTTCAGGTAAGCTCGTGATGTTCCAACCATTCCCCTTAAATTTATTCTGTCTTGCCTTCTTTTCCCTAATGCTGCTTTTTGTTCTGTGCAGCTGGAAGTCCTTCCCCTCCTCCTACCAAGTTGAAAAAACTTAAAAAGAGGAGTGAGGAGGAGTATGTCGCCGCGGAAGAAACGGCAGTAGTTCCCACCACTACCTCTGGGACGGATGAAGAGCTGCGAGAGGCTTTTGAGGAGGTGGAGCAGGAAAAAGAACTGGAAGAGCTGGAAGAAACGCCTCAGGAAAAAACGGCAGTGGGGGAAGGGGAGGTGAGTTTTATTTCTGTGATTTGCATCAATTCCCTTCTTGCCCCATTTCTTCTGTTCTGACCCCTGTTTTGTAGGAGGAGATCCCTGCTGAGGTGATTGCAGAGAGCATTGCCTTGGCGCAAAAGCAACAAGGGGGTCCAAGGGCTGAGCTGACTAGCTCAGAACTGGCCTTATTTGAGGATGCCGAGGCAGAGCACTCTACTACCATTCCAGCGGCTGAGGATCAGGCGGAGCAGTCTGCATCAGAGCCTGTGGATCAGGCAGAATTGTCTGTTGTAGTTCCGGAGGCTGAAGTGGAAACAACCGCCGCTGCCCCTGTGGTTGTGGTAACTTTCTTTCTTATCTGTCCACATTTTCCTGCAATTCTCCCTTGTTCTTTATTTTTAACTGTTGCAGCCCTTTCAGGTAGAAATGCCTACAGCTATTGGCGTCCTGGCAGCGGTGACCAGTCCCCTGAAGCCTCCCATTGTTGCTGTAAGTTTTCATAATTTTTGGGGCCTTTATTTTCCACTTTCTGCCTGGTCTTAACTTATGCTTTCTTCTTGCAGATGGCCATTCATTCCCTTCCAGGATCATTTGCCACGGCTTCTTTTGCTGATCCAGAACTCGAAGAGTTTGAAGCCATGGATCTGGATGCCCAATTGGACAGACTGGAGAAACTCAGCTCTCCTCCAGGCAAGGCAAAATCTAGGGCAGTGGAGGAGGCCATGGAGAGGTTGAAAATCTGGCAGTCCAATGAGCTGGAGTTTGATCAAGACAATGAAGCCTTAAATCAGCTGATGAAGGACCTGGACCTGCTTCACAGACAGAACATGGCTCCAAAGCCTATTCTTGAGATGGGCCTAAGCTTGGCCAGAGATGTGCTCAACCTGCATGATCGCTATGAGGATCTTAGGCCTACTTTCAAGACTTCTGAATTCTGCAAGGCCACTCACGAAGCCAACCTGGCTGATTTTGCAAAGCAGAAAGCAGAACTGGATCAGATGGTGGCCGGATACAAGGAAGCCAGGGCTACTGCGGACAAGCTGGAGAAGCAAATTGAAGAGCTCCAAAAACAACTGGCAGAATGCAGGGAGGTGCAGGGCAGGCTTGGGGCTGGACTGAGTTCTAAGACCAAGGCTACTTTCCTTGTGCAAAGTATGGTTGCAGCTTCCAGGCCAGCCTTGGAAATTGCAGAGGCTTCAATTCATCAGGGGGTGCTGCTCCAGAAAGAGCTTTCTGTCAAGAAGGCGAACCTGCAGGAGACTCTTAGGAAACTAGGATTTTAGTTTCTTCTTTCTTTTTATTGTTCGAATAATTTGCCGCGAAGGTGGCTATTTTTATATAAGCTTTCAAAGTATTTTACTGCTTTTTATTTATTCTTGATGCAATAACCGGACACGGCTTTGAAAGTGAAAACAAAATAACTTTAAAGCAAAAATAGATCTAAACAAGATTCTTTTCAAGAAACAAAAAGGGTCAATCTTGTTCCTCTTCTATCCCGGGATCTGTTTGTACAGCCTCCGAATCCCACATGGTTGGATAGAACTTCTTTAACCATTTACCATTGATTGGGGCAAAATGAATAACCCCATCTCGGTCCTGCAACCTGTATGCCCCCATTCCGAGGACTTGGTTAATTATAAAAGGGCCTTCCCATGTAGGTGACCATTTCCCATATCCAGCTATGTGTGCTCCAAGGGGCAGAATTGCCTTCCAGACTATCTCTCACTCTTCAAAACTCTTGTTTCTGACTCTTTTGTTGTAGGCCCTTGACACAGCCTGTTTTCCTGCTAAGAGTTTGTTGAGGGTGTCAATTCTGCTTGCATCCAATTCTTCCAATTCCAGCAACATGGCTTGAGAGTAATCCTCCCCAGTGAGACCGTGCTGGTGAGCAATTCTAAGAGACTGGACTGCTATCTCCATGGGAAGAATTGCATCATGGCCGTAGGTTAGAGCATAGGGGGTCATGCCAGTTGCTTCTCTCTTTGAAGTTCTGTATGCCCACAAAGTTTCTGATAACTTCTCATGCCACTGCTTTGGATTCTTCTCCAGCATCTTTCTGATGATATTGATAATCACCTTGTTACTTGATTCTGCCTGTCCATTAGCTTGAGCATAGTAAGAAGTAGATTGAAGCAGTTTGAACTTGAATGTTTCTGCCATATCTAGCATGTCCCTAGATATGAAAGAAGAACCCCTATCGGTTGTGATTGATTCTGGAATGCCAAACCTTTGTATGATCTGTTCTTCTATAAAGGTGATGATCTCTTGAGATGTTGTGGTTTTTACTGGCTTGGCTTCTACCCATTTGGTGAAATAATCTGTGGCAACGATAATGAAACAGTGCTGCTGGTTGCTGGCTGGATAGATTTTGCCAATGAGATCCATTGCCCATCCCCTGAAAGGCCATGGTTTTACTACTGGATTCATGGGAACCGAAGGGGCCTGTTGGATTGGGCCGTGCCTTTGACAGGCCTCACATCCTTTGGAGTAGTTGATGCAATCCTTCATCATGGTTGGCCAGAAGTAGCCATACCTTCTGATTAACCAGCACATCTTTCTTCCCCCCTGGTGAGCTCCGCAGATCCCCTCATGGGTTTCTCCCATGACTTTCATGTATTCTGTCTTTCCTTGGCACCTTAACAGTACCTCATCCTTACTTTTTCGGACCAAATCTTCATTCCACATGAGGTAGTTTGTAGCCATGATCCTGACTCTTTTCTTAGAGGGCAGAGTGGGATATCGTAAGTAAGTCATGATAGGCTCCCTCCAATCATCTTCAGTGATCAAGGCAGAATTGACTTCTATCTCCATTCCCCTAGTCAAAACAGATGGTAGACTTTTCCTTCCTATCTTGATGATCCTTTGGACGCAGTCTTCGGGCATTTGTACGCCTGATGCCACCTGAGCCAGTTCATTGGCTGCAAAGTTTTCCTCCCTTGGGATGTGCTCCCAAGTAGCTTCTTTGAATTCTGTCAGCAGATTTCTAGCTGCTACTAGATATACAGCCAGAGAAGGATTTAGACACTTGTATTCTCCAGCAATCTGTTTTAGGACAAGCATGGAATCTCCCAAGATCTCCACGGATTGGATTCCTAATTCTACCAACATCTCGAGCCCTATAATCAAAGCTTCATACTCGGCCCTGTTGTTGGTGCACTGGAAATCTAACTGGAAGGAATAGCAATGTCTGACCCCTAATGGTTCTTCTAGAACAATCCCTGCTCCTGAAGCTTTATCTGTCTTTGATCCATCAAAATATAATTTCCAAGGTGTGAGATGAATCGAGTAGATTGGATTGTTAAGGCAAACATGAGCTCTAGTTAGCAGATCTGCATTTGCTATGTCCAAAGAATCCATGTTTTCAATTTCCTCTCCCGGGTGATCTGCCAAGAAGTCTGCCACAGCTTGCCCTTTGACAGCTTTCTGGGGGACATACCTGAAGGTGAATTATGTCAGAGCCAAAGTCCATTTCCCAATTCTGCCCCTCAGCATTGGTCTTGTCAGCATGTATTTGATTAAGTCTGTCTTGGCAATGATGTAGATAGTGTGTGGCAGCATGTAGTGCCTGAGTTTTACAGCAGTGAAATACAAGGCCAGGCAAAGCCTTTCTATTGCGGAATACCTTCTCTCCACTTCTGTTAATGTTCTGCTTAGATAATAGACTGCTTGTTCCTTTCCTTCTTTGTTATCTTGAACTAACAGACTTCCAATGGATATTTCTGATGCAGACACATAAAGCTTGAGTGGTCTGCCCCTTTTTGGCGGGGACAGAACTGGTGGATTTGAGAGGTAATGTTTTATTTCCTGGAAAGCCTGTTGGTGCTGTTCTTCCCATTTGAATGTCTGTTCCTGCTTCAGCCTTAACAGGGAAGAAAAAGGTTGGATTTTTCCTGCAGAATTGGATATGAATCTCCTCAGAAAATTGATTTTTCCTAGGAGACTCTGAAGTTCCTTCTTGTTCCGAGGTGGTAGGGCTTCTATGATGGATTTTGCTTTATTTCTGTCAATCTCTATACCTCTCTGGTGGACCAAGAATCCTAAGAAATTTCCTGCTTGGACTCCAAAAACACATTTTTTGGGGTTCATTTTTAGTTTGTGTTGCTTCATTCTTAGGAATGCCTTTCTCAGGCTTGCTACGTGGTTTCCTTCCTCGGAGGATTTAATCACCACGTCATCTATATATACTTCCAAGGAATGTCCTATCATATCATGAAAAATGGAATTCATTGCCCTTTGGTAGGTGGCCCCCGCATTCCTCAAACCGAAGGGCATTACAGTATATTCGAAAGCACCTATATGTCCTGGACACATAAAGGCTGTCTTGTGGATGTCTTGTTCTGCCATCATAATCTGGTTATAACCTGCATTGCCGTCCATGAAAGACAGCATCTGGTTATGAGCAGCTCCATCCATTAGCATGTCTGCCATGGGCATAGGATATTCGTCTTTAGGAGATGCCTCATTCAGATTTCTGTAATCCACGCAGATTCTAACTGCCCCTGTTTTTCTTTTGAGAACAGGTACAATATTTGCTAACCAATCGGCATAGACGGCTGGCCTGATGAATCCTGCCTTGAGCAGCCTTTCTATCTCTTCTTTGACCTTTAGTTCTGTGTCCATAGACATTCTCCTTCTGGCCTGTTTGACTGGAAGGTAGCCATCTTTAATTGGCAGCTTGTGCTTCACTAACTGCCTGTCCAATCCTGGCATCTCGTGGTAATGCCAGGCAAAACAATCTCTGAACTCCTGCAAAAGTGCCATGAGTTCAGCCTTGAGTGGTTCCTTTAACAGTGTGCTGATGAAAGTAGGCCTTGGATCTTCTTCTGTCCCTAAGTTTATCTCCTGTAGAGGATCCTCTACTTCTGGCAGGGAGTCATCCAGTGCTGCCGGTGCAAAATCTAATACTTCCTCCTGTAAAATTTCCTCTTCTTGTTCTTTTGTGCTTTCATGAGTGAATTCTGCCATATTGATGGCTGGATTCTATATGAAAAGCCTCCTTTCTCCCCAGTATATCAACAATCTTTTTGTGATGGATCGGATTGTTGCAGCTCAATCCTTGTCCAGTTGATTGGGACTAAACATCAGAGTTCTGGAAGTTCAGCACAAAAAGGTCTATTCCAGTCCTCTAGAGAACTGGCTAAACCTTCTTCAATGAGTCTTTGGGCCGTGACACCATGGGGGCGGCCGTTCTGATTGACTCCAAGGAAAGTGAAAGGACCGAGGTCATCATGATAATACCTTGCTTCAAAGCACATGGCAGAGGGCAGGAATGGCCGTGGATCGGCCTCTATAATCTCCATGCAACCTTCTTCATTCCATAGTGCTAATTGCTGGTGGAGGGTGGAAGGAATACAAAGGCTCTGGTGAATCCAATCCCTGCCAAGTAGTGCATTGTAGGTGGTGGAAGTAGTGTCTATAACAAAGAATGCTATTTTCAACTCTTTGCTTCCGACTATGACATCCACGTCTAAGATGCCATTTATTTTTGTGATGCCCCCAGCGAAGTTGGTGACGGTCAATCGTGTTGGAATCAAATCTTTCTCTGTTCTGCCCAACTTGGTCAGCATTCTGTGGGGTAATAGATTAATGGCTGCACCTCCATCTACCATGATCTTGGAAATAGGAATACCCCCAAGATTTGCCGTTATAAACAAAGGCCTGAGGTGATTTGCCATTTCTCTAGTTAGCTTGGAGAAACAAAGTTGCTCTGAAGCTAGTTTATTGGCTGTTCCGCCTGTCCCGGGGTTGTCTGCTTGTGGTTCTGGTGGCTCCTCTGCTTCTGCCAATCTACATTCAAAGCTTTCCTGAGAGAAAACATCTCCTTCCAGAGCTCTTTCTTGTCCTTCGGCAGCCCTGAATTTACCTGGTAGGATGAATACCATATTAATTCCCAGATCACCTTGTAGGAGGTCTTCTAATTCTGCGCCAAAAGCTTCTGTTTCTGGGTCCAATTCTTCACCAAATTCCATTAATTCTTCCCCGTATTCTTCCGTCCAGTCATCCTGCTCTGCTACTCCGAGAGGCTCATTCTGATCATCTGCAGAAGGTTCATAGTCCAATTGCTCCTCTTCATATTCCTCAGTGTAGTCGTCTTCTCCTTGTAACGGGGTAGACCCGGATTTCTCTGGTGCCTGCGTGGTGTCGGGACGACTGTTGGATGACGAGGCTAGATGGATAGGAGACCTGGCTGGTGATTCTGTTTTCAGTAATTCCCTTGACTGGCAAGCTTTCTGTTCTGTCTGGGGAAATGTTTCAGGATTTTTTCCTTTTCTGGCAGAATTGGGTTGTGAACGTACTTGCGTATTATCTTGGCTCTTAAGATATGTGCAGTATTGCCTCTGGATTCTCCTTTTCTGAGTTCTGGTTAGCTCCAGAGTCGATCTACCGCTTTTCCCTACGGAATACCATCTACCCTCTATGATCGTTGCCAAGGGTTTTTCGTTTCCGGGTGTCTTGACTGGTATTTCCTTTCTGGGTTGCTCCATCCGCCTCTCGCTGTATTGTGTAGACCTAAGATAGCTCTTCTGCCTTGTTTTGTCTCGGGATGAGGTTCCAATCCTGTCAAAGACACTAGGTATGGGCTGATTTTGTCTGTCTAGGACCACCTCTAGTTTTGTTTCACATTTGCACCTACTGCAGAGCACTACCCCAGCCGAGATGGTCGCTCTTGGTATTTAACTGGTTTCCCTTATGATTCTTCTGCCTCTGCTGCAACCAGTATCTGTGATCGGCTCAATTTTCCTCTGTTCTGGCCAATTTAAGTTGACCATATTGACTTGTGGTTGAGGAAAAGGATCCGTTGTGACCGATGATGGTTTTTCTGCCAGTTTCAACCTTCCTGCCGTTATCCCTTCTTGTATTACGTCCCAGAAAACAACACAACTATTGGTAGAATGGTTCCAAGAGTTGTGCCACCTGCAGTACTGTCTGCCCTTGAGTTCTTCCAGCTTCGGTATTCTGTGAGGTGTTTCGATTGCCTTCTGCAGTAGCATTTCGTAGAACAAGGCATCAACCTTGGTCAAGTCAAAGGAGTAAACCTTGTTTTGCGTTGGCTTGTTTGGAACGAATCCTCCTGTGAATGGTGGTGGCTTTTGGTCTTTAGGTGGCTTTGTAAGGGCTTTGCAACTAATGGGATGTTTTAGCTTTGCCATTTCTGCCACTGAAACCTCTTTCTCTTCTGATTCTTCTGCATCTTCTTGTGATTCCACCTTGATCAGGTGGATTGAAGAAGAAGGGGTTTTATAGTATGTACCTTTGGAGGAGTTCCTCCTTTGCTGTTCTTCCCTGAGTAACTCCTCATATTTGGATGCCTTATCAGCCAGTTCTGCCAGATCTCCGAACAATATCCCGTCGAACCTCTTCCTGAGAGAGATCTTAAGGGCGGCTTGGGCCATCTGGATGAAGTGTCTTTCTTCCATAGGGATTCGGCACTTCATTTTGAGCTTTCTGAACCTGGTTATGAAATCTTGGGCCGGTTCATCTTCACTTTGCTTGAGGGCAGCCAGATCACTGATGGTGACTTCTGGCTGAATCCTGTAATAGTAGTCATGGAAGACATTTTCCATCTGCTCCCATGTTTGAACAGAGTTAGCTGGCAGGCTGGTGTACCAGGTAAAAGCTTGTCCAGAGAGAGAATTGCCGAAAAGCCTTAATTTCAATAGAGGGTTGTTCTCAATAGCTATGCATTGGACGGAGAACCTGCCTATATGCTCAACTGAGGAAGCATGGGGGTCCTCCCCATTGAACAGAGTGAAGTTTGGTACTTTGAAACCTGGAGACAACGGTATTTGATCGATATAGGCTGGGTATGGCTTTCTGTAAGTAGGCCTTTCCCCTCTTCTAGCCTCGGGCTCCATGATTTCTCTGATCATTCTTTGCAATGCTCCTATGTCATTCAAAGCATTGACGGGGGGAAGATTTTGTCCCAGCTCTGGCTGAACGTAATCAAACCCGGGCTCTGCTCTGTGTGGTCTTGGTGGAACTTCCTGCTCTTCGACTTCTGGATGATTCCTCCAGTTTGCCCCCGGTCTATTCCTGTCATGATTAGCAAAAAGGTTATTCCCTCCTCGGCCTCTCCTCCCTCTTGCAGGTGGAGGGAATGGATTAGGGTCCATCCTTCTGGGTCTATATGGCAATACTGCCGGTGGTTCAGGCAGAAGCGCCAAAGGTTGATCATGTGGGGCCACATGAGGCGGAATAGGCTGAGGTTCTGGCTGGTTCTGAGCCAGTGCCAGGTTATCTGGTTGGGCTGGGGCTTCGTGTTCTTGATTAGGAAGGGCTCCTTCCCTCGGACTAGCCTGAATTTCTCTGTAGTCTAGCACTCCAGCCATCTGTGCAACTAGGGGATTTTCCTGGTATGGCCATGTTAGTCCTGGCGGAGGGCCATAAGGGAGATCCAACTGCTGGATTACAGGATCCGGGTTTGGGATTCTGGCCATGGCGGATTCTCGGTCCTTCCGGAAATGTCTGTTTACCTGCCATTGCATCATGGCTGTCATGTTATTGAGAGTGTCCTGGCTTCTTTGTACTGTCATTTCTTGTCGGAGTACTGACTCCTGTATTTGATTTATCCTTTTGGAGCAAGTCCTGAAACGTCTACTTCTTGTACTGCCGTGGGCAGATTGCCTAGCATCGCTTTCTTCTGACTCGAGGCCTTCCCTGAGAACCATCTTGTTTTTCTCCATATCTGATGTGGGTTCTGACCAGATCTTCCGGTATTTGTAAATATGTGGATGATTCTGTCAGAGTATGTATACTGAGAAGTCCCACCGGGCGTGCCAAATTGTTCACCCGTTTTCGTTGTTTACTCCTGATGTGGAAGGGCGAAGTTCCCCACTGGCTTGGAGACCACTTGTTGGTCGACAAGTCAGCTTTCTTTGGTGTGTGAGCGTGCCACTGCCAGCAATGTAAATTCTAGCAGACTTCTTTTTAGAGTGGATAACTTGCGCCCCAAGTTACTGACTTCTAAAACAAATGATTGTGAATTTGGGTGAGGAATATCTCCCAAGTAAGTTGTTTTCTTGCCTCAGACTGGTGAGGACTTTCATAATTTATCTCAGTATCAAATGGTTGTTCTGGCCAGAATAGATAATAATAAAGTGGACTGTTTCAGGCAGAACTGCCTTTTACAAAATTAAGAAGGGAGGAATCAACTCTAGAAAGACAAAAGATGGCTGGAATCCCATTTCTGCCTGGGTAGAAACTTCTGATCCGGGCTGGACTGGGTATGTCTGTGCTGGACTGTGCTGTCAACAACTTTAGCTGCTTAGCTTCAGCTGTAAATCGATACCAAAGTTCAATTTTGGCAGAGCTTCAATCTACTTCAAGCCTTGGGAGACTTCTGAGCGGGCAGAACTGCAGCTTCTTCAGTTTGAAGGGACAGAAGTGGCTATTCTCGAGGATTTGGCAAGTTGGAACTGTGCTGTAAAATTTGTTGAGGTTTTCATATTTGCGAAAACTCAAACTATGTTTGTCTTGGCTTTTGCTGAACCAAATTTGTAACGAGAGGGATCTTATTTTCAGAAGACTTATTTTCTAAGTCTGAACTTTGGAATTCTAATCTAAAGCTGTTTTTCTCTTGGGATCCAAGTAAGCTTTTGATTGTTTTCTTGTTTGTTTTTTTGGATTGATTGATGAATTGAGTGTCTTTGTTTCTTTGCCTACTTTCGTTTTTATAAGAGTCCTCCTAAGGAGGTAATTTTTAATCCTAAATAATGGGCGGCAAAAAGATCTTTTATAATGTAAAGTAAGAAGGATTTCTTATCAATCAAGGCAGATAGGTTCTGAGCAGTCACCTCCTAAAGGAGTCCCTTCCCTGGTTTCCTGGGTGGCAGCTTTCTAATTCAACCAACGCTACCGTCTGTGTGGGCTTTCTATGGCGGTTTGGCTCTTTTTCTTTTGTATTTTCTGAATGGTTCCCTGTTTCCTGTTCTAATTTAGAAAGCGTGATCCGTGAATTCCTTGGGAGATGGTGTATTGATTGGGAGCAAAATCTCGAACACATATGGGTTTTTGATCTTCAATTGGCAGTGTTTCAGAGATGTCCCTCTCACATTTTAAACTTTAGTTGGAATTGCTGACTTTTTCAAAGTTGAGGCAATCACGTGGGTGTGTCTTTGATCCCTTGGGTTTGAACCTAACAAAAATTACGGGCTGATCTTTGAAGCCCATTTCGAAAGTTTCCATATTTGGGCTTTCTTTGGGCTGAGGCTTTGTTTTCAACATTTTTGGTGTGAAGCCCAATCTGTCTGGGTCCTTTTTTTGTTTTTCTCAAGTCTTTGGGCTGGGCAGGCAATTTTATCATGGGCCTGTCTTTTGGACTTGGGCGTGCCGAATTTGGGCCCAAACAATTCCCATGATCAAGTATCCCATCCTAAGAATTCACTAGTTTGACTTAGATTACACATAACTTTCAATAGTTGTTCTCAAATCAATTCCACATACGATAATATACCATTCAGTAACCCAGAATTCATGACCCTTGTTATTCATTTTCCAAGACAACCTTTTAAAATCCGCATCAACATCCAGTGCACCCCTAATCCAAACACATAGATATATATATATATATATATTTGAGTGTAAACATATAATCGACATTTAATTAGATCCATACTGACACCAAACCCTTCTATCAACAACAACAACATACAAAATCCCACGTATTTATTTGGTACTGTAAGGCCACAATGGAAACATACACCCAAGAACATACTTCCTAGAAACTTAACGTGTATACACGACCTTGGAAAGGTCCTAAAACCATTCTAGTACCTTCACAAAGGATAAGATGGTTACAAAAGAACTGAGGTCAATAGTTGGTCAATGGGGCCCACGGGGCTTATGACCTTCGATTTCTGATTCGAAAGTTCCTATGAGTTCAACCAAGCCTACTAAACCCATTATGCAAGTTTGGTCTCGATCGAGCAGTCAGATCGCTCTCGATTGCACGATCAGACAGTAACCGTTTTAAGAAATCTTTGAATCATTGAATCGGAACATCCGGGACTCCAATTCTCGATTCGCGAATTCCTACACAATCCTAGAGGTACCTAGATCAACAAATTTGGAAATGGAGTCGATCCAACGTTCCGAACATATCAAACCTAGATAACGCTTAATATACGTAAATTCGATTGACAGTCAAACGATAACCAAATTCAAATCCAAGCATACCGTCATGCTCGAGACGACATGGGGATCATTTTAGGACCAAATGGGCCAAACGAACTTGGCCCAAGTGCGGGCAACGCGTAGGTGTCTTGAGAAAATTTCGGGGATCGGGAAATTCTCGAAACACTACTTTTACCTACGTGATTAGGACAACGAGTTGAGCAATCTTTGTTCTTGGGCCACTGACAGGACTTGCCTCAAATTCCTAGAATTCGAGACAAATCCTGTGGTTTTCTCGATATCCCCTCCCCCCGATGCCAGGCCCACTTACTAACAACATCCTGTCCTCCAAAAACAAAGGAAAAGAGAGTCGAGACTCTCTGCCAAAATTTCGGCAGTCTCCACTGAAAAACGGACTTTTTCCAAATTTTCAACATGTCAAAACACAGAATAACAAAATTCAAATCAGCAGCACGCACAAGGTAAAAGTATCCAGTTTATAGAACAGGCCAAATTCATTCATCAATCCAAACGGGTTTCAAACCCGTCATAACCACAAACACCTTTTAACCACAAGCATTCAATAAAACTGAAATATAAACAAGCATTTAATCTCACATCGACTGGCTTCCAACCCACCGACATATTCAAAACCAACTCAACGGAAGTAATAGTTTAATTCGCGGTTACACCTAGGTGAAACCCCAGGCAACCTACGTACCCTTGATGAGGGATGAAGCCACACGTAGTTCTTACATCAATAATCATGAACCAGATAATATACAATTATTTTAAGTAATACTAACTAGTTAATTCTAGAATCATCTTTTCCCTTGTCTTAGCCCATGAAAACGAACCTATTTTTCTTTACTCATTTTGTTCTGAAGGCTCATAACTCAATAAAACTAAATAAGCCCATTCGATTTTATAAATATTCAAAACACTATTCATATACTTAGGAAGTATACAATCTTTGAAAATCCCATAAGATAGATAATAAAATCCAAAACACCATATCATACACAAAGTCACCATAACCCTTTATAAATAATATTAATAGCGCCAATAATAATAGCATTCCCGAAATTCCCAATCACGTATCCCATCTTAAAAATTCACTAGTTTGAATTAGACCACCTATAACTTTCAACATCCATTGTCAAATCAATTCCACATATGTATAATATACCATTTCTTATAAGAAAAGAGTCTGAGGGAGATGAAAAGTACAAGAGTCAAGGACTTACAAAAGCAATGCTTAATTGAATTTAGTTACATGTTTTCATATTTCAAAGTAAACCAAAATAAATGCCAACAAACAAGCATTTATATAATAAATAGAACACAATAACACAGTAATGGCAATAGATTAGCATGTAGCAGAAGAAAAATGAGCATGTAAAGTATAAGTCATGGGGAAAAACAAACACACCAATGTTACGTCTACAACCAGGCAGGCAAACTTAGTAAGACCTGAAAATTACCTGGCATTGCTACAGCGAGTACAAGAAATAGCTTGCATGAGAAAATATGATATAAAGCACAACAAAATATGTGAGTTACCTGGCATTGTTATAGCGAGCACAAGATGTTGATGATTAATGAAATAGTTTATTTGTGGCATGGATTTGTTACGATATATGTAAATTTGCACTAGTCCTAAATTTCGGTACTCGTGTATATGGTTGGTGACCTGCGTCAACTCCCCTACAACCATTAAATTAGCCTTATTTATAGGCTTTACAAGACTTGGGCACCAAAGCTACTTGATCCAAAAGTAAACAAATTAATTATAAAATTATACATAAATAATAAAAGATATCTTAAAACTACCTAAATAAGAAAATAATAATAAATCATAAAATAACTAATTAAATAGTAAATATCTATCTTGATCCACTCCTATAATCCTGTATCACACAAGTACGAGTCAGGTAACATACACTAGAAGGTTTTTCTAGGTTTTGTTAATACCGGTTATCTCGCTCATCATCTTAATTATGTGTCGTGGGATGGTCAATGGCTTTAATGAGTGTGTTGCTTGGGCCAATACTCAATCAACGACTAAAGTGGCCTATGACCTCGAAGTGAGGAAATCAGCGGCAGCAAGAGAGGAGCAACATGGAAGTTTACGCCTAGAGGCGATCGATCGCAATGACCATGCGATCAATCGGTTTCTTTTAGTGGGCCGCGACGATGCTGTGTTCCAAGCAATCGATCGATCGCATGAGCGATCGATCACTTCATCCTTATTTTGTTTGCATGCTTTCCTATTTTATTGGGGTTTCTTAACCTAATTAAATAGGATTTTGGTTTCCTATTCCTAGTTAACTTGTAACTCAAGTCTTATGCATTATAAAAAGGACTTTTGGGGTAATGTTAAGTTAGCTGAGAGAGGTTGGGGAATTTAGAAGAGAGAGTAACAAGAGAATTTAAGAAGGAATTCTTGGGTGTTTATAAAGAATCAAAGGGTTTGAGCAAGAGTGAGAGAAAAGAGAGTTAGGGTTCATGTGAGAGTTAAGAGGGTTCTTGATTGTAAACAAAATTATTCTTACATACTAGTGAATTTCTCGGGTGGATCACCAAGAAGATGTAGGCACAAGGTCGAACACTATAAATCTTTGTGTTCTTGTGTGTTTTGCTTACACTTTTCATTGTGTGTGTGTGTATTATTCTCAAGGAATTTGTGTATGATCCGGGTACGTAGTCCATCAAAGACAAGTTCTTAGAGTGTTTGCGCAATCACTCCCTTATATGGCATTGCTTGGGTTCAGAGGTATTTGGCCAATGCTC
Organism: Prunus persica; assembly: GCF_000346465.2. Taxonomy (NCBI): domain Eukaryota; kingdom Viridiplantae; phylum Streptophyta; class Magnoliopsida; order Rosales; family Rosaceae; genus Prunus; species Prunus persica. Next base: position 13,150,816 of record NC_034011.1, on the reverse strand, counting down.
AGCCAAATTTCTCTATGGGGCTGGTAGAGGTGACTTTTTTTTGGAACCTGCTTGAAATGATGTCATTTGTTTCTAATCAATGTGTGGTTAGGAGTAGATCCCTTTCCCACATGCCCTTGAGAGCAATTTCCTCTAATAACCTTTACTTTTGTTCACGTGTCATTACATTAATTGGCTAATGAAATCTTGCTACCACAACATTTAGACAATGACCAAATGCTTATCGACCGAATATCGTCTAATAAAGTGATAATTGATTTTTAACATGTTTTGTGTTTAGCAATATACAATTGAATAAGGATTAATGACACAAAGAACTTATATTGTCAAACTCAAGATAAGTGTTCGACAAAAAAAAAACACTCGAGATAAGCGTGTGGCAGATGTGTTAATATATAGCTCCCATTATTAATTCCATGCTCACAAATCGTTCATCGGACATAGTGCTTTCCTGTGCTCACAAATCATTCATTCGATATATTGCTTTCCCAGTTGTGCAAAAGAAATTTCAAATATCTTTCATAAATATCGCATGTGGAAGTTGTGCGGCTAACAAGAGAGACCATCACACACTGATTGACTTATAGCAAAAGCTAATTGAAAAAAGAAAAAAAGAAAAGAAGAATCGCTAGCTGTTTTGATCCCACATGCCTCATATGCATGTGCATGTTTTTAGTGTTTGCTTGTTTGGCCTGCACTAGCTAGCTGATATGATAACGTATTCGATTCTGAATATATATTTTAAGAACCACTTTTTACCAAAAAAACGATTACCACATGTTTGGGTCAACATTGAATATATATGTTTGGGTCAACATTGAATATATATTACAATAATCTTAGTAAGAATATTACTGTGATTGGCAAGTAACAATAATATTATATTGATAAATTTAATCTTATAGTCATTGGCAGCATCCGAATTCTTAAAATCTTCATACATCATCCCTTAAGTAACCTATCACTCTCATTCCATATTAGAAACATGTATATTGCTTAAAGTGTGCATGAAATTCAGGGGTGGCTCTGAGGGTGTGTAAGTGATGCCACTGCATAGGGTCTCTAATTTTTTAGGGGCTCAAATTTTTTTTCATGTGTATAATATATGTAGAGTGCTGCTATTTTCACCCACCTCATATTTTTCCACCCACCTTATTTTAAAAAATTTAAAGACAAATTTATCCCTATGTAAAATGACTTCTAAAACCCTAAAAATAAAACAAATTTTAAAAAGAAAATAATTTTTTTCTTTTACTCTCCATATTCTTTCCATCTTCCTGACCTCAACAAATTCAGCGAGCATTGATCTACCCATCCCAATCCTTTGAAAAGTTATTTAAAAAAAAAATTTCAAATCAAATTCTCAACTCCACCTTTAATATTGTGTCAGGGTTGGTAGGTGTTGATAATAGAGGCCAAATTGTCCTTTAATTTTATTCCATTTTAAAGATTTTTTAGTCTGATTAACCCACATACGGGTCCTTATTCCATATAACATCACTTCAATTAAAAATCCATTGTAGTCTTGTTGGTTGTATGTTGTTGTGGTAATGGTGTTGCGGTCGTGAAGCCACCAGTACTGCTAAGGGGTTGATGAGAATATTAATATGGTAGGGTAAGGTCGTGATGTTGAAAACACATGAAGAAGATGGAGAATGTTTTTTTTTTTTTTTTTGGGGTTAAAATTTTTATGTTTTTAACTTGGAGTTGATGGTGTTTGGTCAAATTAATAATTAAAGGGTATTTTAGGAATAATGGTGGGTGGAAAAGTAGGATTTTAATTTTTCAAATTTACATAGTGGGTGAGAAAATAGGACAGGTGTGTGGAAATAGCAGTACCCTATATGTATAACAAATGTTATATATATACAGAGTGAGCAAATTGTTGACACAAAGACGTTTCTAGTTGTGTTGGTTTGTAGGGCCTCAACTTCTATTCAGGACTCGCACTACTACGTTTTACTATTTGCGCAACGAATACATGTTCGTTGCACATAATGCAATAAAGCGACGGAAAAAAAGTTTCGTTGCGCAAAAAATTGAAAACTTACGTGACCAAAGTTTTCGAAGTGCAAAATCTCTTAGCGCGACAGATATGTATACCTTCGTCGCGCAAAGTGAGGGAAAAAAACTCGAGTTTTTTGTTGGCGCCAAACACTTGCGCGGCGAGAGCAATCGTCGCGTAAGAAAACCTAGCACGACGATGGGACACTTCGTCGCGTAAAGGTTAGGCTAATTGGCTGCGAAAACTCGTGCGACGACAGGTTTCGTCGCAAAAGACAACTTAGCGCGACGAAACCTTTTATTGTTGCTTAAGAAAACGAAGGATATTATTATTTTGGCGCCAAAATAATTGAGGGGGGATATTTTTTTTTTCGCGACAAATTAGATTTCGTCGCGTAAAGCAGATGTCGGTGCATTCTTGAGCGACGAAACTTAAATGTTACGCGACATAATTTTGTTTCTGCACGACGATATCTAGAATTTGCTCGATGAAAGTTTGTGTGACAAAAATGTGTTGCGTCGCGCAAAATTTTTTTTGTCGACAAGTTTTTGCGCGACGAAAAAACTCGTTTTGTGCCACGGAAAAATGGTTTTTCGCGACGGCATTTTGCACGACGAAATATATGGTTTGTCGTGCAAAGTCCTTCTTCTTCATATTAGAATTTTGCCATTGCAGAGGCAGAAAGCAAAAAAATTTCCTTTGTGCCTCTCTCTCAACCTCTTTGCCGCTACCTCTGCTGGAAATTCAGTACGTTCATTGGGTAAGTATTTTTTGTCGTTAGTTTATAAGTATTAATGTAAATTCGTACTAACGCTATTAATTTTGTTCTCGTTAGGGATATTTGTAATTGGCGATTGGTGGAGAACGATTGATAAGGTATTTTATTCGTTTTATATATTAAAAATGTTAAAGTTAGTCTGTTATGTGTATATTGTTTTTGTGAAGTTATATTTATATTATGTTGTTAAATTGTGCGTGACGTAGCACAATGTGTTGTGATGTACGAAGTTGATTGAAATTAACTTCGTACTTTTATTTGTATGTTTAGTAACATTTAGTTTCCCGCTCGAGATTAGTTGGATTTCGTACATGGATGCGTAAAATATGACTGCAGTCCAATTAATTCTTGAATTGTCCCACTATTTGGACAGTTTGGTAATGCATAGTGTTGTCACGTAATCTATGGCTACAGGATTAGGTTTCGATTGTGGAGATTTCAGTGTCATCTCGGTACGTTCTTCAGGTGGTACGTAGGTATTTATACCTATGCCCACCTCAAGAACTGTATCGAGATGCTGCCGAAATTCATCCATGTCGAAATCTAATCTCATGTAGCCGTAGGTTACGTGACAGGACTATGCATTCCCGAATGGGATAGGGCCCTTATCGGAGGCATAAGGTGACATTATAACTTCGTATGAAGTTGTTGTGATTGTTATGTTGTGATTGTGGTTTCAAGAATTATGAGCAGAAGGTGGATACAGAACCCGAATAGATGCGCAGACGAATACTTGGATGGGATTGAGGATTTTATTGAGTTTGCACGTAGACACAACCCGGGTGCAACTAGAATCCGATGTCCTTGTAGGAGGTGTAATAACACGTTGTGGGAGACAATTGAAAATGTTGGATTTCATTTAGTAAGGAATTGAATGATTGAGAAATATAGCATTTGGAACCTTCATGGGGAACAATTAGACCATGCTTCGTCTTCAAATGCCACAAGAATGGACAGTGTTGAACCTATTGTGGATCCTAATGATCAAGTCATGGTTATTATACAGGATGCTTTTCCATTTGCATCGACCAACATCAATCACAAAAGGGAAGATGACGTGCCTACACCAATAGACAGCGTGGAGTTTGAACAATATGAAAAACTGTTAAAAAATGCCAACCAAGAGTTATACCCGGGGTGCGAGAGCTTTTCCGTTCTCATGGCCATTGTAGAGCTAATGCACGGAAAAATAAAGTATCGTATGTCGAACCTGTGTTTCGATTACTTTTTCGGGGTTTTCAAGAGAATGCTTCCGGCGGACAATTGTTTGCCGAAAGACCATAAACACACGCAGAAGGTGTTGAATGGTCTTGGATTGGGTTATGAAAAAATTCATGCTTGCAAAAATAATTGCATGTTATTCTACAAGGAGCATGAAACGTTGGATACATGCCCTATATGCAATGAGTCGAGGTTCAAAATGACATCTCAAAATACAATGACTAAGATCCCACAAAAAGTCATGCGTTATCTGCCCCTGAAACCTAAGTTGCAGTGATTGTATATGTCGACGCATATTGCCACAGACATGAGATGGCATAAGGAAAAACGGGTAGACGATGATGTGATGCGGCATCCTGCAGATGGGGAGGCATGGAAAGAGTTCAATTTTACGTTCCTCGAGTTTGCTGCTGATCCCCGAAATGTGAGATTGGGACTTGCCACTGACGGATTCAATCCGTATGGGGTTCTAAACCAACACCACAGCACTTGGCCGATTTTCGTATTCCCATATAATTTGCTGCCTTGGAAATGCATGAAAAAAGAATACATGATGATGACTGTTTTGATAACTAAGGATCCTGGGAGGTCAATCGATGTTTACTTAAGGCCGCTGGTTGATGAGCTGAAGGATTTATGGACAAATGGTATTCGCACGTACGATAAATCAACTGGGAAGATGTTCACTTTGCGGGCAGCAGTTATGTGGACTGTGAATGATTTTCCAGCATATGCAATGGTTTCTGGGTGGAGCACAAATGGTTATATGGCATGTCCTATATGCAAGGAAGATGTAACTTCTGGTTGGCATGCGGGAAAAGTTTGTTACCTTGGTCATCGGAGATGGTTGCCATGGGACCACGAGTGGCGGGAAAAAGATAAAGAGTTCAACGGGAACACAGAGCGTCGCCTCAGACCTAGAGAATGGTCCGGTGATGAGATCTTGGAACAGCTTAACCGTTTCGATTTTGCTCCGTTCAGAAAAACAATTAGTCGGACCAGACCTTCTAGGCATATGAACTGGACTCACAAGCCTATGTTTTTTGAGCTCCCACATTGGTCGAAACTCAAATTGAGGCACAATCTAGATGTGATGCATGTTGAGAAAAATGTATTTGACACATTGGTGGGCAGGATTCTAGATATCGAGGGCAAGACAAAGGACACAATCAAAGCCCGTCTTGATTTGGAAAGAATGGGCATACGAAGGGGTTTATGGATGAACAGGGACAGTGATAAAGCTAGAAGGGATCTTGCATTCTTTTCTATGAAACCGAATGACAAAAAAGAGTTTCTAAAGTTTGTATCATCTGTAAAGTTTCCTGATGGGTATGCTTTTAATATCGTACGTTGCGTGAATCTTGACGGGGGTAAATTTACTGGATTGAAGAGCCATGACTGCCATGTGTTTATGCAACGCCTACTTCCTGTGGGTATTCGACATCTATTGCCGGAAGATGTTGTGAAGCCAATCATGTTGTTGTCCAGATTTTTTTCCCAACTGACGGCAAAAACATTGCGAAAGACAGACATGTTTCAGTTGCACCATGACATTGTCCAAGTCCTATGCAAGTTTGAGATGATATTTCCTCCAGCTTTCTTCACAGGTATGATGCACGTGATGGTTCACTTGCCAGAAGAGGCATTGCTTGCTGGTCCTGTCAACTATCGCTGGATGTGTCCAATAGAAAGGTATATAATCCTTATCGTTTGTGTATGCATCATTTTCACATGCTTGCTAATTTGTATCATATCGTTTTATTTTGACAGGCTTCTCGGAGAGCTGAAAAAAAGTGTACGCAACAGGGCGAAGCCCGAAGGATCAATTATAGAGGCTTGGGTTCAATATGAGTCGCTTACTTTCTGTGGAATGTATTTAAAAGATGTGGAGGCGGCTTTCAATCGTCCTCAGCGTAATAACGACGGAGGTATGAGAAAGGAAAAATTTTCTGTTTTTGCCCAAAGCGCACGACCCTTTGGAGATCTTGGACGAGGAGAGTCGTTTTCTAGAAATGACATGAAGGTAGCGCATTGGTTCGTACTGAACAATTGTGATGAGATAATGGCATACTTAGATGAGCATGAAGAGATGATGAAGCGAGAACATCCATCACATTTAGTTGCCCAGAAACACCGTGAATTGTTTCCACAATGATTTTTGGATTCTGTAAGTTATAAGTGTTTTGTATTTGACAAATACAAATTGTAGTATTTAATTTTTTCAGACTAACATGTGAATGGTTTTGTATTATATTAGGTGAATAAGTTGAAATCATCGAATTCCCCCACTTAGAGTGATGAGTTATATAATTTGACGTTCGGCCCGATTCGCGCTGAATTATTTTCGGGTTGTTATATTAACGGCGTCAAATTTTTGGGGGCTGCACGAGATGACAAGTTGTGTATGCAAAACAGCGGTGTCCATGTCCCAGGTGGAGGCGAAATTACGAACATTGATTTCTATGGCAAACTCACAACTGTCGTTCAATTGCTTTACACAGATTGATACCAAGTGATCATGTTTAAGTGTCGATGGTTTGATAGCAACCCAAATAGGCCGGGAAGTGTTAAAATCGACCATGGCTTACTAACTGTGAACATTAACAGAACTTGGTATGATGACGACCCTTACATTTTGGCAAACATGGCAACACAAATTGTGTATCTAGATGACCCTAAAGCCAGGAGCAGTTGGAAAGTTGTTTAGAAGATGGATCATAGGAACATGTATGCTATACCAGAACTAGACACAACTGACAACGACGTCGACAATGTGGCTCACCAACGTTTAGAATCTTTAATGGAAAATGATGCGGAAACACTTCGAGATACACATGTTATACAAGAACCATTTCAAATACAAGGAGTGTCTTCAATCGAAATACCGATTCAGTCAATTACAATTGACCTCGGGGATCTTCCAAGATTCGATGTTGCAGTGGGCCCAAGCAACGAAGATGATGTAGTTATAGAGGAGGAGGAGGAGGAGGATTGGGAGACTGAAAGTGATGATAGCGACGATAACGAAAGTTATTATAGTTCAGATGATGAATAATTAAATTTTTTGTAATTTTATTATGCTAATGTACAGACTTTGTGTAATACAAATGTTTGAATATATGAAATTGTTATATCCAAACCTTATATATGTGGACAACTGTAACATTATTAAAATAAATTTAGTTATAAAACATTGGTAAATCAATATATCCAAACCCTTTTAATAATAATTTTTAAATTTTTTTTTGACAAAACATGTTTACAAAATGAAAATGATAAAACATTTGTTATAAAACATTGATAAATAAATATATCCAAACCATTTTCATACAAAGTTTGAAAATTATTGACACCAAACATTTTTCAAAAATGGAAATCCTTGCGCGACGAAGTAAACCTCGTTGCTCAAAGTTTGCGCGACCCAGAATACACTCGTCGCGTAAAGTTAAAACATTGCGCGACAAATTATCACCCGTCACGCGATGGAATTTTGCGCGACGAAAGGTTTACTCTCGTCGCGCAAATATATTATTTTATAATATATTATATATACACATATATATTTGAAATTGACGATCGAGTTAGTTCATTGTATTCATATAGGGTCATGGAGTGTAGCTGTAAAAAATCATCAAAATCGGAGTTAAAATAACCGTTAAATCGTGACTTTTCATTTATAGCCGTTCAAAAGTTTTGTCCCGTTACTTGATCTCTGAATGTTTTTTTTTTTTCTGATTTTTGGGGTCTAAGTTCTCGCAATATAAACAAACAAGTTTGACAGCTGGATTACTGAAACTACTTTCGTAGAATGCGTATGCCATCAAAACCATATATTCACCAATAATGAATAGTTTACTTATACTTTCGTTAAATATAACATAAGATTATGTAGTATCACCCTAGTGTAAACATCTTAAATTGAAGATCAAATTCAGTAATTGTATTCATATAGGGTCAAGAAAAGTAGCTGTAAAAAATCATAAAAATCGGAGTTAAAATAACCGTTAAATCATGACTTTTTATTTAGAACCGTCGAAAAGTTTTGTCCCGTTACTTGATCTTTTAACGTTTGTTTTTTCAGATTTTCGGCGTATACGATCTCGAAGTATAAAAAAACAAGTTTGCCTGTTGGATCATTAAAACTAGTTTCAGGTTTAGGGTTTAGGGTTTATGGTTTGCGCGACGAATAAGTTTCATTGGTCGCACAAAGCCTGCAAAGAACAGTCTTGCGCGACGAACGGAGGCTTCGTTGTCGCTCAATCTCAGCCAGCCCTTTCACCCTCTTCCTCCTTCAACACTTGGTCAAAAAATTTTTCGAGTTTACAGAAAGCAGACTTGCGCGACGCTGTCGATATTCGTCGCGCAATCTCTCTGCCAATAAACCCTAAACCCTAAATTTTGGCAGAATTACAACATTGCGCGACGAATAAGTTTCTTTGGTCGCACAAGGCCTGCAGAGAACAATCTTGTGCGACGAACGGAGGCTTCGTCGTCGCACAATCTTAGGCAGCCCTTTCACCCTCTTCCTCCTTGAACACTTGGTCAAAAAAATTTTCGAGTTTACAGAAAGCAGACTTGCGCGACACTGTCAATATTCGTCGCGCAATCTCTCTGCCAATAAACCCTAAACCCTAAATTTTGGCAGAATTACAACATTGCGCGACGAATAAGTTTCTTTGGTCGCACAAGGCCTGCAGAGAACAATCTTGTGCGACGAACGGAGGCTTCGTCATCGCGCAATCTCAGGCAGCCCTTTCACCCTCTTCCTCCTTGAACACTTGGTCAAATTTTTTTTCGAGTTTACAAAAAGCAGACTTGCGCGACGCTGTCGATATTCGTCGCGCAATCTCTCTGCCAATAAACCCTAAACCCCAAATTTTGGCGGAATTACAACATTGCGCGACGAATAAGTTTCTTTGGTCGCACAAAGTCTGCAGAGAACAGTCTTGCGCGACGAACGAAGACTTCATCGTCGCGCAATCTCAGCCAGCCGTTTCACCCTCTTCCTCCTTGGGCACTTAGTCAAAAAATTTTGCGAGTTTACAGAAAGCAGACTTGCGCGACGCTGTCCATATTCGTCGCGTAATCTGTCTGCAAATAAACCCTAAACTCCAAATTTTGGCGGAATCATAACACTTTGCGCGATGAATAAGGACAGCGTCGCGCAAAGTTTTCAATCTCTCTTGCTAAACCCTAAGTCCCAAAATTTTGGTGGATTGACAACATTGCGCGACGAAATACGATGCTGTGCGTCGCGCAAAAACTACCCTGATACCAAATTTTGGGGATTAACAATATTGCGCGACGGAAGTTATACTTATGTCGTCGCGCAAGAGTCAATCAAAATATTTTGCACGACGCTTTTGTTTGTTCGTTGCGTAAAATCGAATAAAATTGCAGAAACGACGCGATGGCCTCCTTCTTCCCCAGATTAGTTTTTCTGCCCTAACTCTCTCTCTCTCTCTCTCCGCTGTCAGCTCAGCCCCTTACCCCAGTGGATTTTGGACGGAGTCTCCACAACGGTGGTACCCCGGAGCTTCCCCGCCGTCACCGTCGAGCCAGCCGCCCTAATTTCCTCGGTTTTCATCGAATCTGCGCCGCCGTCGTTCTCTCTCCTCTGGGGACCAAATCCGACACCCGAGGTATGATTTCTGTCCTATTTTTGATGCTTTAGCTGATAGTTGGGTAGGATTTATGTAATTGTTGCAATAGGGCAGTGGATTTGAAACCCTAAGTTTCGGCCGATTTTTGAATTTCAATTCCGGCCACTTCTGGCTATTTTTCGGGTAGGTTCGAGAACAAAAGTGGCTACAGTTGATGTTTTGAACCTAGGATAGGAACCTTGGCCCTTAGTTTTTAGAAATTTCCTGCGATTGGTATCGCTTTGGACACCCACGCGCTGCCGGCGCGTGTGGTGGCATGTGGGTTACTGTAGCAGTCCTGCATTGGGTCCCAGTGCAATCCCCTAGTTTTCACGAGTGTGTAGGTGTTTTCGGATTGGAATTTGGTTACCGTTTGAGTCTAGAACGGATTTTGCCTATTGTGCGATTTTCGGGTTTGTTATGTTCGGACCGTTGGATCGAACTCAAACTCACGTGTGGTGTACCTTGTATTTCTAGGATAGTCTAGGATTCGACGGATCGTGGATCCGAGTCCCGGATTCTCCGAACTCGCAAACCCTAGGTCAAGAATCTTAATAAAATTGTATGTGCTTTCAAATATTCGTATATTTTATTAATTTGTATGTGTATTAATGAAATTGTGCTGATGTCAGACTTGATTAGACGTCGTAGGGTGGTGACGACTATGCAGAGTTCGGAGCCCCCGGCTCAGTCGACATCTGCTGCCACTGCGCCAGCACTGATGGAACACTTGGCAGTTGGTCCCGCGGGGTCCCAGGCGCCTGCTTCATCAGCTTCATCAGTGGCACAGCCTGTTAGCGCCAGGCGACGTCATCGGCCCGCCAGCACCACCGACACCACATCCACTGATGCGTCGGGGTCACAGCCAGGTATAGATTTCCTTAAACTCCAGTTATTTTTATTTTTGTTTTTATTTTTGTTTTTATTTTTGTTTTGGTTTTTGTTTTTGTTTTTGTTTTTGTTTTTGTTTTTATTTGTCTGTGTGTATTTTATAGTTAAATTTGTTATTTATTTAACATTAATGTCATCTTTCTTTGCAGCCAAGAAGAACACTCGAGGGCCGTGTCGGCAGTTGAAGACGGCGAAGGTCACCCAGGTAACCAACAGTCCTATCAACATCAGATACGACGAGCGACATCGGGCTGCACCCACGGCAGAGTTGCATAGCTCCTTGGCCCACGACATTGGTCATGTCATTCGGAGCCATTGTCCGATGAAATGAAAGTCTTGGAAGGTGATGCCTGACGAGACCAAGACGGAGGTTCGTGGCCAGTTGTCAGTATGTAGGCCTTTTAATTCTTTTTCTTTCAAACTTTATATTTCTATTATTTAAATGTATGTAATTAATTTATTGCAGACGAACTATAACTTGGAGGACCTGGACGACGAGTCGTTGGCGTACGTCAACAGACTCTTCTCTGACAGGTACAAACAGTGAAAGAGCGACTTGCACCACTATTTTGAGGCGTTTGATGATCCGGAAGTCCATCTTCAGGAGGGTTGCCCGAAGGAGCTTGAAGGGCGGGAGGATAGTTGGGCGTGGCTCTGCGCTCATTTTCAGGCGCCTGCTTTTGTGGTAATTTGTAATATGAATTTCAAATTTATTATATTTTTCTTACTAATGTTTTTTTAATGTTTTATATTTAATTTCAATTTCAACTAATAGTTTTATTTTTTATATAACAGAATAAAGCCAAAGTCAATAAGGGCAATAGGAAGAAGAAGACTCTTCTCCATCATTCGGGTTCTAGGCCCTTCTCCTATAGGATGGATGCACGGCGGCAGGTAATAATAAAATAATTTTTATTTAATTTTTAATATTTAATTATTCTTAATTTATTTTTTCGTACTAATATTTTTCTTCTCTTGTTCAATTTAGGTGGAGTCCAAAGTCCCAGAGATCGACGTCTTTGGCGACGTTTATGTTCGACCTGGGAATGCATTGGCCGAGTCCCTTCATGTAAGTATTATTTAATTTTAATTCTTATGTTACGCATTCAAGTTTAAAGGTTATTATATGAATGTTTTAATTTATATTTTATGTTATGCTAAACAGACGACGATGGTGGAGAGGAGCCAGTTGGTTCTTCAGGAGTCCGCCTCCCAACTTCCTCCTGATACTCCGATCGAGTCTGTGGATCCTCCACAGGATGCTGGGTTTCAGATCTTGACGGAGACATTGGATCAGACTCTCGGGAGAAGACTGGGGATATATTGTCGAGGGATGGGGAATGCCAGGCGGAGGGAACCCAGACCCCGTTCATCAGCACAGTCAAACAGTCAGGTCACCGCTTTGACAGCATAGGTGGCCACTCTTCAGAGTCAGATGTCGGTCATTCTGCAGTCCCTCGCACAGTCCGGTATTCCAGTCCCGCATTTTGATGCGCCGACCTCCGAGCCCGTCCATCCCGAGCATCCCCACCAGACGACGGCCCCTGTAGACCCCCAAACCTCTGAACCGCATGTGCCAGACGACAATGTAGATTTTGGAACATTATTTGATTAGTTTTTTTATTTTCATAATTATTTTTTAAATATTTCTCTTGCAGCATACATTTATTTTATATAATAAATATGTTCTTTACAATTCATTTTTTTTATTGGAATTTCATTTTATTACCCAAAAAAAAAACCAAATTTATTTTTTTATAAAATAAAAAAAAGTAATATTAAAATTAAATAATAATTATATATATTAATTTTGCCCGACAAAATCTTTCTTGTCGCTCAAATTTATATATTACGAAATAAAAATGTTTTATTTTTTTAAATACATATAATTTATTCTTGCGCGACGAACATTTTCGTCGCTCAAAAAGGATTTGCGCGACAACAGTTTTTCGTCGTGCAAAATGTGTTGACACGAATTGCGCGACGAAGAACTCTTGGTGCCGCAAATGTCTACGAGACGTATTGCGCGACGAATATTATTCGCCGTGCATTGTTGTGGCGACGAACCTTCTTTCGTCGCGCATAAGTTTGTGCGACGAACTATTGCGTCGTCTCTGAACCTTTTGTGTAACGAAGGGTAACCGTCGCACAAATTTGCACAACGAGTGATATAATCGGTCGCGCAAAGTCTTTCTTCACGATCTTTGCGCGACAAATTATGCGCGACGAATTTTCTGTCGCGCTTGCGTTTGTGCGACTAAATTTAACTCTGCGCAACGAAATTGTCTTCGTCGCGCAAATCGTAAAATGTAGTAGTGTCGACTTCAAAACCTGGTTGTGTTAAAGGCTTGTCCGATGTCAATACCAACATTCAATATCCCATCTACTTTCACAACCACAAACTGAAATAATAAATACCCGATCACAATGTCAATGAATTAGTCAGTAATTATGCTCAGATATTCAATTTCACAAAAATAATGCATCCAACTAAGTCAACCAAAATAATTGCATCGAATTAATGATGTTCTTGGAATATTGATACAAAATAAATTAGGTGTTAAAAGATATTTAATATCTGAGTATGACCTATGATGACAAAGACTCATCGTCACAATCATGGTGATTATTCAAAAGGTGTAACATCTCTGACCCAATGTAATCGATTTAGTCTAATTTAATTCTTTTGTGAAATTTCAATTTTGTCCTTGGGAGTAGGGGTACTTTGATCACTTGAAGAAAAAAAAACATTTATTGTATGGCATTACATAATGGTGTAAGTTTGTGTTAGCTTATGTGAGGCCCCAATTTAAGATTGCACAGGGCCTTCAAAATCTCAAGACCGGCCCAACTTTGCCCTCTCAATGGGAAAGGTGCTCGAAAACAAAAAAATAGTAGCCACATAAAAATGAAAGGTAAAAATAAAAATGATAAAACTCCCTGAGGGTGTGCAAGTGGTGCCACCGTACAGGGCCCCTAATTTTTTAGGGACCCTAATTTTTTTCATGTGTATAATATATGTAGAGTGCTGCTATTTTCACCCACCTTATTTTAAAAAATTTAAAGACAAGTTTATCCCTATGTAAAATGACTTCTAAAACCCTAAAAATAAAATAAATTTTAAAAAGAAAATAATTTTTTTCTTTTACTTTCCATATTCTTTCCATCTTCCTGACCTCAACAAATTCAGTGAGTATTGATCTACCCATCCCAATCCTTTGAAAAGTTTTTTTAAAAAAAATTCAAATCAAATTCTCAACTCCACCTTTAATATTGTGTCAAGGTTGGTAGGTGTTGATAATAGAGGTCAAATTGTCCTTTAATTTTATTCCATTTTAAAGATTTTTTAGTCTGATTAATCCACATACGGGTCCTTATTCCATATAACATCACTTCAATTAAAAATCCATTGTAGTCTTGTTGGTTGTATGTTGTTGTGGTGGTGGTGTTGCGGTCGTGAAGCTGCCAGTACTGCTAAGGGGTTGATGAGAATATTAATATGGTAGGGTAAGGTCGTGATGTTGAAAACACATGAAGAAGATGAAGAGTGTTTTTTTTTTTTTTGGAGGGGGGGGGGGGTTAAAATTTTTATGTTTTTAACTTGGAGTTGATGGTGTTTGGTCGAATTAATAATTAAAGGGTATTTTAGGAATAATGGTGGGTGGAAAAGTAGGATTTTAATTTTTCAAATTTACATAGTGGGTGAGAAAATAAGACAGGTGGATGAAAATAGTAGCACTCTATATGTATAACAAATGTTATATATAGAGAGAGTGAGCAAATTGTTGACACAAAGACGTTTCTAGTTGTGTTGGTTTGTAGGGCCTCAACTTCTATTCAGGACTCGACTTCAAAACCTGTTTGTGTTAAAGGCTTGTCCGATGTCAACACCAACATTCAATGTCCCATCTACTTTCACAACCACAAACTGAAATAATAAATACCTGATCACAATGAAGTATGACCTATGATGACAAAGACTCATCGTCACAATCATGGTGATTATTCAAAAGGTGTAACATCTCTGACCCAATGTAATTGATTTAGTCTAATTTAATTCTTTTGTGAAATTTCAATTTTGTCCTTGGGAGTAGGGGTACTTTGATCACTTGAAGAAAAAAAAAAACATTTATTGTATGGCATTACATAATGGTGTAAGTTTGTGTTAGCTTATGTGAGGCCCCAATTTAAGATTTGCACAGGGCCTTCAAAATCTCAAGACCGGCCCAACTTTGCCCTCTCAATAGGAAAGGTGCTCGAAAACAAAAAAATAGTAGCCACATAAAAATGAAAGGTAAAAACAAAAATGATAAAACTCACTAAGGGTGGCCCTAAGGGTGTGCAAGTGGTGCCACCGCACAGGGCCCCTAATTTTTTAGGGGCCCCAATTTTTTTTCATGTGTATAATATATGTAGAGTGCTGCTATTTTCACCCACCTTATTTTAAAAAATTTAAAGACAAATTTATCCCTATGTAAAATGACTTCTAAAACCCTAAAAATAAAATAAATTTTAAAAAGAAAATAATTTTTTTCTTTTACTTTCCATATTCTTTCCATCTTCCTGACCTCAACAAATTCAGCGAGCATTGATCTACCCATCCCAATCCTTTGAAAAGTTTTTTAAAAAAAATTCAAATCAAATTCTCAACTCCACCTTTAATATTGTGTCAGGGTTGGTAGGTGTTGATAATAGAGGCGAAATTGTCCTTTAATTTTATTCCATTTTAAAGATTTTTTAGTCTGCTTAATCCACATACGGGTCCTTATTCCATATAACATCACTTCAATTAAAAATCCATTGTAGTCTTGTTGGTTGTATGTTGTTGTGGTGGTGGTGTTGCGGTCGTGAAGCCGCCAGTACTGCTAAGGGGTTGATGAGAATATTAATATGGTAGGGTAAGGTCGTGATGTTGAAAACACATGAAGAAGATGAAGAATTTTTTTTTTTTTGGGGGGGGTTTAAATTTTTATGTTTTTAACTTGGAGTTGATGGTGTTTGGTCGAATTAATAATTAAAGGGTATTTTAGGAATAATGGTGGGTGGAAAAGTAGGATTTTAATTTTTCAAATTTACATAGTGGGTGAGAAAATAGGACAGGTGGATGGAAATAGCAGCACTCTATATGTATAACAAATGTTATATATATAGAGAGTGAGCAAATTGTTGACACAAAGACGTTTCTAGTTGTGTTGGTTTGTAGGGCCTCAACTTCTATTCAGGACTCGACTTCAAAACCTGTTTGTGTTAAAGGCTTGTCCGATGTCAACACCAACATTCAATATCCCATCTACTTTCACAACCACAAACTGAAATAATAAATACCCGATCACAATGAATTATTCAGTAATTATGCTCAGATATTCAATTTCGCACAAATAATGCATCCAACTAAGTCAACCAAAATAATTGCATCGAATTAATGATGTTCTTGGAATATTGATACAAAATAAATTAGGTGTTAAAAGATATTTAATATCTGAGTATGACCTATGATGACAAAGGCTCATCGTCACAATCATGGTAATTATTCAAAAGGTGTAACATCTCTGACCCAATGTAATCGATTTAATCCAATTTATCGTATGGCATTACATAATGGTGTAAGTTTGTGTTAGCTTATGTGAGGCCCCAATTTAAGGTTTGCACAGGGCCTTCAAAATTTCAAGACCGGCCCTGACGAAACTGTTGACTTTTGTTTATCGTTTGGTGATTGTTGCTTGCTTACACGTTTTCAAAATTAAAGACATTAAAGTCCAACTTTAAACAAATCTTTTCAAACAAATATTATACTGTTTAACGTAAGTGAAAAATTAAGTACACTAGAAAGCTTTAAACAATATTACTATTGAAAAGCTTAATAAAATTACTAACCCTTCTAAAACAATTTTAAACTATTGCCAAGTTGATCTACACAGTTTTGGAAGAGAATAAAAAACTTTAAGATCACTTCCATCAATTTGTCATGACAAATAACAAGGGCAAGGCAAAGGCAGTTATCATTGACATAAATAGTGGCAGCCCTTGCAAAGGCTTGTGGTGTTTCCATCCATTGCTATGACAACCGTTATTCACATGAGATATGAGAAGAGAAATTTGTATAGAGTTTTGGTGTGGGAAGGGAAGAATATGACTACGTACTTATTCTTAAAAAAATTCTCAAATTTTTGTTAATTTTTTAGATTTTTTATTTTTTATTTTTCATTACTGACGTCAGCAAACCCATGCTAGAAAGAAGGCTGTTTTTGCCTTTAAACTGGCCCAGTTTGCTGGGATCCAGCTGCTGCCCAGGCAGCTTAAGCTCACTGGAATGCCAACCTGCGATTTGGGCTCCCTCCAGCCCTGGCAAAGACAACCGCTGGAGTTGCTCTAATTACTCAAGGCCAACCAGCCATTTAATTACAAAATCCGTTTAAGGCTAGTTACATTGGTCCGTTTTCTACGAGAAAAACTTCTCTGTCACAGTGATTCCACCATCAGCATCCACATCAGTATCCCAAACCAATCCAATTATGACTGGCCATAGACTTAAAAAATATTTTATGCCTATTTTCTTCCTCATCTCATCGGCATCCCTCTCTCTCTCTCCTTCTCTTTTCCTCTTTCAGTCCGTAAAATTTTGCAACTTTGTTCTTCTAATTCTTCTCCCTCTTCAGTCACTCCATCACCCACACATCATGTATTAATTTCCCCATTTTATCATTTTATCTCTATATTTAAACAGAGATGAAAAAGGATAATAGGTAGTGATAATGAAATGGCTGTTTCTTAGGGATTTGCCCCCCAGTTCATTAAAAAAAAGGCTGAATAAGGAGATGATAAGCTTTCCCCCAAACAGCACCTTCAATGTTTCCTGACAAAATCGAAACAACAGTCTCTCTCAGCTCCTTCATGTCTAATTTTCCAAAACTCCCCAATAGATAATAAATTTGAGGAAAAAAAAAAGAAGAAAGAGATTCCTCAGATTGGAGGAGAGACAATGACGCCGGATAAATTTTTTCTCCTCCAAACCATACCGAGTTCTTCCACAGATTCGAAGCCAACCCAATCTTTCTCAAGTCCATTTGGAGAGAACTGGGAAAGACGAATCGGGGGTGTGTGGTTGATGATGATGGAGAGAGAGAGAGAGAGAGATGCCGACGAGAGGAGGAAAAAAATAGGCATAAAATATTTTTAAATCTGTGGCCAGCTTTCAAAATTGGATTGGATTGGGATATTAACGTGGATGCTGATGGTGGAATAGGGAAGTTTTTCTCATTTTCTACACATACTAAAGTCAATTTCTTCAATTTGGCCTCCACATTTGGTGATTAAAACAAACAGCTCTTAATAAAGTTAGATATCTTGTCATAAACTTGGCTCCTTTTTCCTTTAAGTTATTGTTTGTTTACCAATTGGTTGATTATTATTAAATTTCAACTTGTATTATATTAAAATTTCAAATTTTGTTGCTTCATTATTGTTTATTGAAATTGAGATGGATAGTGTAGAGACCAATAGTGTTAAACTTGGAAAATTTAATGAGACAAATTTTAAGAGGTGGCAAAGACAACTTGAATATTGGTTAACTGTTTTAGGGCTAGCTTCTGCCTTAGAAGATCAAACCACACCTAATCAAATTATTGAAACCACTTCTAGTGAAACCACTTCTTAAACTAAGAGAAATATGAAAAAGAAGAATTAGAATATCATTGCCATAGCAGAATCCTTAGTGCTCTCTCTCACAATCAGTATTATGTTTCTCAAGATACAAAAAATGCAAAAGATTTGTGGGATGAATTAGAGGCTAAATATGAGATAGAAGATGCAGGAATAGATCATTTTACAATCATAGACTTTAATAACTATATGATGGTTGAGAATAAAACAGTAAGTGAACAAATTCATAAGTACCAAGATTTTTTGAGAAAAGTAGAACTTAAGGGTACTAATTTTAGTGAAGAGTTTAAAGTTTCTTGTCTCATTGATAAATTACCCTCAAGTTGGTCAAACTTGGCAAAAACCCTTAGGCACAAACAAGGAGATTTAATGTTAACCCAAGTATTAAACTCCCTTATGATTGAAGAGAAACATAGATCAAGTAACAAGCCTGAGGAAGGGAAGACAAAGGTGAACCTAGTGGAAAGTTCAAACAGTGGGAATCGTTTCCAATCTAGAAGGAAACTTTTCAAGAGGATAAACAGAAATAGCCAACCAAATCATAATCAACTCAACCGAAACCAAAATCGCCAGCACAATAGACCCCATAATTATTCCAATGGCAATATGGTTGAACGCAGATAGAGATGTGATAGAGAGGGAGAGAGAGGGTTTGAACACAGATAGAGAGAGGGCTTCATTGAGGGACTTTTCATCGAATGACGAATGAAAAATTAGGTTGACAGAGAACTTAAGTTTAGCATGTTTTTGAACCACGTCCCTTTTTTTATAAAACCGACGTGCTTTTTACAACTTAAGTTTAGCGTGTGTTTTATCGATGTCGTTTTTTTATTAAGAATTGACGTGCTTTGATACCCACCACGTCGCTTCCATAATTGCCAACGTTGTTTGTAGCATATGTTACAACCACATCACTTAAATGAAATTCCGATGTCTTTTAAGTGACGTGGTTTTAAAATATTGGCATAGTGTAAGGGAAGAAAAGAGACGGAGAGAAGGAAGAAAATAGAGAGTTGAGAAGGGTCATGGGATCCCTTTGGTCCCTACGTGGCTCTGCCACTGTATGAGGGTTCGAACTTGAGACTATTGGTGTGCAAATCAAACCCTTTTTCAGTGGGCTAGACTGCGTCGACACTACTTGCATGTTTTAAATTAGTGTTTTCTTGTGTGATTTGCACTAGCTACTTGCATTCTCCTTACATGATTTTATTTTAATAACCACTTTATTACGGAGTAAAGATGAATGACTTTTGCAAAGGACCCACTAGTGTAGTGGTTTGGAGTATTTACTTCCTCAGGCAAGGTCCTGGGTTCGAGTCCTAGCATTCGTGTTGTGTGTGTGAGTTTAATATGCTATTGCCCCTTTCAATAAGAAAGGTTCTAAATAAAAAAAAAACAAAAAAACAAAAAAAGATGAATGACTCTTACATGATATATTCATTACACTTAGCTGTTTAAATCCCATATGATCAATTCCTGTCATTTTTTTATTAAAAAAAAAAAAGAAAAGAAGAAAAGAAATCATGTAAATCATAATTGAAATTGATAAATTTTCGTTCGAAATGGAATCGTTTAATCGTCTATATACATTAATGAAATGAGTTAATCGTGAGTATCTTAATTGTTCCTAAAAATATCAATTTGGTGAATGAATATAGTGCAGTTATTATTATTTTTAACTGTGATGTAAATAAGATTACAAATAAGGGAGATTTACTAATATACTCAATATAGGAGGCCAAATTATAAAAAAAAAAACTCTATATGAAATGGACTTTAGAAACACACCCAAAGTCCATTTACAACATAACAAAAAGGCTTTTAACTTCTTTTAAATTACAAAACTGCCATTGATTTCTTAAAACAAACCCAACCCTAAAACCTCATAAAAAAAAGCTCAAAACACTCAATAGGGCATCAAAGTAATTTAATAATCAAAATTAAAATCAAAATTAAATTCAATAGGACCAGCCATTATTTTTTAAGTTGTTTTTGGGTTTGTTTATAGAAATTAAATAATGTATGATTTATTTATAGTTTTAGTGCTAAAAATGGGTATATGACTAAATATCTCTACAAATAATGTCGAATATTAAGTTAACATGTATATCAAAATTCATTAATCTCAAGAGAGTGGAGAAAGCCTAAGGTATTTTGTCTACTAATTTTGACGGATGTCAACAGCTTGGTTCATATGTAATGTTATTGTCATGAATACAAAGCCAACTCTACGAAGAAGAATATCAGATGCCTATCACGTGCTCTAATCCTATACTTTATTGTGGATTAATTTAGTTTTATAATTCCGTTGCTCTCCTGACCCAGCAATATTTGCCAGTCTTCAATAATTATCTTGCGTGCACAAACCTCATTTTACTGTGAATCATTGTTATTTATTTGTTGTAAGAGTTTACATAACAGTAGAAGAAAAAAATAGAGTCGACCATCAAATACAAGAGCCAATTAACATGTCTAGCACGTGGATTAGTTTGTTCACACGGAAAACATGGGTATCCCAATTTCCAAATATTTCTCACTCTCCTTTATGGCTTTAAGCTCGTCTAGCTCCCCTCCACACCACACACTTATATAAAGAGATGTGCATCAAACTTAATTCTCACCAAATCTTGAGCCAATAGCAAGGCATGGGTAGTGAAGTGAGAGCAAGTCATGAGCTACTCCAAGCACAAGCCCACATTTGGAACCACATTTTCAGCTTCATAAATTCCATGTCCCTCAAATGTGCAGTTCAATTAGATATCCCAGATGTCATCCAAAAACATGGCCAACCCATGATTCTTTCCGAGCTTGTCTCCGCCCTACCAATTTCCCCAACAAAAGCTCATTTCATCCCACGCCTCATGCGAATCTTAGTCCACTCCGGCTTCTTTGCCAAAGAAAGTCTGAGTGGTGGCAGCGAACAAGGTTATGTACTAACAGACGCCTCCGCACTCCTCCTGAAAGACAATCCCATGAGCACAAGGCCCTTCTTACTTGCCATGCTCAATCCCATCTTAACCGATCCATGGCAGTATTTGACCACTTGGTTCCAAAATGACAATCCTACGCCGTTTCACGTAGTGCATGGGATGACATTTTGGGATTATGGCAACCAGGACCCGACTCTTGCACATTTTTTCAATGACGCCATGGCTAGCGATGCCCGGTTGATCTCGAGCTTGATGATAGATGACTTCAAGGGGGTGTTTCAAGGAGTGGATTCGTTGGTTGACGTGGGCGGTGGGACGGGAACCGTGGCCAAGTCCATTGCTAATGCCTTTCCTCATATGAAATGCACTGTATTTGATCTCCCTCATGTAGTTGCTGACCTAAAAGGAAGTAAGAACATGGAATATGTTGCAGGGGACATGTTTGAGGCTGTTCCTGCGGCGGATGCTATTTTTTTGAAGGTAAATCATCTCATCCTTTGTGATATTATATTATTAAATACAAATTTCCATTTATGATTTTGTTTGGTGATTGTGTATGACAAACAGTGGATATTGCATGACTGGAGTGATGAAGAATGCGTGAAAATACTTGAGCGATGTAAAAAGGCAATTACAAGAGAGGGTAAGAAAGGCAAGGTGATTATCGTAGATATGACGGTGGAGAACAAGAATAAAGATAAGGAATCTGGGGAAACACAACTTTTCTTCGATATGCTGATGATGGTCTTGGTTAAAGGAAAAGAAAGGAATGACAAAGAATGGGCTAAGCTCTTTTCTGACGCAGGTTTCAGCCACTATAAGATTACTCCCTATTTGGGTTTAAGGTCTCTCATTGAGGTTTATCCTTGATTTATAATGAAGCACACCTGCTTAATATATTATGTTGGCAGCATTTAGTGTATTGTAATCTTGTTCAGGGTAAATTAGTGTTACCTAGTTTATTTAGTATTGTATTAAATGCAAGTTTGTCAATTTGGGAGCTGCTCTCGAAATTCTGTGGAAAATGTTGGAGTTAATTCTTGTTATATATGTATTCCACCAAAGGAACATATATAAGCGAGGACTTTTGTCTCTTTGCTTAGAACCAGTAATCAACACCACCTCTTCTAACTATCTAGTTCTCTCTTCGTCGTTTGGCAACTCATCAGATTTCTCAAACTCCTTTTCCATATTACGCAAAACCTCACTTTGATCCCTGTGGTTTATCACTTTTATTACTAAAGTCTTGTGGTTTCAATTTGATCATTTTCACCCATGTGGTGCAATTCAAGGACATTCTCTAATTTTCGTCAAATTAGAGTAACTGCGGTTAGTTGTTGAGGAGCATTTCGGTCCAAAACAAGAAAGATAAAAATTTGAAATTTTTAAAAAAAAAAAAAAGGAAAGAAAGAGAAGGGAGAGAGAAACCCTCCCCACCACCACCCCCACCAGCCCACACACCAACCACAACACTCAACCCCATGTCCCCAACCCAATACAAATCTACCACCATCACCATCTCTCTCTCTCTCTCTCTCTCTCTCTCTCTCTCTCTCTCTCTCTCTCTCATGCCCCCGCGATGACTGTAACACCCATTCCCCAATTCCCTCATCCAAACCATGTATCTCCTCGCCGATGTTCCCTAGTGCGCCCCACCCCTCCTCAATATCTACTTACCACACATAGTCCCTTCCCCCCAAGCCAACCCAAAGTAGAAGCCACAACTAGGGCCGGCCCTAAGGCTTGGGCAAGGAGGGCGACGGCCATGGGCCTCCAATTAAAGAGTCCCCAAAATTTTATATATATATATATTATGTATACAATATATAATATTGGCCCATAGGTATATATTTATATATATTTAAAAATATTATTCATATTCAATACCTAAATATCATAAATATAAAAGCTGACAGGACCCGTCCCGAATTCCTTGAAATCCGGGATGAATCATGTGGTATTACTGAGATCATACTGATGCTGGTCCTACTTACTAAAAAAGATACGAGACTTTATGCTGAAATTTCGGCAGAGTCACCCCTGAAAAATGGACATTCCCAAAAAATTTTAACCTGTTAAACACACATTTAATAACACCAACCGACAACATGCAGAAGATAATATCACATAATTTACATAATAGGCCTCTAGCCTTACAATCAACCATAACATGGGCAATATCAGAGCAATCTAAAGAATTTCAGTTTACGAATGAAAATAAAGTTCAACAGAAGAGAAACGATTAAAAGTTTATCCTACATAAGCTCGGGCTCGGAGTTCACAAATTGATACGGCCGTTCGATTTCAAGATGATCTACTGCCTGGGGTGGGCAAAACAGAAAAGGGTGAGTGGACAAAAACAAAGTTTAATTCACATTTGAAAACAACATAATATAACCCCCACCGTTTAGAAAACGATGCTGAAAACGATATGTATTCAAACCGATGTAGCTACGTATATGTATATAGTTTAGACAAAACCATAGAGAAATCCGAAATCTCGTAATAGTATACCATCACCAATCCCATCCCAAAACCTTTCCCAACTACTCTCTCAAAATGTGTGTCTATTGGCACCGTGAGCAAGGAAGTATCCTCACCGACAAACAAGAAGGAATGAATAGGTATATACACATATACATACATATATATATAAAATATCTATATATATAAGTACGACACTACCAAGTACCCAACACATATCCAAGAATAAATATTCATTCTAAAAAATAGCACATATCCATTCCAAAATAATCAAAATCCGCAATTATTCGAATATACTTCATTTACTTTCATAAAAATATTGCATTCATCATTTAAATAAATAAGAACTCAATAATCAATAAATCATTGTGTATATTTTTTCCATCCTTGAAAATATTGATTATAGTTAAAAACAAAGTCTACTCACAGCTAGTCCCACGCTGCTTGACCCTGAGAGGGTCCCACCTGTTGTGTACACTGGGTCGGAGTACCTATATCAGAATATGAGGACTAGATTAAAATAAAGCTTTTCGAACGAGAAATTTAAAATAAATTCCTAATTTCCTGGGATTTAAGTGTGTGTACGATGAACGAGAAGTTTATAAGGTCCAACTACGTAATCTGAATGATGGAATGGCTTTGGATGACGCTCGTTCGATCGAGTGGTTAAACTTTTAAAATTTGGTCAACCGAACTTGTGGGTCCTGGGACCTCTGATTTTCGATCCGAAAGTTCCTATGGGTTCAACAAGATTTAATATACACAACCTGAAAGTTTGGTCTGAATCGAACGGTCGGATCACTTGCGATCACACGATCGGACGATTATCGTTTAACATAATCTTTGAATCATTGAATCGAAGCATTCGGGACTATGATCCACGATCTGCGAATTCCTACACAATCCTAGAGATGCCTAGATCAACATATTTGAAATTGGAGTCGATCCAACGTTCCAAACATATTGAACCCGGATAATACTAATATGCGTAATATGAGCATATCGTCGTGCTTGGGACGACATGAGGATCATTTTAGGACCAAATGGGTCACCCAAACAGTGCCCATGCGCTGCCACACTCGCTGCGACCTAAATTTTTTGAAAACACCCAACTATATTGCCCTCTTTAAATCTTTGTTCCTGCGCACACAGAGACGCGTTCCAGTTACTAAAGCTCTGTCTTCTCTTATTGCATAATCCATCCGTGTACTACTTCCAGTCTTATTATACGTAGTGTAGGATCTTCCAATTAGGCTGCAATCACCCACTCAACTAGAATAGGCCTCACATGCAAGCTAGCAAGTAGTCCACCCTATTGACTCATTACCAGTTCTACTCCATCTTTCCGCAATTCCACCAATACAAGAAAATGGGTCTTAGTTGACACTTCATAGTTGACGCTTGCAAAACCATCACCTATTCTATGAAGCTTTGGCGCTTTTTAAAAAACATCAACTATATAGTAGGTTTTCATGACGTTTTACAAGAAACGTCTACTTTATATCACTTTCCTTGACATTTAATAAAAAACGTCAACACTATATCAGTTTTCCCTGACATTTTATAAAGAACGTTAATTAAAACCTAATATACCTGACGCTTTCTAAGAGCATGTCCACCGCAGGGACTTTAGCCAGGGCAAGAGGCCCATTCCCTCAATTTTGGATCTCCAGCGCAGCACCTGCAGCCCGGGCAAGCCCTGGGTCCCACCAGCCTGGGCAAGCCCAAGGGCAGATTTTGCCTGGGTTTCAGCCCTAGGGCTTTGATGTCAGTGGTGATGTCACGCTGACGTCAGCGAGTCAAAAAAATTGAAAAAAATGGAAAAAAAAATACCAAAAAATTATGGATGTTTTCCCTATAAATACATAACAATTTTATTCACTTTCTCTATAAATACATAACAAGTTTATATTTTGTTGTATATTTTTTTTTTCTTGCCCTTGCCCTAGCCTTTTGGGGTGAAATTTTTTTCCGATTATGAGATATGAATTTTATAATAAAGATTGACATGTAGGAACCCAAAAATCTAATCCGAAAATATTATCCAAATTAATTATTTAGGTAAAAAAAT
The DNA here is from genome assembly GCF_000346465.2 of Prunus persica. Taxonomy (NCBI): domain Eukaryota; kingdom Viridiplantae; phylum Streptophyta; class Magnoliopsida; order Rosales; family Rosaceae; genus Prunus; species Prunus persica. The sequence goes on along the minus strand of NC_034011.1, from coordinate 13,125,135 downwards.
TTGTGAAAAAAATAAAAAAATGAATAGTAATTGCCCTTAGCCATGACAACGGGTAGAAACACAAAATACTATTTGCAAGGGCAACCACTATTCACATGAATAGTGGCTGCCCTAGCTCTCCCCTTGCCGTGGCTAAGAGCATCTCCACCCATAAGGGCTAAGGCAAGGGCAAAGGCAAGTAAGGGCTGCCACTATTCATGTGAATAGTGGCAGCCTTGCCTTTTTTGGTTCCACCCCAAAAGGCTAGGGCAAGGGCAAGAAAAAAAAAGAAAAGAATATGCAACAAAATATAAATTTGTTATGTATTTATAGGGAAAGTGAATAAAATTGTTATGCATTTATAGGGAAAACATCCATAATTTTTTGGTATTTTTTTTAAAAAAAATTTGATTTTTTTTTCCATTTTTTTCAATTTTTTTGACTCCCTGACGTCAGCGTGACATCAGCGCCCTAGGGCTGAAGCCCAGGCAAAATCTGCCCTTGGGCTTGCCCAGGCTGGTGGGACCCAGGGCTTGCCTTGGCTGCAGGTCATGCGCTGGAGGGTCTTTTGGGCTGGCAGGGGGCCTTTTGCCCAGGTTTGTGGCATGCGCTGGACATGCTCTAAGGGCAAATGGGTGGAGTTGCTCTAAAAACTCTCCAGGAAAAGAGAAAACGTGAAAAAACAAAAGCTGACACTTTGTAAACAAGCTAGTCTCAAACAGGAAAAAAAAAAAAAACATAACAAAAATTCCTCCGGTATCAGATCCAAAATTCAGTTTTAGATTTCACCCTCGCGCTCGCCTCACTGCCTCCATCCACAACTCTCTCTTCTCTTTGTTCTCTCTATTTTCCGTAGCACACGCTCTCTCTGTTCTCCATATCTCTCCCTTTGTCTCATCTCTGTATTTATCTGGTCTCTCAATCTCCTTTCCAGACTTCATTTCAAAACCAAACCTAAATACCCAAAATCTCAGCCACAATCGCGCCCCTTTGCTCTCCTCAAATCATACTGTCTGCATCCACAAATCGCCCATTTGCTTTGCCAAACTCTTATTGTCTCCATCCACAAATTGCCACTTTGCTCGCCCTAACTCTCATTGTCACCTCCTTTTCCTTATCTCAACTCCAGAACTAAACCCTAAAACTCCCATCGCCAATTTACGAAAAACCCAAATTCACCTTACTTTCTCACACTTATATTATCACAGATGACAAGACAACAAGTGATTGATGATGAGAACCCCCAATTTCTTTCGTTCAGTTAGCACAAAATGGCAAATACATTCTTGTTGGCACTTTGGATGATAATTTGGTAAGCCCAATTCGCCATTCTTCTTCTTTTTTTTTTTTAATTTTAATTTTTTTATAATTATGTTTATTGGGTTGTATTTGAGTAGCTTTCACTGCGTTATGAATGCTCACTTCAAATTGAGCACTTAAAAATGTCATGGGTTGGTGAAAGCTAAAAGGAATAATTTTAAGTTTTAAGATTTTAGGTTCAAGAGGAAAGTTAACGTTGAGTAATTGCGTATTTTTTCCACTATTTTGATTAGCTTGACATAAACGTCTTGTCCAGATTCTGGATATTTGTAACTCTTGAACTCTGTAAGTTGGGACTGAAAAACTGATGTTGGAATGGGATCGTACCAATTTGATTATTTTGAATGTTTAAAGCAAGCACTATAAAAAAAAATTGATTATTTGCATCAGATTTGTTGTTGCAAGCAAGCGCTATAAAAAAATTTATTATTATTATTATTGTTTTTTGTTGTTACTGTAATGAAAATGATCCAATCATTGATCCAGTCACCAGGTACATCTCTACTTTGGCCAAATGACTATTTTAGTTTCTTCATATTTTCTGTTATTATAATGTTGGATAATCCTACACTTCATCTATTTATTATATTTATGGTCGTTGTCTTCAGAATTTTGACTCTCAACGTATGAATCTCATATGGGTTTCATTCTTTTATGTATCTCAAGTTGTTTTTCTGATTGGATATTGTGGGTGCTGTTATGGATTCTTATTTTGCCATTAATTTCAGTTATTTCTATGAACCATATATATGATTTTCATTTTTGAGACCTTGAATATAGGACAGTTTCTGGTTTGGTTTGCCTTTGAATATCTCACACTAGATGCTGATAAAGCCTCCTTCCAAGGAAAATTCCATTTAGATTTAGTTAGAATTTTATTACTTTTTATTTTTTATTCTAATAACTCAGTACTCTAGTTTTTTCACAGGTTTTAGATAACAAGGATGATGAAGTGTGAGTCAGCAGAACAAGTGTGACCTTATTGTCAATCTTAAAACTTCAGTAAACCAAAAAGTAGGTAAACTTTGTTTTCATCCCTTTCACGCTTGTTCTGATGCTTCGGATTTTGGATTGCCATATACAATTTAATAAGTTAATTTCTTTACTTTCCTTTTGGTCTTGGCAGTTGTTGTGGTGGGATAGTGTAAATTTTAAATCCAAAGCTTTTGACTTTTATGATGGTAATCAATTTGCTCATTTTATTAAAATAATCATGAATCATCATTTACAACATAGGTCAGATTACAATTTGGTGCTGCATGAGTCCTTCATCCTGATGATGTCCTTGCATTTTTTTTTCTTTCTCATTATTGATACCTTAGAATGTATAATGCTTTTGTCTAATATATGTACACTTTAAATTTGTTTGCAGGTTAGGGATACCAGTTTTCGTAGAGAAGGTGCTGACATTCATGTAGATGTTGGTTTGTGTATTCCTCCGGTATTGGTTAAATATTTTAGTTTGTTGAAGTTCTTTATATGCTTTAATACGAGAAACTCTTGAAGATTCATATGAGATGGAGAAATAGAATAATCTCTTTTAACTTTGGCAATATCTAATTGTTTTTAGGTCACCAACAAACTCAAGTGTAAGAACTCAAATGGGTTTCATTGGTCTTGTGTATTTGGATCGTTTTTCTGATTGGATATTTTGGGCTCTGTTTTAGGTTGCTTGTTTGCCATTAATTTTGGCTATTTCTATGAACCCTATAATTTCGTACAAGAAATTCAAAAAGGAAAGAAGATTTGACTAAGTTTTCATATGGCCCTTTAAAGAATGCATGTCCTACTTGAAAAAGAAAAGTATATGATCGTTTTTGAGTCTTTACACTCTTTGGCTGACCTTGTCCAAGCAAGTATTGGATGATTTATAGGATCAACAAATTAGTGAAGCACTCATCCTAGCTTCAAATCCCATTGGGAGGTAAAAATGATAACTAGGATTTTAGTTTAATAGAAGAAGTCACTATTTTGTGCAGTGTATATATTGCTAGAATTTATCTGTGATGCACTCTATGTAAAGGAAAGTGGGTTTTATACCAATATTAGTCCTATCACGGTTCTTGAATATTCATGTTAATGACTTTGATTGAGAAATCTTGTACTTTATAATTTCTAATTTTCTGTTTACATGTTAGAAGAAGATATTTTATCTATTTATATATTCTTCCTTCTGGATGGTGCTTATGACTTATAAGTTTTGGGAAGTACTCATAATTGTACTTTTGGCTGAGTAGGAATTTTTTTCCCATTTCGCAAGAATTGTCCATCAAATTTATATAAGTTTGTAGATAGCACAAGTATGCACCTTTAGACACTTTTGAAAGATACAAGAAGAAGCACATGCGATTCTCATCCAACCAATTCCATTGTAGGAGATGATCTGATTACTTGCTAGTTATCAATTGCTGTAGGTTTTGATTACTCATTGATCCATATATTTGTTAATGTTTTGACAGATTGGTATAACTAGGGAGGCTCCAACCAAAGCAAGACTTGGACTTGTCATGAGCTTTCACTTAGAGATGTTATGGGGAAAGTAAAGCTTCTAAGTGACAAGTTAGAGAGCTTATTTCATTTTAGTACGTTTATTTTAAATGTATTCATGTTGTAATTTCAATACTATGTAAGTATATGGTTGTGTTATTTTAAATTATTGTATATAATTGTATTATTCTAGTGGATTTACAATTTCTTATATGTTTTATATGTATTTCTTTTAATGATAAAGTCAATCTTTACAGCCTTTGTTGTTGAGGAGCTGTATTTTTGTTTTCTTGTTTCTTGACGGCTAAAATCCGTCAACAAAGAGCTCCCTAATGTAAAGAAATACATAAGTTGATAGTTAGAAAGCCTCAAGGATGACCATAAGTTGACGGTTTTTGCATTCACGTGACAATTTTTATTTGTCGGGAAAATGTTTGCTTGATAGACAAAAAGTGTCAAGTATGTGGGTTAGCATTCTTGACGCTTTTTTAGCTGTCAAGTAAATGGATACTTGACACTTTTTAACCATCATTGAAGACAGTTTTTCTTGTAGTGCACCAATAATGGAAGATAGGCCATTTTGAGATGAGCTAGCCTTCTACTAGACTTCCTACTGAAGGAGTTCGCCACAACATTAGCTCGGTTAGGATGATACTTAGTCATACAATCATAGTCTTTAATCAATTCTAGCCAACGCCTTTGTCTCTTGTTCAACTCCTTATGAGTGAATAAGTACTTGAGGCTCTTGTGATCAATGAAGATCTGACATGTCTCACTATACAAGTAGTGTCACCAAATTTTGAGGGCGGACACCACTGTAGCAAGCCCCAAGTCATGGGTAGGGTAATTTTGCTCGTGCTTCTTAAGTTGCCTCGAGGCATAAGCAATCACCCGATCATGTTGCGTCAATATACATCCCAAGACTTGTAATGACGCATCACTGTAGATCACAAAATTTCTCGTGTTATATGGGAGAGCCAACGTGTTATATGGGAGAGCAAAAACCGATGCGGTGGTTAATCACCTCTTTAGCTCCTGAAAACTCTTCGCATTCCTCGATCCATACAAACTTAACTCCCTTCCTCGTTAACCGAGTAAGAGGTATAACTATCGTAGAAAACCCTTTCATAAAACGACGATAGTAACCTGCCAATCCCAGAAAACTCGGTAATTTCGTCACACTAGTGGGTTGTACCCAATTCACTACTACTTCCACCTTCTGAGGGTCAACATAGATTCCTTCCGCCGAAATCACATGTCTAAGGAAATCCACCCTATCCAACCAGAACTGACACTTACTAAACTTGGCATAAAGCTGCTTCCTCCTCCAAGTCTTTAATACCAACCTTAAATGCTTCTTATGACCCTCAAATCTCCGTGAATTTACAAGGATGTCGTCTATGAACACAATCACAAAGTGATCCAAGTAAGGTCGGAACACTCCATTCATGAGATCTATAAACGTTGATGGGCCATTCGTCAACCCGAAAGGCATCACTAAGAACTCGTAATGGCCATAACGAGTCCTGAGTACCGTCTTATGAATGTCTTCTTCTCTAACTTTAAGTTGGTGGTATCCGGATCTTAGATCAATCTTGTAAAAGTACTTGGCACTCTTCAATTGATCAAACAAGTCATTAATTCAAGGCAAGGGATATCGGTTACGCACTGTCACCTTATTCAATTGTTTGTAATCGATACACAACCTCATAGTGCCATCCTTCTTTGCAAACAACACTGGTGCACCCAAAGGGGAAGCACTAGGTCGAATGAATCAAAGATTAATCAGTTCTTGTAATTGAGTGTTCAACTCCCTCAATTCAGCTGGTGCCATCCTATAAGGTGCTTGATAGATTGGATTCGTGCCCGGAAGAAGTTCAATGGTGAACTCAGTTTTTCTCTGGGGAGGTAATCCAGGGAGATCATTTGGGAAGACATCTGGGAATTCTCAGACAACAGGAAAATCCTCCAGATTTAGGGTAACCTCACGAGTATCAATAATAAGGGCTAAGTATCCCACACATCCCTTCTTGAGTAATCTTCTTGCCGTTATGGCTAAGATGAGACATGATGGGAGAATTCTACGCTACCCACAAAAAGTGACTTCGTGTTACCCTGGATTTCGAAATACAACCTCCTTTCGGAAACAATCTACAGACGCATGATGCTTCTCCAACCAATCCATTCCCAAGATGACATCGAGGTCTACCAAATCCAAGTGAATCAGATCGGCTTCCAACACTGCATCACCCACTTGAACAAAACTATCCTTGAATACCATGTCTGCAAAAAAAACATCCTCCGTAGGCAAGGAAATGCTAAATCTTCCAGCGATGAGTGTAGGTCTGACACTTGCATAGGGTACGAATCTATGTGCAATGAATGAATGTGTGGCCCCAGGATCTATCAAAAAGCGTGCAAAATACCCAAAAACAAGAATCATACCAATGATGACGTCATGGGTGGCCTGTGCCTCCTGTTGGGTCATAGAGAATACACGGGCATAAGTAGTACAATGCCCAAATTGACCCCTCTGGTGTCTACCATACCACCCCTGCCCCAGAAAGTAGACTACACTCTACTACTGGAAGAAGAGCTTGCAGTTGATGATGAAGCACCACTCTAGCTCTGGCTCTGACCTCGACTACCCTGCCCCTGCTGGCTCCTAGTCTTCTGCCTTACCGTACCACCAAGAAAGAGAAGAGGGCGCTCACTTTTAAAGTGCCCCACCTAACCACAGTAAAAACAACCCGCACTGCCCCTCTGACTGGGACCACCACTCTGCCCAAGCTGTGGGCAATCCCTCCTAAAATGTCCTACCTGTCCACAGTTATGATAGGTGGAGCTCATCTATCGAGAAGGATCCCTAGCTGTACTAGCCATGGACTACTACCTAGAATGCTAACTCCAAACTGGCCTAGGCCCAGATCTCCCACTACTAGAACTGGACCCACGTCCTTCAGACCATCCACTACTTGCTGAACTGGAGCTGGATCCACCCCTCTTTGATGGACCCTGACTCGATCCAGCAAAGCCATATGCATCCTTGAGACGCCTAGCTAAACCCGCACTAAGCTTCTTCGCCACCCGATCTGCTGAGCCAGTGCCTTCATAGTAGGATAAGTGGTGGCGGTGACCACTGCCTGAATATCCAGCCATAAACCTTCCTCAAATCGTCTACACTTCTCTTCTTCAGTGGGAATCAGCTCAGGAGCAAACCGGGACAATTCATTGAACTTGTGCTCATATTCTAGCACAGACATAGACCCCTGTTTAGATGAAGGAATTCAGAATTCTTCACATTCCAGTACGAGCGTGGATAGAACTCTTCGTAGAAGACACGCTGAAACTCTACCTAACTGACAGCAGTAGGATCAGCATACCCTCTACGGACAGTCTTCCACCAGTGATATGCATTCCCCTTCAAGACAAAAGCCGCCAATCACACTCGGTCTCCATCAGGACAATGCATAACTTCAAATACTCTCTCAATATCAGTGAGCCAATTATCTGCTTCAATAGGGTTTGCACTGTCGAAGAAATCATGTGCCTCAAGTTCTCTGACTTTCTTGATATCTGTAGCTTTAGTATTACGTCTCCCTTGTAGAGTTGTGGTAACGGTTCAGGTGAACTGGTTGAGTACATGACGCAAGTCTAGCTTATCCTCTCCAGCTTCCTCACTAACAGGTGGAGGTGGTGGTAGAGGTAGAGATGGTGAAGGAATAGAATGGGCTCCCCAGGCTCGGGAAAATGAGTTCTCCGTCTACCACGACGAGGAGGATAGTTTTATACAAAAGAAAACAGAAGAGCCATTGATACAGCCGTTCGATTTCAAGATGATCTGCTGCCTGTTGGGTTGGGGGGGTGGTCAAAACAGAAAAGTGGGAGTGGACAAAAACAAAGTTTAATTCACATTTGAAAATAACATAATATAACCCCCACCGTTTAGAAAACGATGCTGAAAACGATATGCATTCAAACCGATGTAGCTATGTATATGTAGATAGTTTAGACAAAACCATAGAGAAATCCAAAGTCTCGTAATAGTATATTGTCACCAATCCCATCCCAAAACCTTTCCCAACTACTCTCTTGAAACGCGTGCCCGTTGGCACAATGAACGAGGAAGTATCCTCACCGAAAAACAAGAAGGAATGAATAGCTATATATATATATATATATATTTAAGTATGACACTACCAAGTTTGTACTGTAGAAACAATCCAATTGGGGGATTGTTTGAATAGTCCACATAGAAGAATCCTCAATTAACCATGTGGCTAGAGAACGAGCAGTCCAACCGGGGACTGGGCTCACCAGCACGTACAGTAGAATCCTCAATACTCGTACGCCTGTGACAAGTCCTATACACGCAGACTAACCCTATTAAGGGTCTACAAAACACCCCGTCAAGGATGCCCGGGTTCTGACATATCCAAGTATCACAGAATTCCAAGTATCCAATTCCAGTATTCCAAATCCAGGGAGGTACATAGGGCAGTGCTAATTTCACTCAAAGTTGACTTAAACCATAACCCAATCCACATTTCATTCTTTCTAACAATCCCATTTGCCCAACACATATCCAAGAATAAATATTCATTCTAAAAAATAGCACATATCCATTCCAAAATAATCACAATCTGCAATTATTCGAATATACTTCATTTACTTCCATAAAAATATTGCATTCATCATTTAAATAAATAATAACTCAATAATGAAGAAATCATTATGCATATTTTTTCCATCCTTGAAAATAATAATTATAGTTTAAAAACAAAGTTCACTCGCAGATAGTCCCATGCTACTTGACCTTGAGAGGGTCCTACCTGCTGCGTACGCTGGGTCGGAGTACCTATTTTAGAATACGGGGGCTAGATTAAAATAAAGTGCTTCAAACGAGAACTTTAAAATAAATTTCTAATTTTCCGGGATTTAAGTGCATGTACGACTAAGGTCCAACTACTTGTTGAGAATGGTGGAATGGCCTTGGAAGACGCTCGGTTTACCGAGTGGTCAAACTTTTATAATTTGGTCAACTGGGCTCGCGGGGCCCACGATCTCCGATTTTCAATCCAAAAGTTCCTATGGGTTCAACAAAGTTTCATATACGCGTCCCAATTTTCGATCATTTTAGGACCAAATGGGTCACCCAAACAGTGCCCACGCACAGCCACATGCCACGGCAGCGCATGGGTGTGTTGAGAAATTCTAGGAACCGAAAAATTCTCGAAACACCCAACAATACCTATACCTATATGACCTGGACAATGAGTGGAGCACCTTTTGTTCTTGGACCATGGCCAAAAAGTGACTAGAACTTGCCGGAAACATGAGCCGAAAACTGGCCAAAAAGTGACCGGAACTTCCGTAGATTGTAACTTCTTCGTTACAACTCCAATTTGAGCCCATCACGTGTCTACGAATTCGTATTGAAGCGATCTATGTCATAATGCCATTGAATTCCCCCAAATCCTTCCGGATTAAAAAGTGACCAAAATAAACCTACTCCCAAAGACAAAATTGTAATCTTCTAATTAAATAATTAAATTTATTTATATAAATTTAATAAGTGATTAAACATTGGATCGGGGTGTTAGAAAAGAAAATTATTATGTCTGACATCTAAAAAAGAGAAAGCTATTTTTAAATATAAATTGTAACCTACCACACAAATAGCAAATCTCTCCTCCTGAAGTGGTCACGTGGGTTTGGTGGGTTAGCATGGTTATTTTACTTCTTCGTTTTTGCCATTTGCTCTACCCGAAGCATTTTGCTCATCACATCTCCACACCACTGCAGCCCAAAACTTTTTTCTATGTTTCTTATTTATTGTTTACACCATAATCAACCGAGCATATCCAATCTCAAAACAACTAGCATCAAGGTAGACACGCCTTCTTCCTTGCTGAAGGAAGACACTCTTCCAAGGTGCCAGACACCTGCCGAAGCTCCCGACTGCCAAAGCTCACAAACTGCCAAACCTAATCTCCATGACACGTGTCACCACTACAGCGACTTGCATAAAGTCCCACGTCGAAATTCTATACAAACCTCCCACTTTCACTTCCCTATAAATAGGGAACAGTACCTTAGTAAAAAGGGTAACTACTTTCTCACCTTTACTGTTATTCTGCCAAAGTTACCACTCGTAGCTGACTTAAGCATCGGAGAGCCTTCGGCCGGCACCACACCAGTGTCCTATCTTAACGATTGCTTCTCCCATTTTGTCTTCTGCAAGTTCTCCCCTTACCAAAGGCCTTAGCCTTCTTCTCTGCTGAAGACTCCACACACCTCATCACCAAGTTGGACTCAACATTGACCGAGCCATTTTGAGCATCAACATTTATCTTTGTTCTTCCCTCCTCCCCTTTTCTGTCACTGATTTTCTTCCTCTTCTTCTTCCTCTCCTCTCCCCTCTTTCCTTCTCTTTCCTCTTTACATTTTCTTCTCATGTTCTCTCTTTGTTTCTCTCTGTCTCTCTTTCCCCTTCGACTTTCCTTCTCATTTCTCTCTTGGTTTTGTTAAAAATAAATAAAAAGTGTTCAACCCTTCATGATTTGGGAAACCAAAGGGTCTGTAGAGATTTTGACCAAAAAAAAAGGTCTGCAGAGGTAGAGAAAGACAAATATGCGACAAACAGTAGAGAAAAAGTCATGGATTTTTTTTTCACCGCCCCAGTATGTGAGAGACAAAGGTAGAGAGAGGCAGAGAGAGGCAGGGATTGGGCTGTGTCATGGGTGGGTGGTTCTTTGGGTGGGGAGGGGGTGGGAAATGTGTAGCTTTGGCAGCGGGCAGTGTTTACTGCCATAAGTAGGTGGTGCAAGAATTAAATTAACAAAAAATGGCAGGTGCAGCAGCAAGAAAGTGGAAAACTTGAAGGATTTTTACTTCGGCTTATTTATAGCAATGGTCCCTCAATTATACTCAGAATTATATTTTGGTCACTCAACTTCGAAAATAGTTACAGAGGTCACTCATTAGGTGTTGTGTTGCATCATTAGTCCTTCCGTCAAATTCTGTAAAATTTTCTGTCAAAAGTGAGGATAAATTGGGAAATTCATCCGCAACCCTCCATTGCCACAACCCAATCCTTGCTGACACCAAAAAATTCATTTAAAAAGAAGCTGCATAGCAACAAGAAAATTTTCAAATATTCATAATAAATACCTTCAGACCGGAAAACAGATTCAAGATCTTGCATTTTAAGCCGCTTACGAGAACCCAAGTCATGTTCTTGTCCCAATTCAGTACTCACCCGCTTCTCCCCAACAATCTAAAACAACCCAAAAAATAAGCGCCGGAAAAAGAACCAACCTTTGAATCCGATCTGGGTATCAAGACCAACCCTCGCTACTACAAAAATCGAAATGGACGATGGGAAACCACCGTCGTCTAGAAGGTTTTCAAACCGTCGTGAAATCGACAGCCATCTTTTGTACATAAAACAACGACAGCTATTAACCGACGTCGTTAACACATTCAATGTCCAAAACTATTACGAACCGACGTGTAATTACTATATATTTAGCCTAAAATGAAATCTTCGACAACATTAGACGACGGTTTTATGAAAACTGAGACGTATAAAGACTGTTACATGTCAAGATCAACAGATAATTATCCACGTCCCTAATTGAAGGAAAAAATATTTGGATAACCTAGAAACCATCGTGGTTAACTCATACTACGTTAAACAAACAAAGACACCGACCTCTAAAAAATAAAAGACGACATGCACACAAACCAATAGACGTTTAAAGAGTATTACATCTCAGTTGTCTCTCAGTAACCGCCGTAAAATGCCTTAACCACATCTCGTATCTGGCAATACCGTCGCTTATGTGATTATCCACGTCGCAGAGTAGGAGAACAACGATGTTTTAACATTATTCCACGTCTGTTTCTTGCGAGAATCGTCCTTTAATTTATACAAAGAAGCCCATTTGACAGAGTTAGACGTCACTTTTTTGAATAACCGACGTCTAACAGATTTAAAATGACACTATATTACTAAATACTGACGTAACACATCGTACCCACGACGGCTGTTGTCAAGGGCTGACGTTATAAATAATATTGAAGGCATGGACAGGAAAAGAACCGACATGGATTAATATTCAACGTCGGTTGTGTTAAAATAAAGGATGTGGTTACTTTTTTCGCTGCATCATAAGATCCAACTGCGTGACGTTGTAATTGCTTACTACGTCGGTTTTGAATACATGATGACATGGTTGTCCTTTTAAAAGTCGCTTGTTTAACCCTCCTTGATGTGTGTATTCTCTGAGACGTCAGTTGTTTTAGACTAGTTGACGTGCAGAACATCTGTCACGACAGTTAATGGAACAGAACTGCCTTTCTTTTCGACTTTGGACGACCGGTTCTTTTAAGCGTGGAAGTAGTGTTTAACAAACCGACGTGATATCAATTTCAGATGGCGGTTGTTTTGGTTTACAGTCTTTTGCATTTTTAAAACCTGACGTTGGTTTTATTTTAGACGTCTGTTTTTCTAATTTTTTTACTGGACCGTCGTACTTTACACCTTTAACCCAGTTTTTATAATTTTTAATTTGTCGTACCCAAAGCCTGCATAATGAAAATCTGATAAGAATTAAAATGATGTACAGAGTTATTAATTAATTTCATACAATTAACTGAATAACTAATGTCATACATTATAACAATCAATTAATCCATATATCTTCACACCCATCTCTAATATTTTCATTCCCAAACTCACCCACTAGGTCATCAAATGTGTCAACATTTGGTATTCCTCTAGTAAATGGCTCACACTCAATTCTAATATCACCTAGCACATCATCATTAATAACATCATTCTATTCTCTATTAGGCATTGATAACACTACCGACCAACCACTATGCATTGGGTCGTCAACATAAAATACTTGTTTGACTTGAGAAGCCATAACAAATTGGTCATTCCTATGTCCAATTTTACTCAGATCTATAAGGTTAAATCCAAGTTCGTCGACTACAAGGCCTGAAGTGTTATCTATCCAATCACACCTCAAGACTGGGATTCTAAACTTTAGTAGTCAAGGTGCCAAATTTCTTGAATAACACCATAAAAACTCATATTGGAGACAATAAGGTTTTTATCCTTGGCACTAGCAACGTGCATAGTATGTGCAAGTAAATAAACTCCACTATTTTGGACAGTTTGCACATCATCTTGTGCCTTGGTGTTAAATTTAACACCATTAATAAGATAGCTCGTATATGATGGCACTCCCATGCTTGGATCAGTTGCTAGTCACCTCAAATTTTCTAATACGCCATTATGCTCTTCCCCATTAAGTTCACTTTGAACCTGCAAATTAATCATTTATATTTTAATTAAATCTAACATATAGAAAGGAAGAAAATTAAAAGTTGAATATGTCATTCAATAACATAAATATACCTTACCCTAAACCCTAAACCCTAATTCAATAACATAAATATACCTTAAACTGTAGCCATTGAATAAAAGTGCTATTGTGCTTATCTTGCAGCCACTTTGTTCTCTTTCTAAATTTTGGATAAGTGGTCTTGATGTGGATCATATGTTCCCTATATTGACACGAAAAAAATCAAGCATTACGGTCCCTTGTATATAAGATAAACATAAGGAATAATAATATTTTAAATGGCTTCATAAGAAAAATAAAACTCATACGTATTCGATATAAGGTATACTTCCTTCGTATTCTCCAAGACATATAGATGTACCTGGTTCAACAAGTCCCGATCAACTAAGCTTACTGTGCAACTTGATAATGGCTTCGAAACTTTCATCTTCTGGCTTGAAGGCACTCCAACTGTACTCACATCAGATAAATGCTCGGCGCAAAACTCTACAGCTTCTTCAGCTATATACCGCTCAGCAATGCAACCTTCGGGACTAGTACGGTTCTGAACATACCCCTTTAGCACTTTCATATATCTTTCAAACGGATACATCCATCTAAAATATACTGGACCTCATAGACGAACTTCTCTGACAAGATGTACTACTAGATGAACCACGATACCAAAGAATGGAGGGGGAAAGTACTTCTCAAGCAAACACAAAGTAACTACTACATCTTCTTCCAACTTATCTAGCTTGGAAACATCTACTGTCTTTGCACATATAGCATTGAAGAAGAAGGACAATTGAGTTATTGCATACCTTGTAGGTTTCTCCAAAACATAACGAATTACCACAAGGAGCAATTGTTGCATCAAGGTATGACAATCATGAGATTTAAGTCCAAGAAGTCTTGAATCTTTTAAAGATACAAGATTTTTTATATTTGAAGAATAACCTTCAGGGACCTTCATACCATAGAAGGAATTGCAAACCGCTCTCTTCTCTGCTGTTGACAAATTCCAAGGCCCTAGAGGCAAGCGAGTACGTCTTTCTCCATACTTGAGTTGTAAATTAGTTTTGACCCCCATGTTCAATAAATCTAACCAAGCAGCAATCCCATCTTTATTTTTTCCAGGGATCTCCAACAATGTACCAATGATTCTATCGCAAACATTCTTCTCAATATGCATAACATCTAGGACATGCCTCACAAGAAGGTGTTTCCAATACTCGAGATCAAAGAATTTTGATTTCTTCTTCCACAAACTCTGTCACCATCATTCTCACCAACACTTCCCCCATTTTTCGAGCCCCATATGTAATTAATATCTTCAACCATGTGCAGCACTTTTTCTCCGTTTAATGGCTTGGGAGGCATGCCATATTCAGGTTTCCCATTAAAAGCTGCACGCTACCTCCGATATGGATGATTGATTGGTAACCATTTTCTGTGTCCAATGTAACAGATTTTGTGGCCATTTTTCAACATGTGACTAGGTGTATCATTGCCTCATATTGGACAAGCTTTATATCCTTTAACGACACAACCAAATAAGTTCCCATAGGCATGAAAATCATTAATTGTCCACAGTAATACACTTCTGAGTGTAAAGTATTCTCCTATATGTCTATCATACACTCCTCTATTCCCATCTCACAGAGATTTTAAATCATCAATCAAAGGCTCTAAGTAGATGTCTATATCATTTCCGGGCTGTTTAGGACTAGAAATCAATAAGGTCAACATTATGAACTCCGTTCACGCATAGCCATGGTGGGAGATTATATGTAACTAAGATAACTGGCTAACAACTGTATCTGCTACTTAAAGAACTGTGGGGATTGAATCCATCAGATGAGAGAGCCAATCTCAAGTTTCTTGGCTCTTTACCAAACTTGGGCCATTTATCATCAACAAGTTTCCAAGATAGGGAATCCGCTTAATGATCGTCAACTGATTTTCTAGCAGCTTGCCAAGTCAAACTCTTAGCTGTCTTATGTGATTGAAACATCCTTTTAAACCTTGGAATTGGAGGAAAATACTATACTACCTTTTCTGGCACACCCTCTTTCAAGAATGAATCTTTGCCTTCCTTCCACCTTAAGATACCACAAGTAGGACAATTAGTTGAATCTTTATAATCCTTCCTATACAAGATGCAGTCATTGGGACATGCGTGGGTTTTCTCATAACTCATCCCTAAAGTAGACAATGTCTTTTTTGCCTTGTACATAGAGGAAGGTAGTGTATTTCCTTATGGAAGCAAATCTCCTTGAAGTATCAATAATTCTATAAAACAAACATCACTCATCCCATGTTTTGCTTTCAAATTATATAACTTCACCAAAGCTGACAACTTCATGTACTTATTGCAACTAGGGTACATGGGTTGATCTCCATCCCCAATCACATTGGCAAACTCATAAGGATCAAATCCAATATCGCCTAAATCATTATCATCCATCCCTAATTATTTAGAAACAAAACTGAACCTACTTTGCTCATCTTCTTCCACATTTCTACTAGGATTAGTAGTCTATTCCCAAGATTCTCCGTGCCATGTTCAAATCTTATAGCTTTGGTCAATTCCATTAAAGTATAAGTGGTCCCTTATAATTTCAACCACAAACAATGAAATATTCCCACATTTAACCCACGGACAACGAATATGAGTTGTATTTCCAAGATTTTCTACAACAAAATTAAAAAATCCTTCCACCCCTAACTCATATGCCTTCGATCTTCTACCCGCATGCATCCATGACTTATCCATCTCACACACTATAAAATTATATATATAATAAAGTAAAAAGACCTGCAATGAAACACTACTATATTCGCAGAGCAAAGTACAAATTGGAAAAAAAAAAATTAAACAAGAATTAGACGACGATTTTTACAAAATAATCGTGGAGTAATATAGAGTAAGACGACGACATATCTATTTACCATCGTCTTTAAGCTACCCAAAACCAAATATTTGTATTCTTTTTGATGAACCAGGTCTGGGTTTTGGTAGCCTAACGACGACGATAAATGGAGAAACCGTCGTTTTTAGATTACCAAATGCAAACAACAACTCAGACGGCGGTAGTAAATAAAAAACCGACGTATAAGAAAAATTTAGACGATGGTTTATTCCACCAACTGTCGTTGTTGTTTACAAAAAATTGAAGCCTAAATCTTCCATCCCTATTCCTTTTCAAAGAACCCTTAATAGAACGCAAACACCAAAACATAAAAGAACCCATGTATAGCTCCCAATTAAGAACCCATAGCTCCCAAAACATATATAAAGAAACCAAAGCTGAGAGAATATACAAACTAAGAGAGTATTGAGAGAGAGCTGAGAGAATATACTTATGTGGATGTTGAGAGAGAGCTGAGAGAAAATAACAAATGCTTAAGAGAGAGCTAAGAGAATATACCCAATGCTTTGAGAGAGAGCAAAAACTTTAAGACAAATTTACGTTGAAGAGAGAGAAGGAAATATTTTAGGGTTAAAGGGAAATTCTGAAAATTTTAGATTGTGGTAAAAAATTTCAAAGGATCGCGTTTATCAAAGAAGACAGTAAATACAACCCAGTCGTCGTTTCCTTTTACATTTACGACGATGGTTATGGTAAACTGCCATCGTTGTAAAACATTTTTACGTTGCCTCTATAAAAATCGACGTCTAAAATATAAAATAATTAGATTTGGTTTGCGTTTCCTAGGATTCGAACAAGCGTAATTGACCAAAAAGAGTAAGAGAAAACTGGCGTCGCTTCAATAAAACCTAAACCCTAAATTTTACAATAATTATAAATAACAAAAAACACAAGTGTGAGAAAAATAAACCGAATGGATCACATAATTTTGAATTTTATGACCATCAATGGATGACATAAACCTTAGGGTTATGTTATCGAAAGTATAATGACTATTGTGCTTTGTCTCTAAATCTTTTTGGCTTTGTTATCACTTGTAATTTTGAAATCTAAAATTAAAATTTTCAGGCATTTAGGGGGGAGATGTTGTCTCAATGAGTGCATAGAATTTGTCGGTTTAGTTTTCAGATTTTATTGAAATATATTATGAATATTAGTAATTAAATACAATTAAAAATATTTTTAAAATTATATTTTTTAAAGATTTTGGGGAGAGACAATCTTTCAATGAGTGCATGGTAGTTGTCAGTTTA
Organism: Prunus persica; assembly: GCF_000346465.2. Taxonomy (NCBI): domain Eukaryota; kingdom Viridiplantae; phylum Streptophyta; class Magnoliopsida; order Rosales; family Rosaceae; genus Prunus; species Prunus persica. The sequence goes on along the minus strand of NC_034011.1, from coordinate 13,107,801 downwards.
TTTTTTGGAATTTGTTTTGAATTTATTATGAATATTAGGAATTAAAAAAAATATAAAAGTCATATAAACATTAAATGATAAATGTACATAACCGATGTTGCATCCATTTACAACGACGTTAAATAACACATGACGTCGTCCTAGAATACATTAGACGTTGCAATGTACCCACTACCGTGGTTAGTATGTCACAACATCCGCTTGTTCTGAATAACCGTCGTGGGTAGCATTTACAACGTCAATTGTTATGTTGATCCCGCTGTTGTTTAGATATACAACGTCACGTTTGGTCAGGTAACCGAAGTTGTATGTCTTTAACACGTCCTGCCTGTTGTACTAATAGACGTAGTATCTCTATACAAATTTTTTTCGTAGATTTTAGTTTTATATATAAACCGTCGTGTTTAGCCTCCTTACATGTCATTTTTAAGAAACGTCGTCGATGTTTTATTTCCCGCTATAATAAGACGGCAATTGTTTATCGATATAAGATGTGGAAATTAGAATGAGACATCAGTTTTTGGGAATTAATTTAAGTTTTATGATTTATTGTCATTTTATTTCATTTAACAACATAAATATCCTATACAAAAAAAAAAATTTCAAAAAAAATTTGATTTTTTTGATGATTGTTCAATTAATAACCAAAATGTATTTATGTATATTGTCAATAAATTAAAATAAACCTAAACATTGTTAAAATAAATTATATCACTTATTATTCTGTAATTCCAGCCCGACTTCGTCAATATTTTCTTATACATACTGAACTGGTTCCCTTTTCTTGTCAAACTGCAAATAAATAACAAAAACTGAAGTGTTATAATTATTAAAACGAGGGTTTTCAAAGAAAAAGTCGTGGTATTAAAATAAAGAAATTATATCTTAAATTTACCTTTTTCTCAAATGCTGGCCCTGGATCATGAATTATATCTCTCATGAAATGCATCACGTAATAGCCATACTCTACATTTGTTGGTTGTCGAGGAGTACGATGTAGATTCTTCCATATGGCTGATTCATGTGATGATTGTTTGCATGTGTGAGAGTTATACATTTTGATTGAACTGTTTCAAGAAAACAAAAAGTGTTAATGACAAAACTAAAAATCAGCATAAAAAATATTAATCGTCGTGGTAAATAAGTGAAGACGACGGTTTTGTAAAACAAGTGACGTTGTATTTAATTTCAAACATCGGTAAATAAAAACCGTCGTTGTTTAGCATTCTACCATCGGTGACGACGAAAAACGACGTATAACCAAAAGTTGTTTGTAAATGAAAGTTGAACAGAAATAATTAAAACGTCCTAAAATGAAAAACACAACTGACGTGGTATTTCAATTAAGACGACGATTTACAGAAAATATTGACGTTGTAAATGATTTAAAACGTCGGTTAGAATTTACCGCCGTTGTGTATTCATTACAATGTCGGTATTAGAAAAAGCCGTCGTATTATTCAAATGCAGAAATAAAAAGTCTTAAATTTTCATAAATAAACTTACGTATTCACTATATTTCTCATGTCCTCGTCAACAGAGCGGTTTGGCAATGAATCCGTGTAATAGACGGTCTCCATAGCTGGTTTCACAATTATTAACACCTAATGACCCCTACACATAATGATCCATATAGGTTAAATGTACTACCAAAAAAAAATTAAAAAATTACAAGGCACGAAGTATAGTTAAGGGGACTAACCCTGGATTATAAGGCACCAAGTAAAATTGATCCCCATTTGCGTTTTTTAGGCAGTCTGAGAGATGTTTTGAATGGTAAGATAACGTTCTAGATTGAGAGCTGACTTGTCCAGGGTCCATGAGGCCAACAAGGTTTACTATATTTGCCATTTTTAAATAGTCAAAGAGGTACCTAAATATATGAAATTCAATTAAATGAGATTTTAATTTAAAAGAAAGGAAATGTAAATAAATAATAAATAAAAAAAAGGATTTCTAGAATTACCTCATTTATAGTGCAATCACTGTGGATCCAATCTCAACCATGGAAGCAAACTGTGAAATATCTTCACACAAGAGGAAGGTATCATGCTCAGTGCCGAACACTTCCTCTGGAATGTGAATTCTAATGGTCTCGTTAGCAGGCTTCAACTTGATCTTGACAAATTGGCATAGGGCTAGCAGAGCAGGTGGCATGTCAAGCTTTGAGAGATCCTGTTACAAGAAATAAATAAAGAAATAAAAGTTAGTTTGTACATCAAGTGAAATAAACAACTCTAAAAAACCAAAAAAACCGACGGGGTATATAATATCAACGACGGTTTCTAGAACATATTGATGTGGTAAAGGTTATAGACGATGGTAAATACATAATCGTCGTGGTGTAAATGTTCTAAAGTCGCTACATAATAGAAAGGTCATCTAGTTAAAATGCAGTGAAGGCTTTCATGAAATAGATGACAGTTTGTAAAAGAAAAACCGACGTCGTAAAATACTGAGAAGACGGTTGAAAGCAACGTCTATTTAAAATTCAAAAATCAGAAAAAATCGAATGTCAGAGATTTTACCATTTCATCTTTCCATTTTTCAACAGCGTCAACATCATTCGTCAGATTATCTTCCTCCAAAAGAAGGGGTCTCACATTAGAGCAGCTTGCTTTGTCAGACATTGGATTTTTTGGGCTTTGCTCTTGAGGAATTGGAGTAATTGGAGTTTTACCGAGCAAGTTGGGATTAAAGTTGGGAATTAGTTGACTGAATTGTTTCAACAAAATTTCCCTCTCTGCTCTGACTGCCTCCAAAACACTCTCCTGTGCCCTAGCCTCTATCTTTTTGGTTTCCTCTCTCACTGCCTCCATAACACTTTCCTTCAATTTATCAGCAAATTTTACTCTCTGCTGTCTCGGCAAATTGAAGAATTAAGTTGGGAAAACCCCAGCTCCAACACCTCTGACTCTCCCACCATGCTCAAGGGTTCCCAAAGCCAAGATCAAAATATTGTTGCTCCCAGAGACAATCAGAGTGCCCTTGGAGACTTATTTTTTCAAATGATCCTAAAAGTGAGAGAGAGAATGTTAGTGAGTGAACATATAGTAAAACAGATTAAATAAAGAACTAAATAAAAATATTAACCGACGTGGTAGAGAGGTTAAGACGACGGGTTATTTAAAAAACAGACACAGTAAATCCTTTAATATATCGGTCCAAAACTACTGTCGTTTTGCATCCATTATAACGTCGTTCCATGAAAAAACCATCGTATATTTGACATCCAGAGACAAAAACACTTAACCAAAATATTCACAGATCCAGAGATAGTGTACAAACCAATTGCAGAGAAATAGAAATAGAGAGAGAGAGAGAGAGAGAGAGAGAGAGAGAGAGAGAGAGAGAGAGAGACAGAGAGAGTGTTTGTGTGTGTGTGTGTGTGCGCGTGTGAATATGAACAAAGTTTAAAATTTAATTTAAAACGTCTAACATAGAAGTACAAAACCGTCGTTGTAATTCAATACAAACGTCAGTTTACCGAAAACATTGACGTCATATCAATTGTAAACGACAGTAAATACAAACAGTCGTGGTATTCCATGTCTAACGATGGTTACTAAAACTTACGACGTCTAAATGAATATGAAGAAAGTTTAAAACTTTAACCTAAAACGTCTAGCTCAGAAATATAAACCATTGTGGTAAGTCAATACATATGTCAGTTCATAAAAATACTGACGTTATATCAGTTTTAAACGGCGGTAAATAAAAACTAACGTGGGTTTCATGTCTAACGACGGTTACTAAAAAGATCGATGTCTAAATGAAAAATATAACCTCTGTTTTACAAGTTTAGAACAGAGTAAGTGAGACTTACGATTAATTTTGCCTTCTCTGCAACCTTTGGATCAGGGATGTTTCCCTGCTTATCTTCTCTTGCCTTCTTCCATAGCAGAGATCCATTGATTTCCTCATCGGGCATCGTTTCTTCAAATTGATCCTTTAAACCAACATACCCTTTTCAAGACAACCTATGGTTGTACTCGCATTTCTCCCTGCTCTGTGACTGCTCAGAATGCGTAGCCTCAAAATCTGGGGATAACCTTGAAACTACAAGGGCATCCCATTATGATTTCTTTATGAAGTTATAAAGCTGAGGGGGCTCTTTTAACTTCGACTTCTCATTTGCGAATGGAAGGATAAACTGCCTTGTTAAGGTAGACTTGAGTCATTTGAACAGCTTCCCAAATCTGCTCCTTCAGGTCCTTGGGAAATTGAGTCCATTTCTTGTCCACAAGAGGGACTCTGGTGCGTGCCAAAATACCAATGTAACTCTACATCTCAATAGTAGACTTGCCATGTGGTCTGCCATTTTTATTGTACTCAACTATAGGCTTAATCTTCTGGATTTTCCTGTTCACAACACGGCTCATTGTGTTGATAGCGCGAGTCGATTTTGTCTCTTCATCAAATGTGGCAGAGCTTGGGTTTTTCTCCGAGGTTGAAGTGAATCTCATCTTCTTTGAGGAATTGCTTTGAACAGATTTGGCTTCAATGATTTGTGCCTTTGAAACTGCAATGTCCTTCCTTTGACCTTTTGGCAATTGAGCCTCCTTACTTTGAGATTTCGAAACCATGTTTAGAGAGAAATACAAACTGCAAGAAAAACAACGATGGTTAGGTAAAAAAATGACGTAACATGAAAGTTCAGACACCGGCAAAAAAACAAAATCGTCGTGCTAATCTATACAAATGTGGATGTGCAAATACGTTGTGGTAAGATAATAAAAAGGACGCGAATTATATAAAACCATCGTCTTATTATAAGTTCATACATAAAAAAAACCACCCAGAAAAAACCACCCAGATTTCTCTCTGCCACATTCATTTCAAATCATACGACAGTTTTATCTTTAAAAAGTCGGCTGTGCTATTGAAATATCACGAATTTAATTACCATCGTGGTGTGTTAATAAAAATGTTAAATAAAAGACAAAACCCTCGTCCTCACATGACCTAAGAGCGTGACTAGTGAAAGATTTCTTCCTTTTCAAACCCAAGTCTTGTTTCAAACATCAGTGAGAGTCGTTCTTTAAAAAAAAAAACTTCCAATGATATTAAAAAAAAAAAAGGTTAGTGAGAAAATACCTTTGGCTTGCAAAGAAAGTTTTCTTCGGAATTAAACTTTGGAGTTTTGGAGACGAAGACGAGGAAGATGAAGATAATCAAACACGCAGCTTTGGGGAAATGAGAGGGAAACTGAGAGAAAACTGAAAATTTTAGAGAGAACGTAAAAGTTTAGGTCAGGTGACGAAAAAGTTTATATATTGTCCCAAAGACCAATACGACAACTGTTTTGAAAAAACCGCCCCAGTATGTCTTTACCACGTCATTAAAATAACATAAACCGACGTGCTTACTAATAAAGCCATTTGACTTTTTGTATTCCAAAAACGACGTGGTTTGTTCGACACTACACATCAAAAGTTTACTTTTGAAGAAGTGATATTACAAGTTACCACGTCGTCGTTTTATGAATAACTGACGTTGTTTGTGTTAACGTCGATTCGTTTAGCTTACTGACCGACATGGTTAGTAATTTTATATGACTGCAGTGTTGTTACGAACCGATATAGATTACTTTTGTTAGCGTTGGTAAGTGTAATATAACCGACGTGGATGTTGAAGCTTATTTTTATAAATAGGGATTTTTTCACGAGTTCTTTCATTTTCGGTTTTCAATTAGGGTTCCAAATTCTTCTTGCCCTTGGCTCTGTCTCACCTATATGGAGGCAATAGTTTGGATGTTGATGTGTGTGCACTTTTAGGTATTTGAAAGACACAAAAACGCACACATCATCAACTTCTAAAAAATTGTATTTCTGAAAGCAAATGTTTTGGATTTTGATGCGTTTGTGCTTTTGTATATCTGAAAGACACAAAAACACAAACGTCATCAACGTCTAAAATTGTCTTTCTCAAAGCTTGCTGTCGTCAGTTTTGGATTTAGAGGCAAGTAGTTTGGATTTTGATGTGCATGTGCCTTTGTGTATTACAAAGACACAAAGACACATACATCATCAACGTCTAAAATATTGTCTGTCTCACATTGGTGATTCGATTATGATGAGGAACATAGATCTCTCTGGTAAGATTTCATATCTCTTGGGATCTCATTTTAATTTGCTTGTGACAACGGTTTTCTATACAAACCGTCGTAGTTTTTCCCAATTCTTGTCATTCTGTTGATCTACCGTCGTAGGCTACAAAAATCCAAGAAATAAATCTTAAAAAGCAATAAAAATTAAGACGACGGTTTACAGATAAGGCTAGACGTATACAGTGAATAAATACGACGATACTTTTAACTTCATTATTATACGTCGTTAATTGAACAAACTGACGTGGTTACTACAAACTTATGCGGAGAGTAGTGTTATAGATACCGTCGTAGTATACTACCAAATAATAAGTTGATAAATTTATCTTTACCGTCATTGTACATTGATTTAGTACGGCGGTATTTTGTAATATACCGACATGGATTCTTTTGAAATTATACGACGCCGACTACGAAAATATGGTCGTGTTTATTAAGGAGTAAAAACGGCAGCTGTTGTTGCACACCGTCGTCTTTACTTTCTACGTCGATGGTTTCATAGCTTCTACCATTATTTTTGGGCTCAGAGTTTAACTCTGAAGAAAATCTTTTCAATAAGACGACGCTTTTTTAATTTGATGCGTCATTTTTAAAACACCCATTGGAATCTCCATTTTTTAGTTGTTTGAGTTACTCATAAACAGCGGTTTTATATCATTGTCGTCTTTTCAAACATAACGACTGTTTTTTTTATCTACCGTCGTTGTTTTCTAGTAGTCTTTTTCACTTTTTGTAATAGTGCCTTCTCCTAAATCACATCGGTCTTCCATAATCTTCGAACCCAATTCAAATACACCAATTCAAAATCCGACCCTTTTGCAAGAGCCACTAAATCTGACTCAAGGGTGCTAAAATTTGTAGACTTTTGAAACAAAAACAAAAAAGGGTAAGTGCTGAAATGATGAATCTTTGGAACTCCCCGAGGGAGCAAACAAGATGGAAGGTTGAACCGTAGGTTCAACACAAGAGGAATCTTTTTTAGACTCGGTTCGCCATCAATTTACAAACCGCGAAGATCGTCACTCGAAGGCTTGAGAAGCAGCCCGCTAAAGGGAAAGCCGTGGAGACAGCGGACTCGCCAGTCAGCTTGTCAATTCGTTCTTGGTGTCAGACGAAAGGCACCAAGGCTCAACAGATAGATAGACTCTTTTCCCGCTACTAAGGGTTTTTGGAATTCGACATCAGGAAGTGTTTTCACACCATCGAGAGGTTGAGAGGGAAAAGGGGTTGGTGGGTTAGGGTTTGAAGTTTTTTGTAGCAGATCCGTGGGAATTTTTATAATTTGATATTCAATTTGAATTTCTAAATTTACAAATTTACAAATTTTGAAGTTGGGGAGGATAGGGAGGGTTGTGGATGAATTTCCAAATTTACCCTCACTTTTGACATAAAATTTAATAGAGTTTGACGGAAGGACTAATGGTGCAACACAACACCTAATTGAGTGTGTTTGTACCATAACTGACCGAGCAACTAGCTAGGCTAGATCATTCGAGTGCCATGCTTTGAGAGGTCATCACCTTAGCCAAAGAAGCATTACCACAAGTCACAACTCTAAGCAAAGCAAGAGGAGTCCCACATCGGAAAACTACAAGAGATGAAGACTCCCCCTCACCTATAAAAGAAGACTGCTCTTTCCTTAGAAGAGGATCCAGATCTTGGTCTTGGATCCTGACCCTTGGGCCTTGGACTCTCTCTCTTCTGGATCCCAGGACTGGGCTGGGCATCTCACTTGTTATCTTTATATTTGGGTCTAATCCCTTTGTACAAATGTAAACAAACATTATCATAATGAGAACACCCTTCTCCGTGGACGTAGCCCATCATTCGGGTGAACCACGTATATCTTGTCTTTTATATGTTTATCGTTTTCCCAAATCCTCACACACTTGGTGAAGGTCCTCACCTTCATCCATCATCCATCACACCTCATCACTAAGTTGGACTCAATCTTGGCCTAACCATTTTGAGCATCAACAGTTTGGCGCCGTCTGTGGGAAATGACACAAAAGGCTTCTGTCGTTCTCCCTTCTTCCGTGCCCTTCGGCACCCCTTTGATCGACGTCCCCCAACTTGCCGTTCGGTAATACTTGTGCTGAAGCAATCATGAGTCATCAAAATATCAACCAGCTGAAGACATATATTTGCCGAAGCCACCCACCAATCAGACACTGTCTAAAGTTTGACTTTGGAGATTGCCCAATATTCTCATCCATAAAGAACACCATCTTCCGTTGCTTGCATGGCCAAGGAGCAGAACACTGTTCCAATTAATCTAAAGAATGCCCGTGCATCCCCACTATGAGATAAGATTCCTATACTTATATTGAATTATTTCAACATAGTTGCAAGCATGCAATATTTAATAATTCACTACGAAGTCTCATTCAACAATATGAATATTGCATATGTCTAACAGCTGTTCAGATTCATTCACTTTGAAAAAGTTCCAATTTGGTAGTGGCCCAATACTCCAACTCACCAAAAATATCATTTTTTGCATGGCTTGCATGGAATGCCCGTACTAAAGCCACCATAAACCCATCTATCTGAAGACAAAATACGAGGACTAGATCGGCACCCAGTTTTCTAAGCTTATCTCCAATAATTTAGCTTCAGCCAATGCCTTTCAGAAGCCATATCAACCTCCGAATGCTGCCAAGTACCGTTCGGCAGTCCCAGATTGAAGCAAGATACCACACCCAACTCCAGATTATCTCATATTTGAAGACTCTCCGTACCAAAGCATCTGCACCCACAACAAATGACAGATACGAGCTCCGGGCCAGCTCCCTAATTCCTTGTCCCACCAGGAACGGCACCACTGATAAGAATTCCAGTAGGCCAACGACACCATTCTTACAGCTCTGTCAAACGACATCTACTTGGAAAATTTCTCAGGACACCCAAGGTGTGTCTTTATACAAAGTGGAAAAAAATATATTGATTGAAAGGTGCCGAGAGCTTGAGAACTTGCTGGACATGGTCCTCCTTCAACCCACTCTGCCAACATCTCACAAGACACCCAAGCCACCACGACGACCTTGCTGCTTGCCGAAGCAGCCTTCCTTCAGCACAGCCAATGATGAAGGTTCAAACACCTTGCCAAACGGTTGCTACGCAGCCCAAGCCAAAACCTCACAAGCCCTCTTGCCGAAGACACCACAGGCTCTCAAAAAATTTCAATCCACCCTTGCCGTTCGGCAAGGGTTGAGCAAATACAATTAAAGCCTCACAAAATCGGTTCTGAACCAAGCTGACTTTGCCGAATCTTCCTCTGCAGCTTGGGACTTGCCCCGTCGCACACGGCGGATCTTCAGCCGAGCCCTGCCGATCGGCAGCATCGTTGAGAGGTAGCTAGCTCCTTCACACGATGACCTCGCCAAGATGAGCTCGCCAGCAGCTGCTCGTGCTCCCTCCAAATCGAATTGTTGAAGGCATACGGCGCAACCCTAGCTCCTACTCTCCTCTTATCATTTGGCCAAGGCCCGTCTCGGGTCCAACCCTTGCAAATCCTTACCCAGGCCATGAAAATAAAAACAAACACGAGCCCACACAACACCCGACCATCTTGCTACAAACCCATCTAAGGCTCAACTCATTCTTTGGCCAAAACCCATGGGGCTTTCGAATAACCCAAGTCCCATTTTCAACCCCTTGCCGAACGGCAGGGGTCATTCAGTTTTTTGAAGAGGCTTACACAAGCCTTAGCCTGCCAATGGGTCAGCTCACCACGGTCTTGTACAAAAAAAAAAAAAAAAATTTGGCTAGACCCTTGCCGAACGGCAAGGGCCATGGAGGAATTGTGGCGAAGTCTAAAATTTTCATGACCCGGCTCCCTCGAAGGCCTAGCTCCCGAAGTCTAAAATTTTCATGACCCGGCTCCCTCGAAGGCCTAGCTCCCGAAGTCTAAAATTTTCATGACCCGGCTCCCTCGAAGGCCTAGCTCCCGAAGTCTAAAATTTTCAAGACCCGGCTCCCTCGAAGGCCTAGCCCCCGAAGTCTAAAATTTTCAAGACCCGGCTCCCTCGAAGGCCTAGCTCCCGAAGTCTAAAATTTTCAAGACCCGGCTCCCTCGAAGGCCTAGCTCCCGAGGTCTAAAATTTTCATGACCCGGCTCCCTCGAAGGCCTAGCTCCCGACGTCTAAAATTTTCATGACCCGGCTCCCTCGAAGGCCTAGCTCCCGAAGTCTAAAATTTTCAAGACCCGGCTCCCTCGAAGGCCTAGCCCCCGAAGTCTAAAATTTTCAAGACCCGGCTCCCTCGAAGGCCTAGCTCCAGAGCACAACAACAAAAAAAAAAAAAGAAAAAAAGAAAAAAAAGAAAAAAAAAAAGACAAAAAAGAGCTATTATTATTATTATTATTATTTGCGACATGCAATTCTTATGCCTTCGGCACCCTTGTGTCTAGACCCATCACCTTGCGACATGCAAGTCTTATGCCTTTGGCACCCTCGTGCCTAGGCACATTGCCTTGCGACATGCAAGCTCTGTGCCTTCGGCATCCTCTATGCCTTCGGCACCCTCGTGCCTAAGCCCATTTCCTTGCGACATGCAAGTCTTATGCCTTCGGCACCCTCGTGCCTAGGCACATTGCCTTGCGACATGCAAGCTCTGTGCCTTCGGCATCCTCTATGCCTTCGGCACCCTCGTGCCTAGGCCCATTTCCTTGCGACATGCAAGTCTTATGCCTTCGGCACCCTCGTGCCTAGGCATGCAATTCTTATGCCTTCGGCACCCTCGTGCCTAGGCACATTGCCTTGCGACATGCAAGCTTTGTGCCTTCGGCACCCCCGTGCCTAGCTTTATTGTCTTGCAACATGCAAGTCTTATGCCTTCGGCACCCTCGTGCCTAGGCCCATTATCTTGCAACATGCAATTCTTATGCCTTCGGCACCCTCGTGCCTAGGCACATTGCCTTGCGACATGCAAGCTTTGTGCCTTCGGCATCCCCTATGCCTTCGGCACCCCCGTGCCTAGCTTTATTGTCTTGCAACATGCAAGTCTTATGCCTTCGGCACCCTCGTGCCTAGGCCCATTATCTTGCAACATGCAATTCTTATGCCTTCGGCACCCTCGTGCCTAGGCACATTGCCTTGCGACATGCAAGCTTTGTGCCTTCGGCATCCCCTTTGCCTTCGGCACCCCTGTGCCTAGCTTTATTGTCTTGCGACATGCAAGCTTTGTGCCTTCGGCAACCCCTTCACCTTCGGCACCCTTGTGCCTAGGCCCATCGCCTTGCGACATGCAATTCTTATGCCTTCGGCACCCTCGTGCCTAGGCACATTGCCTTGCGACATGCAAGCTTTGTGCCTTCGGCAACCCCTTCACCTTCGGCACCCTCGTGCCAAGTTCTCTCCCTTCCAAATGTCCTTCTTACCCGGGGACTTGGGGGACTATGGGTAGTGCACTATACAGCTTGGAAGATGAATTATGGTGTTGCTCGGCCAGTGCACTTAAAATTACAAGTCCCCAACCAAGAAGTACCTTCTTACTCGAGAACTTGGGGGACTACTGTTTGTACTATAACTGACCGAGCAACTAGCTAGGCTAGATCATTCGAGTGCCATGCTTTGAGAGGTCATCACCTTAGCCAAAGAAGCATTACCACAAGTCACAACTCTAAGCAAAGCAAGAGGAGTCCCACATCGGAAAACTACAAGAGATGAAGACTCCCCCTCACCTATAGAAGAAGACTGCTCTTTCCTTAGAAGAGGATCCAGATCTTGGTCTTGGATCCTGACCCTTGGGCCTTGGACTCTCTCTCTTCTGGATCCCAGGACTGGGCTGGGCATCTCACTTGTTATCTTTATATTTGGGTCTAATCCCTTTGTACAAATGTAAACAAACATTATCATAATGAGAACACCCTTCTCCGTGGACGTAGCCCATCATTCGGGTGAACCACGTATATCTTGTCTTTTATATGTTTATCGTTTTCCCAAATCCTCACACACTTGGTGAAGGTCCTCACCTTCATCCATCATCCATCACACCTCATCACTAAGTTGGACTCAATCTTGGCCTAACCATTTTGAGCATCAACAGAGTGGCTTCTGTAACTATTTTTGGAGTTGAGTGACCAAAGTGTAACTCCGAGTATAGTTGAGGGACCATTGCTACAAATAACCCTTTTACTTTTTAGTTTTTGTCAAGGGTAAATTTTGAAATACATAATATTTTTTTATAATTAAAAATATTGGTTTGAGTGAAAAAAAATGACATATATAGAGAAGGTTGTTAGCATTCTCCATTAAATTATTCTATTTAAGCATTCTCCATTGTTAGCATTCTCTAATGTTATGGAAGGTTGTAATATTTTGCAAAGGTTGTTGTTCAATAATTTTAATTGTGTTGGGGGAGGAGGAGGGTTGGTGGTAGTCGATGAGAGAGGTGGCTAGGCAACTTGGTGGGAAGGTGCGAATGGGGAGGGAAAAATGCCTCTCCCTTTCTTCTATTTCTAGCATTTATTTTTGCAACGAAATTCTCCTTGACAAGTAACGGTAGTTACTCGAGTTTGACACAAATTGGAGATTGTTTTTGAATTGTTTAAATTCAAAGCCACAAGGGTAATAACGATCAAATTGAAACAACATGGACCTTAGTTGTAAAAGTGGTAAATCATAGACCCAAAGTAACTTTTTGCCTAGTTATTAATGTTATTTTGATGAATTTGTATTAATTGTACCTGGTCGACGAGGTATTTCATGAGCTGTTATTAAGGAGAGATAGTTTGGTCTATATCGACTTCAAATGCTTGTGTATATCGATCAATTTGTGTTGACTCGCCAAAGTTAAACCTCACGAGGTTCGAGACGCAACGTCTAGAAGACAAGGCTCCCCTTAGTTCATTCTTCAACAAGTTGTCTATCAGGGTCTGGAATGATAGGTCCCAGGTTTTTCCAAGTACTATAGCCAAGACCTCATGCAATCCTTATTCATGTGCATCCCATGATTCTGTTCTTGATGGTCAAGATAAGAGGTTTAGAGATTAAGTATCACAAGTACGAGTCATGGAAACATATAGTAGAAGTTTTTTCTAGGTTTTGTCAGGACCGATTATCCCACTCATCATGTCAACTATGTGTAATGGGATAGTTAATGGCTTTAATGAGTGTGTTGCTTGGGCCAATAGTCAATCAACGACTATAGTGGCCTATGACCTCGAGATTAGCTGGACGTCTTTAATCCAACCATTAACCCTATTGTTGAAGATTGGCTCACCATAGATGTTGGAAGAAGAGGAAATCAGCGGCAGCAGGAGAGCACTACTACGATTTACTATTTGCGCGACGAATATTTTTTCGTCGCGCAAAAAGCACTATTGCGACGGAAAAAAAATTTCGTCGCGCAAACAACAGAAAACTAGCGCGACAAACAGTTTCGTCGCGCAAACAAACTATGCGCGACCTAAATTAATTTCGTCGCGCAAAGGTAGGGGATAAAAACCCGGTTTTTTTTTGGCGCCAAAATCATGCGCGACGACAAAAATCGTCACGCATGACAATATTGCGCGACAATTCAAAGCATTCGTCGCGTAAAGATGGACTGAAAATTGGCTACTTTTTTTGGCGGTAAAAAAATTTGCGCGACGAGAGTTTTCGTCTCAAAACACAACTTAGCGCGACGGAAAAATTTACCGTCGCGTAAGAAAACGAGGGCTACTTATTTTTGGCGCCAAAATGTAGGGTGGATAAATTTTTTTTTTGCGCGACGGAATTACCTTCATCGCGTAAAGTGTAATGCCGGTGCGTTCTTGCGCGACGGAATTTAAACTTTGCGCGACGAAATTTTGTGCGACGAATAATATTCTTCGTCGCGCAAAAAAGCAGATGTCGACACGCAATTGCGCGACGGAAATGTTGTTTTGTGCGACGGAAAAGTGGGTTTTCGCGACGGTATTTTGCATGACGAATTCAGTTGTTTGTCGCGCAAAGTCCTTCTTCTTCATATTAGTATCTGCCATTGCAGAGGCAGAATGCAAAAATTGCATTCTGCCTCTCTCTCACTCTCCCTGCCGCCGCTATGCTGTGAATTCAGTACGTTCATTGGGTATGTATTTTTTGTCGTTAGTTTAAATGTATTAATGTAAATTCGTACTAACGCTATTAAATTTGTTCTCGTTAGAGATATTTGTGATTAGTGATTGGTGGAGAACGATTGAGAAGGTATGTTATTGTAAAAGTTTGTTTGTTATGTTTGTAATTTTTTTGTGAAGTTATATGTGTATAATGTAGTGAAATTGTGCGTGACGTAGCACAATGTGTTGTGATGTACGAAGTTAATTGAAATTAACTTCGTACTTTTATTTTTATGTTTAGTAACACGTAGTTTCCCATTCGAGATTAGTTGGATTTCGTGCATGGATGCGTAAGGCATGACTGCGGTCCAATTAATTCTTGAATTGTCCCATTATTTGGACAGTTTGATAATGCATAGTGTTGTCACATAATCTTCGGCTACAGGATTAGGTTTCGATTGTGGAGATTTCGGTGTCATCTCGGTACGTTCTTCGGGTGGTACGTAGGTATTTATACCTATGCCCACTTCAAGAACTGTGTCGAGATGCTGCCGAAATTCATCCATGTCGAAATCTAATCTCATGTAGCCGTAGGTTACGTGACAGGACTATGCATTCCCGAATGGGATAGGGCCCTTACCGGAGGCATAAGGTGACATTATAACTTCGTATGAAGTTGTTGTGACTGTTGTGTCGTGATTGTGGTTTCAGGAATTATGAGCAGGAGGTGGATACAGAACCCGAATAGATGCGCAGACGAATACTTGGATGAAATCGAGGATTTTATTGAGTTTGCACGTAGACACAACCCGGGTGCAACTAGAATCCGTTGTCCTTGTAGGAGGTGTAACAACATGTTGTGGGAGACAATTGAAAATGTTGGATTTCATTTAGTAAGGAATGGAATGATTGAAACATATAGCATTTGGAACCTTTACGGCGAACAAGTAGACCATGCTTCGTCTTCAAATGCCCCAAGAGTGGACAATGTTGAACCTATTGTGGATCCTAATGATCAAGTCATGTGTATTATACAGGATGCTTTTCCATTCGCATCGACCAACATCAATCAGGAAGGGGAAGATGACGTGCCTACACCAATAGACAGTGCGGAGTTTGAACAGTATGAAAAACTGTTAAAAAATGCCAACCAAGAGTTATACCCGAGGTGCGAGAGCTTTTCCGTTCTCACTGCCATTGTGGAGCTAATGCACGGAAAAATAAAGTATCGTATGTCGAACTTGTGTTTCGATTACTTTTTGGGGGTTTTCAAGAGAATGCTTCCGATGGACAATTGTTTGCCCAAAGACCATAAACATGCACAGAAGGTGTTGCTTGGTCTTGGATTGGGTTATGAAAAAATCCACGCTTGCAAAAACAATTGCATGTTATTCTACAAAGAGCATGAAACGTTGGATACATGCCCTATATGTAATGAGTCGAGGTTCGAAATGACATCCCAGAATAGAACGACTAAGATACCACAAAAAGTCATGCGTTATCTGCCCCTTAAACCTAGGTTGCAGCGATTGTATATGTCGACGCATACTGCCACAGACATGAGATGGCATAAGGAAAAATGGGTAGACGATGATGTGATGCGGCATCCTGCAGATGGGGAAGCATGGAAAGAGTTCGATCGAACGTTCCTCGAGTTTGCTGCTGATCCCCGAAATGTTAGATTGGGACTTGCCACTGACGGATTCAATCCGTATGGGGTTCTAAACCAACACCACAGCACTTGGCCGATTTTCGCATTCCCATATAATTTGCCGCCTTGGAAATGCATGAAAAAAGAATACATGATGATGACTGTTTTGATAACTGAGGATCCAGGCAGGTCAATTGATGTGTACTTAAGGCCTCTGGTTGATGAGCTGAAGGATTTATGGACAAATGGTGTTCGCACGTACGATAAATCAACTGGGAGGATGTTCACTTTGCGAGCAGCAGTTATGTGGACTGTGAATGATTTTCCAGCATATGCAATGGTTTCTGGGTGGAGCACAAAGGGTTATATGGCATGTCCTGTATGCAAGGAAGATGTAACTTCTGGTTGGCACGTGGGAAAATTTTGTTACCTTGGTCATCGGAGATGGTTGCCATGGGACCACGAGTGGCGAGAAAAAGATAAAGAGTTCGACGGGAACACAGAGCGTCGCCTCAGACCTAGAGAATGGTCCCGTGATGAGATCTTGGAACAGCTGAACCGTTTGGATTTTGCTCCGTTCGGGAAAACAGTTAGTCGGACCAGACCTTCTACACATTTGAACTGGACGCACAAGCCTATGTTTTTTGAGCTCCCATATTGGTCGAAACTGAAATTGAGGCACAATCTAGATGTGATGCATGTTGAGAAAAATGTATTCAACACATTGGTGGGCACGATTCTAGATATCGAGGGGAAGACGAAGGACACGATCAAAGCTCGTCTTGATTTGGAAAGAATGGGCATACGAAGGGGTTTGTGGATGAATAGGGACAGTGATAAAGCTAGAAGGGATCTTGCATTCTTTTCTATGAAACCGAATGACAAAAAAGAGTTTCTAAAGTTTGTATCGTCTATCAAATTTCCCGATGGGTATGCTTCTAATATCGCACGTTGCGTACATGTCGATGGGGGTAAATTTACTGGACTTAAGAGCCATGACTGCCATGTGTTTATGCAACGCCTACTTCCTGTGGGTATTCGACACCTACTGCCGGAAGATGTGGTGAAGCCAATCATGTTGTTATCCAGATTTTTTTCCCAACTGACGGCAAAAACATTGCGAAGGACAGACATGTTTCAGTTGCGCCCTGACATTGTCCAAGTCCAATGCAAGTTTGAGATGATATTTCCTCTAGCTTTCTTTACAAGTATGATGCACGTGATGGTTCACTTGCCAGAAGAGGCATTGCTTGCTGGTCCTGTCAACTATCGCTGGATGTATCCAATAGAAAGGTATATAATCTTTATCATTTGTGTATGCATCATTATCGACACTTTGCTAATTTGTATCATATCGTTTTATTTTGGCAGGCTTCTCGGAGAGCTGAAAAAAAGTGTACGCAACAGGGCAAAGCCTGAAGGATCAATTATAGAGGCTTGGGTTCAATATGAGTCGCTTACTTTCTGTGGAATGTATTTAAAAGGTGTGGAGACGGTTTTCAATCGTCCTCAATGCAATAATGACGGAGGTATGAGAAATGAAAAACTTTCTGTTTTTGCCCAAAGCGCACGACCATTTGGAGATCCTGGACGAGGAGAGTCGTTTTCTAGAAATGACATGGAGGTAGCGCATTGGTTCGTACTGAACAATTGTGATGAGATAATGGCCTACTTAGATGAGCATGAACAGAGATGAAGCGAGAACATCCATCACATTTGGTTGCCCGGAAACACCGTGAATTATTTCCACAATGGTTTTTGGATTCTGTAAGTTATAAGTGTTTTGTAATTGACAAATATAAATTGTAGTATTTAATTTTGTCATACTAACATGTAAATGGTTTTGTATACTATTAGGTGAATAAATTGAAATCATCAAATTTCCCCACTTACAGTGATGAGTTATATAACTTAGCGTTCGGCCCAATTCGCGCTGAATTGTTCTCGGGTTGTAATGATAACGGCGTCAAATTTTTGGGGGCCGCACGAGATGACAAGTTGTGTACGCAAAACAGCGGTGTCTATGTCCCAGGTGGAGGCGAAAGTACGGACATTGATTTCTATGGCAAACTGACAACTGTCGTGCAATTGCTTTACAAAGATCGATACCAAGTCATCATGTTTAAGTGTCGATGGTTCGATACCAACCCAAATAGGGCGGGAAGCGTTAAAATCGACCATGGAGTACTGTCTGTGAACATTAACAGAACTTGGTATGATGACGACCCGTACATTTTGGCAAACATGGCATCCCAAATTGTGTATCTAGATGACCCTAAAGCCGGGAACGGGTGGAAAGTTGTGCAGAAGATGGATCATAGGAACGTGTATGATATACCAGAACTAGACCCAAGTGAGAACGACGTTGACAATGTGGCTGACCAATGTTTAGAATCTTCAATGGAAAATGATGCGGAAACACTTCGAGATACAAATGTTATACAAGAACCGTTTCAAATAGAAGGAGTGTCTTCAGTCGAAATACCGATTCAGTCAATTACAATTGACCTCGGTGATCTTCCCCGATACGATGTTGCAGTGGGCCCTAGCAACGCTGATGATGCCGTTATAGAGAAGGAGGAGGAAGAAGATTGGGAGACCGAGAGTGATGATAGCGACGATAACGAAAGTTATTATAGTTCAGATGATGAATAATGAATTTATTTGTAAATTTATTATGTTAGTGTATTCATTTTGTGTAATACAAATCTTTGAATATATGTAGTTGTCCATATGTAGTTGTGTATTCATTCTCCATATTTCATCACAAACTTCATTGGAATTTTCTGCAGAACAGAACAAGTTAAAGCTTCAATAAAAATAACAAAAGAAATGAATATTTCAATAATCAGAAAACATTCTTAGCATAGAGAGAGAGAGAGAGAGAGAGAGAGAGAGAGAGAGAGAGAGAGATGCTTACAATTCTGATGTTTTTAGAAGTGTCATCTAGAATGATCTTGAAGAAGTAGGGTATGGGAGCTGAAGATGTTGGAGTGTCATGAAGAGAAGCCATGGCTGAATTAACTCAAAAGCTTGATTGAGAGATGTGTTCAAAATCAAAAGCTTGAACGAGTTTTAAGGAAGCATGTTAGACGGAGTTGATATAGATCACTAAGCTCGAAAAGGAATCTAATTATTTCAATCAACAGAAGGGCCATTACTTTTTTTTGAAGGGAAAATGAAGAGTCAATACTTTAGTCAGTACTTATTACGACCCCATGCTTGTTGATTGATTTTTATTTATTTATTTATTCATGTCTTTAACTCTTCAATTATTATTTTTTTCTTTTGAGATATAGTTATTTCTTCATGTTTAAACAAAAAATATAAGTTATTTCTCCAATATTATCTGTGTGCCACTTATTTTTCTTCACTTTAGTTCATGATTAGTGGCATCAATCTAGTCAAACCGATAAAATCGGTCGATTCAAATCTTAATTATCAATTTAGTTTCGTTTTGATGAAGAAAACAAAATATTTAAAATCAAACCGAACCATATATGATTTGATTTGGTTCGATTTTGAGCTCTTATTTTTATTTTACATGTGTAGCACTTTAATTACATAATAACAATATATAGATGTTGAATTTGAAATTTGATGGACTTAGGAGTTAATGATATTTGAATTGTAGCTATATTAGATATTTGAATTGTAAAGTTTGCGCGACGAATATACCTCGTCGCTCATAGTTTGCGCGACGCATATATATTCGTCGCGTAAAGTGACAACACTGCGCGACAAAATATACTTCCGTCGAGTATGGTCTTTTTGCGCGACGATAAGGGGCCCTTCGTCGCGCAAATATACATTAGGGTAACGTTATAATATAATATATACACACATATATATTTAAAATTGGCGATCGAATTAGTTCATTGTATTCATATGGAGTGAAGGACTATAGCTGCAAAAAATCATCAATATCGGAGTTAAACTAACCGTTCAATCATCACTTTTTATTTAGAACCGTCGAAAAGTTTTACCCCGTTACTTAATCTCTGAATGTTTGTTTTGTCCGATTTTTGCTGTCTATGATCTCGAAGTATAAAACAACAAGTTTGACGGCTGGATGACTGAAACTAGTTTCGTAGACTGCGTGGGCTATCAAAATCATATATTCACCAAAACCCCTAAAATTTGTTCATACATTTGTGAAAATGTAACTTAACGTTTATGTGGTATCCCCTAGTGTAAAAATCTGAAATTGAAGATCAAATTCAGTCATTGTATTCATATAGGGTCAACAAATGTGCTGTAAAAAATGATCAAAATCGGAGTTAAAATAACCGTTAAATCATGACTTTTCATTTATAACCGTCGAAATATTTTGTCCCGTTCCCTGATATCTGAATGTTTGGTCTTTTTGATTTTTGGCGTATACGATCTCCAAGTATAAAAAAATAAGTTTGCCGGTTGGATCATTGAAACTATTTTAGGGTTTAGGGTTTAGGGCTTAGGGGTTAGGGTTTAGGGTTTATTGTAGGCTTTAGGTTTTGCGTGATGAATAAAACATATCCGTCGCGCAAAGTGAAAGTGAAAAAGATTGCGCGACGGATACATCCTCTGTTAGTCGCGCAATCTGGGCCACACATTTCACCCCTCCATCCCCTTTGAACACTTAGTGAAAATTTCAAATATCAAAATCTTGAACTAGCGCGACGAACAACAAATATGCGTCGCGCAAAGTGAAAGTGAACAAGATTGCGCGACGTATAAATTTTCTGTTCGTCGCGCAATATGGGCCACACATTTCACCCCTCCATCCCCTTTGAACACTTAGTGAAATTTTCAACCGAATCAAAATGTTGAACTCGCGCGACGAACAACAAATATTCGTCACACAAAAGACACGGACAATTCTCGTTCTGAGCGAACCTTGCGCGACGTTTATTGTATTCGTCGCACAAAAGGCACACACTCGTTGGCGATTCTTGCGCGACGTTTAACTCTTCGTCGCGCAAAAGGCACAGACCCTTCAGAATTTCAGCCTCCCGCTAAACCCTAAATCCCAAAATTTTGGCGGAACGACAGTGGTTTGCGCGACGAATATTTTATTTTCCGTCGCGCAAGGTTCTTCTAGCGCAACGTGAACTGTCTTCGTCGCGCAAAAGCACAAACCCTTCAGTTTCAGCCTCCCGCTAAACCCTAAATCCCAAAATTTTGGCGGAACGACAGTGGTTTGCGCGACGAATATATTTCTTTCAGTCGCGCAAGGAGAACCTTGCGTGACATTAACTGTCTTCGTCGCGCAAAAGCCCAAACCCTTCACTTTCAGACTCCCGCTAAACCCTAAATCCCAAAATTTAGGCGGAAAGAAAGTGTTTTGAGCGCGTAGGTTTGCTCGGATTTGAATTTGGTTACCGTTTGAGTCTTGATCGGATTTTGCCTATTGTGCGACTTCCAGGTTTGATATGTTCGGACCGTTGGATCGAACTCAAACTCACGTAGTTGTACCTTTGTGTTTCTAGGATCGTTTAGGATTCTACCGATCGTTCATCGGAGTCCCGGATACTCCAAAATTCCAAACCCTAGGTCATGCTATGCTTTTAATTAATTAGTTTAAATTCTTAATGAAATTATATGTGCAGATGTCAGACTTGATTAGACGTGGTAGGTCGATGATGACTGCACCGAGTTCGGATCCCCCGGCTCAGTCGGCATCTGCTGCCACTGCTCCAGCTTTGATGGACCATGTGCTGGTTGGTCCCGGGCTGTCCCAGGCGCCTGCGTCATCTGCTTCATCCGTCGCGCAGCCAGCTAGTGCTAGGCGGCGGCATCGGCCCGCCGACACCACCGACACGACATCGACCGACGGTACTGGTGCCTCGGGATCACAGCCAGGTATAACTACCATTTTGTATTGTTAATTTTATATTGAAATTTGACAATGTTGTTTATTTAACATTAATACCTTATTTCTTTGCAGCGAAGAAGAACACCCGGGGCCCGTGTCGTCAGCTGAAGACGGCGAAGGTCACCCGGGTCACCAACAGTCGTATCAGCATCGGATACGACGAGCGCCATCGGGCTGCACCGACGGCGGAGTTGCATAGCTCCTTGGCCTACGACATTGGCCACGTCATGCGGACCCGTTGCCCGATGCAATGGAAGTCTTGGAGGGTCATGCCTGACGAGATCAAGGTGGAGGTTCGCGGCCAGTTGTCGGTATGTACCTTACATTTTCATTATTTTTCTTTAAAATTGTGAAATATTTCTATTACTTAACGTATCTAATTAATTGATTGCAGACGAACTATAACTTGGAGAATCTCGACGAAGAGTCGTTGGCGTACGTCAACAGACTCTTCGCTGAGAGGTACAAGCAGTGGAAGAGCGACTTGCACCACCATTTTCAGGCCTTTGATGATCCGCAAGTCGCTCTTCAGGAGGGTTGCCCGAAGGAGCTTGAGGGGCGGGAGGATAGTTGGGAGTGGCTCTGCGCTCATTTTCAAGCGCCCGAATATGTGGTATTTTTTTAATAATATTTGTTTAATTATTACTTATTTCTTATTAATGTTTATTTCATTTTTTTATTTCATTATTATTTAATTTTTTATATTTTAACTAATACGTTTCATTTTTTGTATAACAGAATAAAGCCCAAGTGAATAAGGGTAATAGGAAGAAGAAGACCTTTCTCCACCATTCTGGCTCCAGGCCCTTTTCGTATAGGATAGATGCACGGCGACGGGTAATAATCACATAATTTATATTTCATTTTTAATGTCATTTTTATTAATTTATTTTTTTCATACTAATATTTTTCTTCTCTTGTTCAATTTAGGAGGGGTCCAAGTTCCCAGAGATCGACGTCTTTGGTGACGTTTATGTTCGACCCGGGAATGAGTTGGCCGAGTCCCTTCATGTAAGTATTATTTAATTTTAATTCTTATGTTACACATTCAATTTATATGCATGTTTTAATTTATATTTTATGTTATGTTCAACAGACGACGATGGTGGAGAGGAGCCAGTTGGTTCTTCAGGAGTCCGCCTCCCAGCTTCCTCCCGACACTCCGATCGAGTCTGTGGCTCCTCCACAGGATGCTGGATTTCAGATCTTGACGGAGACGTTGGATCAGACTCTCGGGAGGAGGCCGGGGACATATTTTCGAGGGATGGGGAATGCCCGGCGGAGGGAACCTAGACCTCGTTCATCGGCGCAGTCAAACAGTCAGGTGACTGCTTTGACAGCACAGGTGACCGAGCTTCAGGGTCAGATGTTGGTGATTCTACAGTCCTTCGCACAGGGCGGCTTTCCGATCCCGCAGTTTCGTGCGTCGACCTCCCAGCCCGTCCACCCCGAGCATGCCCACCAGACCACTGCCCCGGTGGACGCCCAGACCTCCGAGCCGCATACTGGCGACGACCCGGTTGATTTTGCTTCATTATTTGATTAGTGTATTTATTTTCATCATAAACATTTATTTTATTTGTAATACATTTATTTTATTTTATAACAAAATTTTATTCTAATTTATTTTTATTGCAATTTCATTGTTTAATCAATAAAAAAAAACCAATTTTATTTAAAAAAAATAAAAAAAATAAAAAAAAAACAAAAAAAAATTGTAATATTATTTTTGCGCGACGGAAAACATTTCGTTGCGCAAACCCACATGTAACAAAAAAAAAATAAAAAGTCAACTTTTTTATTATTTTTAATTCTTGCGCGACGAAACCATACGTCTCGCAAACACGTTTTGCGCGTCGACAGATTTCGTCGCGCAAATATATGAGCAACGAAAACTTTCTCATCGCGCGAATAGTTCTGCGACGAACATATACGTCTCCCGAACAAGTTTTGCGCGACGAATTAGTTTTCGTCGCGCTATTCCTTTCGTCACGTAAATTTACGTGCAACGAACAGTTGTTTCGTCTCCACACCGTTGGTGGAACGATGGTTTACCCGTCGCACAGTAATGCGCGATGAAGGGTTGTACCTCGTCGCGCAAAGGCTTTCTTCACGATCTTCGCGCAACGGAATCTGCGCGATGAAGTTTTTGTCGCGCTGAAATTAGTGCGACTAAATGAGACTTTGCGCCACGTTTTGTTATTCGTCGCGCAAAGAGTAAAATGTAGTAGTGAGAGGAGCTTCTTCCTTATTTTGTTCGCATGGTGAATGTGGTTTTTTTCAGCAGTTTTGACATGGCTTTCCTATTTTATTGGGGTTCCTTAACCTAATTAAATTGGGTTTTAGTTTCCTATTCCTAGTTAACTTTTAACCCAAGTCCTATGCATTATAAAAAGGACTTTTGGGGTTATGTTAAATTAGCCAAGCCAAAGAGAGGTTGGGAAATTTAGAGAGAAAACAGAGTTAGGGTTCTTGTGAGAGCTAAGGGGGTTGTTGATTGTAACGAAAATTGTTCTTACATACTAGTGAATTTCTCTGGTGGCTCACCAAAAAGATGGAGGCATGAGGTTGAACACTATAAATCTTTTTGTTCTTGTGTGTTTGCTTACTCTCTTCATGATGTGTGTGTTTTATTCTCAAGGAGTTTGTGTGTGATTGGGTTACGTGGTACATCAACGACAAGGTCTTGTTAATATTTATGCAGTCATTCCATTATATGGCCTTGCTTGGGTTCATAAGTATTTGGTCAAAGCTCAGCCAAATTTCTCTATGGGACGTGAATTCTTTTGGAACCTGCTTGAAATGATGCTGTCTGTTTCTAATCAATGTGTGATTAGGAATAGAGCCTTTTCTTACGTGAGATTGAGAGCAATTTCCTCCAATAATCTTCGGTTTTGCTCGTGTCATTACATTACATTTAGACAAATGACCAAATGCTTAGCGACCAAATATTGTCTAGTAAAGTGATAATCGATTTTAACATGTTTTATGTTTAGCTATATACAATTGATTAAGGGTTAATGACACAAAGAACTTACATGGCCAAACTCGAGATAAGCACGTGGTAGATGTGTTAATGTATAGCTCCCATTATTAATTCCATGCTCACAAATCATTCATCCGATATAGTACTTTTCTATGCTCACAAATCATTCATTCATCCGATATAGTACTTTCCCAGTTCTGCAAGAAAATTTTCAAATATCTTTCATAAATATCGTTTGTGGAAGTTGTGCTGGAGTAACAAGAGACCATCACACGCTGATTGACTTATAGCAAAAGCTAATTGAAAAAAGAAAAAGAAAAGAAGAATAGCTAGCTGTTTTGATCCCACATGCCTCATACGCGTGTGCATGTTTTTAGTGTTTCCTTGTTTGGCCTGCACTAGCTACTTGCATTCATTTATATCACAGTGATGGAAAATTCTGTGGTGCCTCAGCTGTACCGGTACAGCCAGCTATCCAACGGTTGAGGTTCCATGTTAAAAAAGGATGGCTGAGATTCAATGACCTAATGACCTCTTCAGCCATTGTGATTCAGCATGTGAGTGGCATGTGAGGAAAGAGAAAGGCAGGTTTGGAGGAGAAGAAGACGCGACCAGTCCGCTCCATTCTGGTTTCCCAAATCGAACACAACATAGGGAACTAGAGGACTCTGTGAGACCCCATTTCTGTCTACCTCTGTGAATACTGAGTTTTCGGAGCAGTAGAGACTCGGGCTTTAGCCCTTTCATCTGAAGTGAAGGGGGGCTTACAGAAGTCACAGCACCAGAGGAAACTGTACATGAAGTCGATCCAATCCGTAGCGCCTCCAGGAGCTCTTCTCTGTGCTTGCCCAAATTCAATCCTTAGCAACTCCTGTCTGTGCTTGGGCAAAACGCATCTGCAAGAAGGTAATGGTAATAGAATTGAGGTCCTCAACTCTTCTCTCTAGTTGCCCGAAACTGAAATGCAGATACCAAATTGATGGTGGGTCCAACCTCCATGATGAAATGGTCACCAAATTGGAGGGATTTAAGTAATTTAGTATGGGCTGTTGGCATTGTGTGATATATAATTAAAATTTTGCAGGGGAATGGATTTGTAATAATAATGTGGTTGTAAAGATTTTGAAGATCCTTGGCTGTTAACGACGAAATTTGAGGTGGTGGCAAAAGGAAGTGAAAGGAGGAGGCTTTGAAAGTATGGAAACATCAAGTAAGATGTCAAAGAACCCTATTTTCTGGTTTAGGACTTGAATGTATTTTGGGTATTGAGTTTATGCAATTGCATGTTTTTAGTTGCGAAACAGTTATACGTGGTCAATTATTGACCTTAGTATGTGCAATAGCATGACATTATTCATTTGAGTTTTTTTTTTAAGAGAAAGTATGTTAGCACATAGAGTATAATGTAATTTCAGTTTGAAATTATGTTTCTCAGGCATGGAGAGGTCTGGTAAGATGGACAGGGGTGGAGAGACATCAAAGGGTGGTTATAGTGATTCAGGGTATTTGGATGGTTGTGAAAGGTCAAGTCACAGGGCACCGGCAACAGAGAGTGGGCATATGTCGGTCGAACATATGGTTAGTGAAAGTAGTGATGATAATGGTGTTGACATTATTGCACCGAGGAAAGAAGATGTTATGGGGAAAGAGTTTAAAACGATAAAATTAGCGGAAGAATATTATATGAGTTATGCGAAGGGCATTGGATTTAGCGGGAGAAAAAACAAATTGGTTCGAAATTCGGAAGGGAAAGTATGTAGGAGACGGTGGTGTTGTTCTAAAGAAGGTTTGAGAAATGAGAAGTTTAATGATCGATCAAATAGGATGGTAGATATTTTAATAAGCATAGTTTTGTTTGTCTTTGCGCTATACATTAATCAGCGTAGCGTTGTTAAGCTTTGTTCAGTTTGCACACAGGGGATCAGTATTTGCATTGAACACATGCAATTGCATGACGATGATGCAATGCAAGTCCTTCTGTGCGCAAACCCCTAATTGTTCAGAAAAATGAATCTTATTCTTTTGTACAGGCATAATTACACCTGTTTTTTAAACTATAAATCGAAGGTCAAAATTAACCGAAATACAGAGCATGAGAAACGATAAGGGGCAATAAGCCGAACATATTATATTACAAAGCGACCAATTATCGAAATTACGTTGTAATACACATTGTCATGTAGCACATTTGACTTGAGGGTAGATCCCGAATTGTGTAAAACACAATGTCATTAACCCTAATATTGAATAATAGACATAGGGTCAACTAAGTGTTTGCTTGGTTTTGTTTGTCTTTGCGCTATACATTAATCAGCATAACGTTGTTAAGCTTTGTTCAGTTTGCACACAGGGGGTCGGTATTTGCATTGAACACATGCAATTGCATGACGATGATGCAATGCAAGTCCTTCTGTGCGCAAACCCCTAATTGTTCAGAAAAATGAATCTTATTCTTTTGTACAGGCATAATTACACCTGTTTTTTAAACTATAAATCGAAGGTCGAAATTAACCGAAATACAGAGCATGAGAAACGATAAGGGGCAATAAGCCGAACATATTATATTACAAAGCGACCAATTATCGAAATTACGTTGTAATACACATTGTCATGTAGCATATTTGACTTGAGGGTAGATCCCGAATTGTGTAAACTAATATTGAATAATAGACACACATTAATATAGAAGTGTATTTAGTGGATTTGGTTTCTAGTGCATATCCCTTGGTACAAGGCCTAGGTTCGAGTCATAGTCATGTGCATATATTTGTAATTTTATTCCCTTTTTATTATAAGAACAAAATTTTAAATAGTTTTAAAAAAGAAGCACGTGAAAAATATAAGAGGATAGATCCAATTAAACCAACAATAGTATATATCGCACCCATACATTTTTTCCTTAAAAAATAATAATAGTAATTTCTTCAACTCAAAACAAAACACCCATTCATGTCTTCTTCTTTCTCGTGAACTTTTATTTACTTAACAAATGCACTCCCTGCGTTCGCCTGAAAAATAGCTCATTTGTTTGAAAAACTAAGTTAGTGGGGTCCATTTTCCAAGGGAACGGTAACTTTACTCAACGAAAGTGCCCATTGCGTTCGCGTGAATAAATATCTCATTTGTTTGAAAAAGTAAGTTAGTGAGGTCCATTTTTCCAGGGAACGGGCAACTTTACTCAACGAACGCAACCCCTACGTTCGCGTGAACAAATAGCATGTTTATTTGAAAAAGTAAGTTATTTGGGCCAATTTTACCGAGGAACGAGCAACTTTTCTCAACGAAAGCAACCTCTGCGTTCACGCGAACAAATAACCTGTTTGTTTGAAAAAGTAAGTTATTTGGGCCCATTTTTATGGGGAACGGGCAGCTTTACTCAATGAACGCAAACCATTGTGTTCGCATGAACAAATAACTCGTTTGTTTGAAAAAGTAAGTTAGTTGGGCCAATTTTTCCGAGGAACGAGCAACTTTACTCAACGAACGCAACATCTGCCTTCGTGTGAACAAATAGCCCATTTGTTTGAAAAAGGAAATTAGTTGGGCCCATTTTTCTGGGGAACGGGAGATTTTACTCAACGAACGCAACCCATTGCATTCGTATAAACAAATAGCCCGTTTGGTTGAAAAAGTAAGTTAATTGGGTATACTTTTGGGGGAAACGGGCAACTTTACTCAATGAACGCAGCCCCTGCGTTTGTGTGAACAAATTGCCATTTGTTTGAAAAAGTAAGTTAGTTGGGCTCATTTTTCCGGGGAACGGGCAACTTTACTCAACAGATGCAACACCTGCGTTTGCGTGAACAAATAGCTCGTTTGTTTGAAAAAGTAAGTTAGTTGACCCATTTTCTCCATGAACGGGCAACTTTACTCAACGAACGTAACCCCTGCGTTCGCGTGAACAAATAGCTCGTTTGTTGGAAAAAGTTAGTTAGTTGGGTCTATTTTTCCGGGGAATGGGTAACTTTACTCAACAAACACAACTTTTGCATTTGCGTGAACAAATAATCCGTTTAATTAAAAAAAGTAAGTTAGTTGGGCCCATTTTTCCTGGGAACGAGAAACGAGGAACGGGCAACTTTACTCAACGAACGCAACCCCTGCGTTCGCATGAACAAATAGCTTATTTGTTTGAAAAAGTAAGTTAGTTGGGTCCAATTTCCTTGGAAACGCCAACTGTATTCAACGAACGCACCCCCTGCATTTGCGTGAAAAAATAGCGTGTTTGTTTGATAAAGTATTTTAGTCCGTCAAATTTTCCGGGGAACGACGAACTTTACTCAACAAGCGCTCCCCTTGCGTCTTCGAAGTAAAATACCTTGTTTGTTGAGTAAATCAAGGAGTTCGTTGGGTAATTTGGTCAACGAACAACATTATTTACTTGACGAACGAGTCGCTTAGCGTTCTTTAGGTAGGTTTGTTGGGCATAAATGACTGAATATAACTTTCATAATTTACAAAGAACCAAGGTAAAATGAAGGATTATTTAAGGAGTTACTTCCTCTACATTTCAACTCAAAGACTTCCACCTCTTTTGTACTTAATCCATTATTCAAACACAATCTGAGAGACAAAAACAGAAAACCCAAACAATGTCACATTCAATGGTTGGTAGCTCAAGAGGCTCCACCACACCTAAGAACAAGAGGTTGGGTGATGATGGTGTTAATTCTTCGAATTATGTCCGCCAACAAGTCAAACGAGCCCATGATGTCACGAAGCCTCCCACCGAGGCTAGTAACATCTTTGATGAAGGAGATTCAACGACCAAGTACCACATTTACAATGGCGGGATTGAGATCGGCTTTGAGATGTTTAGGAAATACGCTCAGCTTGATGGTGGTTCAACTAAGTGGGACAAAATCCAGGTATACGAAGCAATTGCTATTTTGGAGAAGCGAGCTCCGTGAAACACCGGTATTGTATGATTTATTTGGTGTTGGTTGTCATCATTTCTGATGTCATTTCAGATGTTATAATTTCAGCCATAATATCGGATGTTAAATGTTAGAATCGGTATGGTAGAATAGTTTGAGGGTATAAAATGTACAAAAAAATAACCCCAAAATATGGTTACGAGACCTTTATTATCAATCTAGTAGGAACTCTTGTTTGGTAAATGAAGTCGGGGCTTCAATACCCTGCTATCATGTTCCCATTGCGGCAACAAAAAAACTCTGGTGTGCAATGTATTACGTGAAGTAGATAACGTCCAATTGGCCGTCACATAATGCAATTGTCCATGACATACTGCAAACACAACGTCCCTGTATGCAAACAGGAATACGTACATGCAATTGCACAACCTTAACCATCAACCTTATGTGCATGCAGTTACAGTATATGGAACTAATAATAATAATAATTTACTATTACATATATATTATTCTATAGATAATATGTCTAATTTATATAATTCATATAGCAATATATATAATATAGAATTTATATATTTTTTACCTTTTTATTTTCTACTATTTCATATATAGTTTCCTAACACATATAGAGCCCTTCCGGAACCCCTTCTTTCTTCTTGAACATCACCTTTTCCTTTGCCTTCTTGAAGTCTATATGTGTCACCTGATGCACACAATTTAAATGTAACACCCACGTTAATTACAATGATTAAGCAACCAGTTGAATCAAACACAGTAAGAAATGATAAACAAATTTCAGAGATTCAAGATGGGGAAGGGAGGTTGGAAGATCAAAGTGTCTTTCTCACCTTCATACGGCGCTCTCTCAAAGCAAGCAAACCAGCTTCAGTACATATTGCCTTTATATCAGCCCCAGAGAACTCATCCTTGGTCATAACAAATTCTTCTAAGTTGACATCATCAGCCAACGTCATCCTGGATGTGTGAATCTGCAATCAATAGATCCAATCATCGTTAGTCACAACCATAAAAACTTGGCACGTTTGATGTTGAATTTGTTTCTTTCTTATAAACAGTCGTGTCAATTTACCTGGAAGATGCGCCTCCTTGTTTTGATATCAGGAAGAGGGAATTCAATCTTCCTATCTATTCGGCCAGGACGAAGCAAGGCTGGGTCAAGACTCTCAATTCTATTTGTTGCCAAGATCACCTTGACATCTCCTCTTCAATCAAAACCATCTAACTGGTTCAGTAACTCCAACATGGTCCTCTGAATTTCACGTTCACCACCTGAATGGGCATCATACCTGCAGACAAAAGATCATCTGGAACATTTGATTAACAGTAATTTACAATCTTTTCATCAATGTTCAGCGACTTGCAGCTCACCTCTTTGTACCAACTGCATCAATTTCGTTGATGAAGACAATGGAGGGTGAGAGGTCATCAACAACCCTAAAGAGTTCCCTCACTAATTTCGGACCATCCCCCAAGTACTTCTGAATCAACTCACTACCAACAACACGTAAGAAAGTTGCTGATGTTGAGTTTGCCACTGCCTGAAAAAAGTGAAAATATGCTTACACGCTGAGAAGATAATTTGACAAGAAGAGTGCAGATACAACAAATATGCCATAAGCAAACATCATTGAAAGGAACTCTGTGGGGCACGCATAATTTTCGTTAACTGTGACAATAAAATTTTGAAACTAGACAGGTCTTTGCAACAAATTTTGTTGGTGCCTGCTCTGACCCAAATGTCTATTGTGAGTATGATATCGGTGGGTGCATGAGAGAGAGGTGCACCCACAAACATACAAACAAACAGGAAAACTAGCAAAAGCAATTGCTACTGGTGTCAGCATTGCAAAATACACAAAAATGGTGACAGAAATAGAGAGCAAACTATAATATCACAAAATGAGAATAGATGCAGCGACCTGTTGGAAGGAAAATATCAGTTTGATGATATTTGACACCCAACTAATGACAACTGCATCCCTACGGCATGTTGCATACAGAATATGATACAAATTGGAAAACAACATGGGAGACAAGTCTGAAATCTTGCAACTTAATTGAAACAGTGAAGCAGGTGACTGCACCCTGATTTTTTTGTAACATGTGCAAGTGGGGAGGATATTCTAGTGAACAAGACAGAACAAGGATACCAAAAGAACAAATAAATACAAGCAAAAGTTGAGATACGTGCATACTTTGGAAAAAAAAAACTATATACTGTAATTGCATTCAATGACTTGGATTTGCATACAGGCTATTAGTAATTGCATACAGAAATATGCAATTGCATGAACATTACAGCCATCAATGTCAGATACCCACTTCACCTCACGCCACTTTCAGAATCACAAACCCACCACAATCAAATCATACACAATCAGAGGCCTCATGGGTATTCATATATACAATCAGATCAAGAGGCACTATAACAACCCAGCAGAAATGCACAGTGGGAAAAGAAATACAAAATTTGAATAATTAATTTCTGGAATTGTTCAATGAAAAAACTGAAACAACAATTCAAAATCACTAGAAGAATAAATTAAATAGAACCATCAATTACCCATAACGAAAATCAACACACGAACTTACCGAGATGGAGGAAGCAGCTGGAGAAGACGAAGTGGGTTTCTGGGTTTTGGTTGAAATATGCTCCTCAGATGGAGAAGACGAAGTGGGGGGAGCTTCTTCAGGCTGTACGAAGCTGTGCAGCTGTGACTTCACCGAAATAGAGCTGTGGCTGTGCAAAGCTATGGAGGAGGAGATAGACGAAATCGATCTGTGTGCAGCCTAGGTTTTGAACGCGCGGGAGCTTTTTTTTCCTTATTTTCACTGGTTAACCAAAAGAACCAGTTTCACTTGTTTTTAAAAAAAGCCCACGTGACTAGCATGTGATGGGCTGTACAGGTACAGCCGGCGCACCACAGCCAAACTCCACAGTGATATGATAACGTATTTAATTCTGAATTTATATTTTAAGAACCACTTTTTACCAAAAAAACTATTACACGATTGTGTCTGAATTTTAAAATTCCTACGCTTTATACTATGTTTGGATGACTTTCTTCTCTCGACGAAACATCTTTTGACTCTGCCCCTGCCCCCCTGCAAGTAATATTGGAGTCTTTTAATTTTGATATTCCATATCAATTATTAGGTATCGACATTATTAGTGGTACAACAGCGACTCCCATAATAATATTACTGTTATTGGCAAGCAATAATATTAGATTGATAAAATTAATCTTATAGTTATTGGCAGGATCTGAATCCATAAAATCTTCATACATCATCTACCAAATCAAATCCTCGATTAAGAAACCCATCACTCTCATTCCATAATCACGCTTAATGTGTGCATGAAAAAGTACAGTTACGTATGTACTTAGAATTTAGAGGCATTCAGATTATTGTTACTAAATACACATAAAGGCGGAATTAGGAATTTTTCAATAGGTGGGACAGCTAAAGTTATTAGCTTAAAATCTAATGATAATGTTTTTTTTTTTTGGTACTAATAGTTTCTATAGTTTTCCTAGAAATAAAAGTATGCATTAAATCATATAAATCATGCTAGTTGTAAATACAAGAAAAAAAAAATGGAATTAGAGTCATATTATTCACAAAATTGTGAATTTTATTTAGAAAAATGCTTCTCTTTTGGAGATGCATTAATGAAAAAGGATTAAAATTGATGTTTGGGACAAACTTTAACACCAAATACAAATGTGGAAGACCTTTTGACAGGACCCGACCCAAATTCCACTTTGGAATCCGAGCTGAACACTGTTCGTGTTCGACACTTGGCGGGTGTCGGGCACAAAATTGTCCTTCTAGTTGAAATTCAAGTTTATTACAAGTTCAACTTCTACCGAAAATTCGGCAAAGTCTCCCCTGCAATTTGATCATTTCCCAGAATCTCCACCTGTCAGAGCAACTAATTCAGGAATATACAACATATATAACAATTTGATTTCAAAAGAAAATTCTATATAAGAGGAAGAGTGGAGCGGAGTGTGGAATCTGCCCGGTGGTGGCGCTCTGGTGCACATCTATTGCCTGGGGCGCAAAACATTCAAAAATATGAGTGGACAAAAATAAAGTTCTAGAAAATAGCATATGAACATACTAACCCCACTGTAAAAACAGTTATGCAAAACTGAATTTTCCTCTTCATTATATTCGCACTAAAATCAATGCATTCACATATTTATATACGTATATGCCAATCATACTCATGGCCAATAAAACTCTCTTAAAAGCATTGAAATCAATTTAAAACTACCACCTAGGTGTACCTTTTTAATTCCGTCAATTCCTGATATCCGTCAATTTTCGATAATCCACCAATTCCTGATAATCCGTCAATTCCCCTGGCAGGTCTCGGTGACACAAAGTCAACCCGAGCCGCAAACTGGCAGGATTCAAGGGACCGTAGTCAGCCTGATCCGCATTCCTGGCTTCCACGGTCCGAGCATCCCCAAAACTCGTGAGGCAAATGTCAAGCGCACTGACAAAATTGAAGGCAACCTGGATGTCTGTGGACATTGTCATATCCGAAGGCAACATATACCGAAGGCAACCTATTTCTATAACTGGGTACCTAAGGTGGCTTAAGAAAATATAAAATTTCTGAAAGATCTGATGAATAACTGAATTTTTGTTAAATCTAGAAATCTGCTGCCATTTATCTGTTATTTAGCTAAAATTTTCTTTTCTTATATCCATAACAGATATCTCACTCGGTAGCATGTGAATTCGAAACATTTAAAAGCATGTATCAACTAATAAAACACTAATCTTTGAATAAAACTTATTCAAGATCAAATACTGTAACTGAATAGCATAAATTCATTTATGAAAACAAAGAGTCCACTCACTCCTGGTCCGAGTTAGCTGGACCTCCTGAAGGTCCCTCCTGCGGATTTGCCAAGCCCCGGGTGCCTGATTAAACCACCATGAATATTTAATTAATAAAACTGCTCGGTATAAGTATTTAATAAAAACCCTGATCCCCGGCTCCTAGAAGTGCTGCGCTAACTTTAAAGTCATTCTTATGCCCACTTCAGCATTTCGGATGGTTAGAGCTGTCTTAAAAGACTTGAGACTCACTAAACGATAAACTTCCATATTGGCCAGTCCGGGACCTCGTGGGGTCCACGACCTCCAATTACCAATCGAGAGTTCCTATAAGTTCCTCACATTTAAATAACCATGTCCTACAAGTCTGGTCCGAATCGGACGGTCGGATTGCTCACGATCATACGATCGGATGGTTATTGTTTAACTTCATCTTTGAAATATTAAATCGGAGTATCCGGGACTCCGATTCTTGATCCGTGAATTTCTACATGATCCTACAGGTGTCTAGATTAACATATTTGAAAATGAAGTTGATTCAACGGTCTGGATGTATCAAACCCGGATAATGCCTAATATACGATATCCGATCAACGACCAAACGATAACCAAGTTGAAATCCGAGCATACCGTCATGCTCAGGACGACGTAGAGAACATTCTAGGACAAAAACCTAGCATTGACACCCAGTGTCGCGCTGCCACGCACCGCCACCGCCGGCGGGTGCATTGAGCAATTTTTCGGCGATCGGAGAACTCCAAACCGCCGGCCAGTAATCACACCTACGGATTAAGCACATCAAAGGGAGTAACTTTATACCTTGGCTCTACGATCAATTCAAACTTTACAGCCCTCGAACGAAGCTTTCTGTCTCTTGAAAAACCTAAAAAAATTTAGTTTCAAAATCAAAGAAATTGGAATGGATTCATGGTGTTTTCAAGGAATAACACAAAGGGAAGGTAGGAGAGTAGTTTGGGTGGAATTACCTGAGCTATGGCGGCTGGAATCCGCCGAAAAATACCCCAAAATTTCTGGTTTCTTCAGCTATATACCGCTCAGCAATGCAACCTTCGGGGTGAGTACGATTCTGAACATACCCCTTTAGCACTTTCATATATCTTTCGAACGGATACATCCATCTAAAATAAACTGGCCCACATAGAAGAACTTCTCTGACAAGATGTACTGCTAGATGAACCATGACATCGAAGAATGAGGGGGGAAAGTAT
This sequence comes from Prunus persica, assembly GCF_000346465.2. Lineage (NCBI taxonomy): Eukaryota > Viridiplantae > Streptophyta > Magnoliopsida > Rosales > Rosaceae > Prunus > Prunus persica. Next base: position 13,072,191 of record NC_034011.1, on the reverse strand, counting down.
TTCTCAAGCAAACATAAAGTAACTACTACATCTTCTTCCAACTTATCTAGCTTGGAAACATCTACCGTATTTGCACATGTAATATTGAAGAAGAAGCACAATCGAGTTATTCCATACCTTGCAAGCTTCTCCAAAATAGAACGAATTGCCACAGGGAGCAATTGTTGCATCAAGGTATGACAATCATGTGATTTAAGGCCAAGAAGTCTTGAATCTTGTAAAGGTACAAGATTTTTTATATTTGAAGAAAAAGCTTCAGGGACCTTCATACCATAGAAAGAATTGCAAACCGCTCTCTTCTCTGCTCTTGACAAATTCCAAGGCCTTGGAGGCAAGCGAGTACGTCTTTCTCCATACTCGGGTTGCAAATCAGTCTTGACCCTCATGTTCAATAAATCTAAATGAGTAGCAATCCCATCTTTATTTTTTCCAGGGATCTCTAACAATGTACCAATGATACTATCGTAAACATTTTTCTCAATGTACATAACATCGAGGGCATGCCTCACAGGAAGGTATTTCCAATACACGAGATCAAAAAAAATTGACTTCTTCTTCCAACAAACTTTGTTACCATCATTTTCACCTCCAACTCCCCCTTTTTTCAAGCCCCATTTATAGTTTATACCTTCAACCATTTGTAGCACTTCTTCTCCGGTTAATGACTTTGGAGGCATGTCATATTCAAGTTTCCCATTAAAAGGTGCATGCTGCCTCCGATATGGATGATACGTTGGTAACCATTTTCTATGGCCGATGTAATAGATTTTGTGGCCATTTTTTCAACTTGTGACTAGATGTATCATCACCGCATATTGGACAAGCTTTATATCCTTTAACGATACAACCAGATAAGTTTCCATAGACAGGAAAATCATTAATTGTCCACAATAATGTAGCTCTGAGTGTAAAGTATTCTCCTATATGTGCATCATACACTCCTCTAATCTCATCCAACAAAGATTTTAAATCATCAATCAAAGGCTCTAAGTAGACGTCTATATTATTTTTGGGTTTTTTAGGACCGGAAATCAATAAGGGCAACATCATGAACTTTTGTTTCATGCATAGCCATGGTGGAAGATTATATGTAACTAAGATAACTAGCCAGCAACTGTATCTGGTACTTAGAGAATTGTGGGGATTAAATCCATCAGATGAGAGAGCCAATCACAAGTTTCTCGGCTCATTACCATGCTCAGGCCATTTATTATCAACGAGTTTTCAAGACGGGGAATCCGCCGGATGAGACATCTGACCGTCAATTGATTTTCTATCAGTATGCCAAGTCAAACTCTTAGCTCTCTTACTTGATTGAAACATCCTTTTAAACCTTGGAATTAGTGAAAAATACCACACCACCTTCTCTGGTACACCCTATTTCAAGATTAAATCTTTGCCTTCCTTCCACCTTGAGATTCCACAAGTAGGACAATTAGTTGAATGTTCATACTCCTTCCTATACAAGATGAAATCATTGGGGCATGCGTGGATTTCCCATAACTCAGTCCCAATGCTCACAAAGTCTTTTTTGCCTCATACATAGAGGAAGGTATTGTATTTCCTTTTGGAAGCAAATTTCCTTGAAGTATCAACAATTCTGTAAAACAGACATCACTCATCCCATGTTTTGCTTTCAAATTATATGACTTCACTAATGTCGATAACTTGGTGTACTTTCTACAACTAGGGTACAAGGGTTGATCTCCATCCCCAATCACATTGGCAAACTCATAAGGATAAGATCCAAAATCGCCTAAATCATTATCATCCATCTCTATTTCTTCAGACACAAAATTGTACCTACTATGGTCATCATCTTCTTCCACATTTTTACTAGCATTAGTAGTTGCTTGCCAAGGTTCTCCATGAAATGTCCAATTCTTATAGCTTTGGTAAACTCCATTAAAGTATAAGTGGTCCCTTATAATTCCAACCTCAAACAATCGAAAATTCCCACATTAACACATGGACGTTGGATATGTGTTGTAGTTAGAAGATTTTCTACAGCAAATTTCAGAAATGCTTCCACCCCTAACTCATATGCCTTCGATCTCTTATCCGTGTGCATCCATGACTTATCCGTCTCTGACACTATACCCAAGTGAAAAGACAAGCAATGACCATCACTATAGCATATTATATTTATTTTAATAGCAAGTAATATTGTATCAAGACGACGGTTTTTATACAACAACCGACGTATTTGACACATACAGACGACGGTTGTTCAGAAAACCGTTGTCTTAGGCTACCAAAAGACAGTAAAGACTTAGAGCGAAATCTAAAAATTTTAGGTCGCGGCCAAATTTTTAGAAAGCGTGCTTCTCAAAACAACGACGGAAAAAATAAAAACCGTCGTTAAAAGTATCAAAGAACAGGACAGCTATTACATTAAATGTGTAGTGGTAAAGGCCTTTCAAGGCGCAAAAAAAATACTGATGCCTTAGACACTAAATAATATATTTGGGGTTCGGTTTTGCTGGGATTTGAACTCGTGTGCTCAAGGGTGGAATGGACAGAAAATAAAATAGAAAACCGGCGTCATATACCCTAAACCCTAAATTATTTATTTTGTTTAAAAATTTGTAAAAAAATACAAAAGTATGAGAAAAATAAATCACAAACTGTTACAGACTCCTTACGACAATTCCTTCTATATTAGAATGCTAAAAGCAGTATTTAATAAATTTGAATTTATCGCCACCAATGGATGATACAAGCCATGTCATTATTCTATGAAACTATAAGTGATGTTGCAATTTATCAAAACGTTTTTTTTTTTGTTTTGGTGATAATTTTTAATTTTTATAACTCAAACTACATTTTTGAAAGCATTAGGGGGAAGAAAATATATCAATGACTTCATAGGAGTTGTCGGTGCAATTTTTAGATTTATTTTAAATTTATTATGAACATTCTGAATTAAATTCAATAAAAATGTCTTATAAAAACCAACAAATCACGTCGGTATTAAGACAAAACTGACGTTGTATGTTGTTACAAAAACGTTATTTTTGTATATAACGATGTTGTAATTGCTTAACACGTCAGTAGGTGCACATAATGTCGTTGTCTCACATGTACAACTACGTTTTCTTTGCACTTCCCGACGTTATATTCTATTAAGACGTCATCTAGTCTAGATACGTTACAATGTCATTTCTTATAAATGTTTCATCGTTTTATCCTGTTAACATGTCAGTAAGTGGGTGAGTACTGCCATTGTAGATCATTTAACAAGTCGTCAAAACAGACGTTGTTAAGCTTTACAACATCGAAATTTTTTAAAATGTTGACGTAGTTTTTCCCATATAGCGTCGTCTTATTACATGTCATTTTAAACATTTACCGTGGTTTGTTTGTTATCAACGTAGATAAGACGATGTTTTTTGAAATAGGGGTGTCGTTGAAAAACACTTAAGTTGTCGTTTGTATTATTAATTTTGCTTTATAATTACAATGCTGACGTCGTTTTTACATGTACCGTTCGTGTTTTATTAGGATACATGTCATTTTAAGTATTTACCATCATTTGTATGTTATCAACCTTGGTAAGACGACGATGTTTGAAATAATTGTGTTGTTAGAACTACCATCAGACGTTGGTTTACGTAATTACTATAGTGTTCAAAAAATGGAAACCACTTTTAAATTCACAGCAAAAAAAAAAAAAAAAAAAAAACATTTACAAGATACCCAAAATTTATACCAAAATTTTTCTAATTCTAACAAAAATATGTACATTATTAAAAATATAAATAATAAAAGAAGGTTAAAGTGTTTGTAAAACTCCTCTACTACATATGAAGGCAAACAAAATCTGGCCATTCTTTCTTCACTTCATCAATGGCTTCTTGGGGGTATGGTCCTTGATATTTTCCCTTCTCAAACTGCAATTCATAAACAATGATTATTTAGACTTTATAAATACACAGAAATTCAATATCGATGTCCACAAATGCTATCGACAGTGCGTGTTCACTATGTTTTTGCACTCGTCATCAACTGCTCGGTTTGGTAGTGGATCCAGAAAATACATAGTCTCCTTCTTTGCTCTCACAATGACCAACAGCCAATGATGACTACAGAAAGGGTTTAGTTAACAAACATGATCTTTGAGTCGATTAGTTAAGGGGACATTGCATCATCCCTGGATTGTAAGGCATCAAGAAAATCTATTCCACATCTATCTTTTGAAGTCGATTAGCTAACAAACGTGATCTTTGAGTTAATGATCCAGAGTTAGCACTAACTTGAACGGGGGGGCCCCCCTCTCTGCCCTCACGGTTTTGTTTCTGGAAACTCACGAACAACTTCCTAATGGGTCACCCATCTTGGATTGCTCTAGCCCCAACTCGCTTTACTTCGAAGTTCCTATTACTCCGAAGCCAGTGAGCTCCTAAAAGGCCTCGTGTTAGATGAAGGAAGGCATGTACATATAAGGCACATTACTCCTTCTCCGTTGGTCGATGTGGGATGTTACAATCCACCCCTCTTAGGGCCCCAACATCCTCGTCGGCACACTCGAACCACACGATAGAGTGGCTCTAATACCAAATTGTCAAATCCTGGGGATCGGCTTTGCCGTAACACGATATTGTCGGCTTTGGGCCCCCCTCTCTGCCCTCACGGTTTTATTTCTGGGAACTCACAAGCAACTTCCCAGTGGGTCACCCATCCTGGGATTGCTTTAGTCCCAACTCGCTTAACTTCAGAGTTCCTATTACTCCAAAGCCAGTGAACTCCCAAAAGGCCTCGTGATAGATGGAGGCGGCATGTACATATTAGGCGCATTACCCCTCTCTATTGGTTGATGTGGGATATTACATCGACAACGCCAATCATGTTCACCATATTTGCCGTTTTCAAAACATCAAATAGGCACCTAAATACATGGAATGATCTCATGAGTTTTTAATTCTTTTTTAATTTTTTTTTAATTTTTTTTTATAAAGAAAAGTGAGTGTGAAATGAAAATTTGATAAGGACAAACCCCATGTATACTGCAACCACAGTAGCCCTAATTTCGTCCATGGTTGCAAACTATGTAATATCTTCAATCAAGATGAAGGTTTGATGATCGAAACCAAACACCTTCTTCTCAATTGTAAAGGTCATAGCCTTCTCATGAACCTTTAGTGTCGTCTCCACATAACAACAAAGGGCTTGTAAAGAAGATGGCAAGTCTAGCTTTGAGTAATCTTGTACTTGTTGTACTTTCTCATAAACGTCTAAGCACTTTGCTTTATGTTTTAAGAAATAAAGAAAGATATATAAGAAAGCTTGTACAACAAAGTTATAAAAAAAAAAATTAAAACTAAACTGTCGTGGTAAATCAATACACATGACGGTTCATAGAAAACACCGTCGTTTGAATAAAATATAAATGATGGTAACTAAAAACCGTCGTGGTATATAATTTATTACGTCGGACAACACCAAGCCGATGTCTTATTCAAATGCAAAATTCAGATAAATTCAAATTTCACAGTGAACAAGCATGCTTTAGAAGAAATACAGATAACAGCAATTGCAGAGAGAGAGAGAGAGAGAGAGAGAGAGAGAGAGAGAGAGAGAGAGAGAGAGAGAGAGGGAGGGATTGACTGAGTGAACAAAGATTGAAAAACAAGAGGGATTGAGTGAGTGAAGAAAGATTGAAAAACAAGTAACTAAATACGACACCAACTCAATCCTTTATACCGTCATGGTACTTCAAACCCAATGACGGTTTATTAATAAAAGAGACGTGGTGTAACAATTCAAACGGCGGTAAATAAAAACCGTCGTTGTGTGATATTTCTAATGTCGGTAATGAAACACAACGACGTCAAATGTAATTTCAAAAAACAGAGAAATGCAAAGTTAAGAGAATTTACCATTTCATCTTACTTTTCTCCATCCGTAGATTTCTGTTTTAAGAAATAAAGAAAGATATATAAGACAACTTGAGATAGTGAAGATAGATTGTAAAACAAGTAAACTAAATACAACACTAACTCAATCCTCTATACCGTCGCGGTATTGAATCCCAACGACGGTTTTTTAATAAAACAGACGTGGTATGTTTTTTCAAATGACGGTCGTTGTGTTGTGATTCTAACGAATGTAATGAACAATAACGACCTCTAATTGATTTTCAAAAAAAGAGATAACTGCATAGTTTAGAGAAGTTACCATTTCATCTTGCTTTTGTTCATCCTTGGCATTATCACCCTCAAAATTTAAGACTCTCACATCAAGCACCCCAGAACAGCTTTCTTTGTTTGACATTGAATTTTTGGGACTTTGCTCTTGACCTTGGATTGGAGAGGGGTTAGTTGTCAGTTTAAGCATGCTAGGATCAAAATTTAGAAAGAATTGGCCCGGCTGACTCAAAAAAATTTCCCTTTCAGCTTCTACCAATTGCTTGCTTCTAGCCTCCATCTTTAAAGTCTCTTCTTTAAGGACATCTCTTACACTTTCCTTTATTTGATCGGCAAACTTTACCCTCTGTTGTCTAGGTAAATTAAAGTATTGCCTAGTGGAAATCCCCCCCTATACCTCTAACTCTCCCTGGATGCTCAGGACCCAAAGCCATAGTCAAGACATCATTACTTCCAGAGACAGTAAGAGTGCCTTCAGAGACTTGTTTTTGCAATTCATCCTAACACAAAGACACATTAATCAACAAAAAACAGAAAGTTAGTTCCACATGCAAGTATAATTAAAATGCCAATACAGTTTAATACAAATTTAAAAGAGTGAGTGAATTTAGGCTTACAATTAATTTTTCTTTCTCTGCAACCTTTGGATCTGGGATGTTACCGTGTTTGTCTTCTCTAGCATTCTTCCATAAGGTAGATTGATCAATTTCTACCCCGGGCATATTTTCCTCCAAATCATCCTCCAAACTAGCATATCCTTTTCGAGACAACCAATGATTGTATTCTCATTTCTCCCTCTTCTGTGCTTGTTCAGTATGCACAGACACAAATTGTTAGGATAACCTTGAAGCTACAAGGGCATCCTAGTTTGCTTTCTCTATGAATTTATATAGTTCACGGGGTTGTCTTAACTTCTTCTTCTCATTGATGAATGGAAGGATATGATGCCTCATCAGTGTAGACTTGAAATCCTTCCATTTCTTTCTAGTAGATGATAACACCATTTTCGTGTCGACGGCTTCCCAAATCTGCTTTTTTATATTCTTCGGGATTTCAGTTCATTTCTTGTCCACAATTGGGACCCTGGAGCGTACCAACACACCAATGTAGGACTGCATCTCAGTATGTGCAGGGCCATAAGGTTTTCCTCTTTTATTGTACTCAATAACTGGCTTGACTTTCTGCAATTTTCTTTTCACAACACGGGGCATTGTATTTATACCAAGACTTGACTTTGGCTCCTCAGATAATGTTGTCGTATTGCCTGGTTCTGTCTCAGCAGATGAAACCAACTTCATCTTCTTCGTGGACTTGGTTTGAGGTTTTGAAACTTTAAGCTCCGTACATTGATTTTTTTTCAAGCTAGAATCCTTACTCTGCGCTTGAGAAACCACGGTTATAGAGAAATCAAACCTACAAGTGAAAATATTTTAGATTTTCAAATAACAAAGACGACTGTTTTTTTTTATTTTAAAATCGACGTAGTATTCAATTTCACAAGACACTAGATAATAACAATTGACATAATAAGGAATTTATCACGTCGATAGTTAATTACTGACGTGGTATTACAAAAATAGAGAAGTGGTTATAGACCCTTTCGTTCTTGCCTTTATATTTTATCAAATTTTGAAAAACATTAAATGATTTTCACCAGGAAAAAAAAGTAAAAAAGATTTTCAAAAAAAAAACCATGATTACAAAGAAATCAAACTTGCAAGGTAAAATGTCCGAAACCCTCAAATACAAACAACGACAGTCATGCTAAAAAAAAAACGTAGTATATCATTTTACACAACGCCAAGATCAGAACAACTAACGTAATAAAAAATTTCACGACGGTATTTAATTACCGTCGTGATTTATGATTTCAAACCACGTAAATAAGAAGCCACCGTCGTCTTATTTAGTTGAAATACAAAAAACAGAGTAGTGGTCCCAAACACTTTCGTTCTTTGTCTGTATATTTTATCAAACTTGGAAAAACGTAAAGAGATTTTCACCAGAGAAAACTAAAAAGATTTTCACAACAAAAACCTATAATGATATGCACATGCAAAACAGGAACAAAGAAAGTGAGAAATGCTTACCTTTTGCGTGCAATGAAAGTTTTCTCTTCGTGTTGGGAGTTTCAGTTCAGAAACGAAGACAAAGAGGAGAGGAAGATGATGAGAGTTAGACACGGCACTTTGGGAAGGAAAAATGAGAGGAGCATGAAATTTTTTCTTGGGTTTGGAAACAGTAAAAGTGTAGGTCAAGTAAGGCAAAAAGTTTGAATTATTCACAAACCGTTTCACAACACGATGCTATTAAAAGAAACAGCCCTAGTATTTACTTTTATACGCGATATAGATTATGTTACCGCCCTTGGTACAACACTTTATACAACACCTATTTTTCCGAAAATGCCGTATTTAGATGACATCACACGACCATTAGTTCTTCCAAAAGGACATAGCTCGCCCTGTTCAGTTTCAAACACAACGACAGTATATTAAATAATACCGACGTTAAAACTTTAATTTAGAACGACCGTTTGTTTATGGAAACCGACGTCTGAAATTTTGTTTAATATGGCGCTTAAGAAAAAATAAGCGCCTTGGAGTTTGTTTATTTGACAACGCAGTTAATAATGTGACTGATGTGGTTAGGAAAGATTATTGTTTTTCTTTTCATGCGTTCTTTGACTTAGGGTTCCAAGTTGAAATAAAATCGCATTCTTTTGGCCCTTGCTCTCTCTCACCTCTCTGGAGGCAATAATTTGGATGCACTACTACAAAAAAGCAAAAAGACGACGGTAAATCACCGTCGTGTATTTGGTTTTTCAATGGTCGTGGAATCCACCGTCATCTTTTCCCTCATAAACCACGACGCTAAATAACCGTCGTTGTTAAACAATACAACGTCATCAAAAAATACAAAACGACGTCTTTGTACTGCAAAAAGATCTAAAAAAAGCAATCGATGATGATAATAGACGACCAATTCTCTAAAAAGACCGTCGTTAAAAAGGGAAAATATGACACATATTAAGAGAACAAGGCCGCAAGATAGACATACAACGACGACAATAAAAATACGCCGACGTTAAATATAATTTTCACGACAATAAAAAATATGACGTCTTTAAATACATTAGAAGACGACGTTATTGATACCTACTACGTCGCACATATAAACACAACCGTCGTACAATTAATTTTCCACTTCGATTTTTTGATAAAAGATGACGTGGAAATAGTTGTCAGTGTCATTATTTACGACGTATGTGTTTCTATAGTAGACGTTGAAAAACTAAACAACGTCAGTTACAAATATATGAGAGTCGTATTAAAAAATTTATACGTCCTATTTTCAGAAACAAACAACGACCATAAATATTAGACGTTGTTAAATACAACAACGTCGGAAAACAATAAAAACAGACGTGTTTAGTCTGCTAAAGTTCTACAACGTCTCTTATTTACAAAAAACCGTCGTGAAATAAATTTTCCACTTCGATTTTATCTAAAAAAGATGACGTGGAAATAGTTGTCAGTGTCATTATTTACGACGTATACATTTATATAGTCGACGTTGTATTTATATGTATTCATTACTCACGACGCACTTAATAATATAGACGACGTTGAACGTCTAAACAACGTCGGTTCCAAATAAATGAGAGCCGTATTACAGAACATATAGACGGCGTAGATTATGATGGGAGCCGTATTACAAATAACGTCGTTTAATTGTTATTAGACGGCGGTTATAATGAATTTCCGTCGGAATTAATTTCGTTCCTCTTCGTTTATAAAAGAACTTGCGACGTGGAAAATGTATGATGACGTCGTATTTTTTAACGTTCAGATTACATATCTCGTTTTTTAGACGTCGGTATTATGGGATTGGAGTCGTGTTATTTTGAATTACATGGCGGTTCTTTATCCTTCACCGACGTGATATCCTGAATAATTGCTTCACAATAGCGTCGTGGTTCTTCATTGTTACGTTGCTTTAAGACGTCGGTAAATATGCTGAATAACTGATTCACAATAACGTCGTGTTTTATTTGAACGTAGAAAGTGAAGAAATCACATTACAATATATTACAAAATTAATGTCATACACTGCCAATTACATAAGCATCATTCAATCCATATATCTTCACACCCATCTCGAATATTTTGACCGCCTAACTCACCTACCAGTTCATCAAATGTGTCAACATTTGGCATCCCTCTAGTAAATGGCTCACACTCAATTATCACATCACCTAATACTTCATCACCAATAACATCATTATATTCTCTACTAGGCATTGATAACACTACCGACCAACCACGATGCATCGGGTCGTCAACAAAAAATATTTGTTTGACTTGAGAAGCCAAAACAAATTGGTCATTCCTATGTCCAATTTTACTCAAATCTACAAGGGTAAATCCAAGTTCGTCGACTACAAGACCAGAACTATCTATCCAATCACACCTAAAGACTGGGATTGTAAACTTTTGGTAGTCAAGGTCCCAAATTTCTTGAATGACACCATAGAAACCCATATTTGAGAGAATTGGGTTTTTATCCTTGGCACTAGCAACTTGCATGGTATGTGCAAGTAAATAAACTCCACTATTTTGAGTTGTCCGCACATCATCTTGTGCCTTGATATTGAATTTAATACCTTTAATAAGATAGCTCCTATATAATGGCACTGACATGTTTGGACCAGCTGCTAGCCACCTTAAATTTTCTGATACGCCATGATTGTCTTCCTCAACTTCACTTTGAACCTGCAAATTAATCATATCTTAATTCATCCTAACATATAAATAAGAAGAAAATTAAAAGAGAAATACGTTATTCAACAACATATACCTTGAAGCGTAGCCATTGAATGAAAGTGCTATTGTGCTTATCCTGCAGCCACTTTGTTCTCTTTCTAAATTTTGGATAAGCAGTCTTGATGTGGATCATATGTTGCCTACATGACACGAAAAATTCAAGCATTACGGTCCCAAATATATAAGATAAACATAAGAAATAATTTTAAATGGAAACTTAAAGAATAAAACTCATACGTACTCGATATAAGGTAGGACTTCCTCCGTATTCTCCAAGACATATAGATGTGCTTGATTCAACAGGTCCTGATCAACTACGCTCACTGTGCAACCTGATAATGGCTTTGAAACTCCCATCTTTTGGCTTGAAGGCACTCCAACTGTACTAACATCAGATAAATGCTGAGTACAAAACTCTACCGCTTCTTCAGCTATATACCGCTCAGCAATGCAACCTTCGGGACGAGTACGATTCTGAACATACCCCTTCAGCACTTTCATATATCTTTCAAACGGATACATCCACCTAAAATATACTGGCCCACATAGACGAACTTCTCTGACAAGATGTACTACTAGATGAACCATGATATCAAAGAATGAAGGGGGAAAGTACTTCTCAAGCAAACACAGAGTAACTACTACATCTTCTTCCAACTTATCTAGCTTGGAAACATCAACAGTCTTTGCACATATAGCATTGAAGAAGAAGCACAAACGAGTTATTGCATACCTTGCAGGCTTCTCCAAAACAGAACGAATTGCCACAGGGAGCAATTGTTGCATTAAGGTATGACAATCATGTGATTTAAGGCCAAGAAGTCTTGAATCTTGTACAGATACAAGATTTTTAATATTTGAAGAATAACCTTCAGGGACCTTCATACCATAGAAAGAATTGCAAACCTCTCTCTTCTCTGCTCTTGACAAATTCCAAGGCCCAGGAGGCAAACGAGTACGTCTTTCTCCATACTCGGGTTGCAAATCAGTTTTGACCCCCATGTTCAATAAATCTAATCGAGCAGCAATCCCATCTTTATTTTTTCCAGGGATCTCCAGCAATGTACCAATGATACTATCGCAAACATTCTTCTCAATGTGCATAACATCTAGGGCATGCCTCACAGGAAGGTATTTCCAATACTCGAGATCAAAGAATATTGATTTCTTCTTCCAACAAACTCTGTCACCATTTTCAACCATATGCAGCACTTCTTCTCCGGTTAATGGCTCTGGAGGTATGTCATATTCAGGTTTCCCATTAAAAGCTGCACGTTGCCTCCTATATGGATGATTGATTGGTAACCATTTTCTATGCCCAATGTAACAAATTTTGTGGCCATTTTTCAACCTGTGACTAGGTGTATCATCGCCGCATATTGGACAAGCTTTATATCCTTTAACAACACAACCAGATAAGTTTCCATAGGCGGGGAAATCATTAATTGTCCACATTAATGCAGCTCTGAGTGTAAAGTATTCTCCATTATGTGCATCATACACTCCTCTAATCCCAACCCACAAGGATTTTAAATCATCAATCAAAGGCTCCAAGTAGACGTCTATATCATTTCCGGGTTGTTTAGGACCGGAAATCAATAAGGTTAACATCATGAACTTTCGTTTCATGCACAGCCATGGAGGGAGATTATATGTAACTAAGATAACCGGCCAACAACTATATCTGCTACTTAGAGAACTGTGGGGATTGAATCCATCAGATGAAAGAGCCAATCTCAAGTTTCTCGGCTCATTACCAAACTCAGGCCCATTTATCATCAAGAAGTTTCCAAGACGGGGAATCCGCCGGATGAGACATCTGACCGTCAATTGATTTTCTAGCAACATGCCACCAAGTCAAACTCTTAGCTGTCTCATGTGATTGAAACATCCTTTTAAACCTTGGAATTGGGGGAAAATACCACACCACCTTCACTGGCACACCCTCTTTCAAGATTGCATGTTTGCCTTCCTTCCACCTTGAGATACCACAAGTAGGACAATTAGTTGAATCCTCATACTCCTTCCTATACAAGATGCAATCATTGGGGCATGCGTGCATTTTCTCATAACTCAGCCCCAATGCACACAAAGTCTTTTTAGCCTCATACATGGAGGTTGGTATTGTATTTCCTTCTGGAAGCAAATCGCCTTGAAGTATCAATAATTCTGTAAAACAGACATCACTCATCCCATGTTTTGCCTTCAAATTATACAACTTCACTAATGCCGATAACTTCGTGTACTTTCTACAACCAGGGTACACTGGTTGATCTCCATCCCCAATCACATTGGCAAACTCATACGGATCCGAACCAAAATCACCAAAATCATTATCATCCATATCAATTTCTTCAGACACAAAACTGTACCTACTATGGCCATCATCTTCTTCAACATTTCTGCTAGCATTAGTAGTTGCTTCCCAAGGTTCTCCGTGAAATGTCCAATTCTTATAGCTTTGGTCAATTCCATTAAAGTATAAGTGATCCCTTATAATTCCAACCCCAAACAACTTCAAATTAACACATTTAACACATGGACAACGGATATGTGTTGTAGTTAGAAGATTTTCTACAGCAAAGTTCAAAAATGCTTCCACCCCAAACTCATATGCCTTCGATCTTCTATCCGAGTGCATCCATGACTTATCCATCTCCGACACTATAACCTATTATCTATAATAAAGTGAAAATACAGGCAATGACCATCACTATAGCAGATTATACAATGATCTAATCGCAAGTAATAAACAACAGAGACGACGGGTTTTAATCAAAAACAGACGTATTTGGCATATATAGACGACGGATTTTCAACAGACGTCGTCTATTATACGTAATACAAACGACGGTTTATGAAAAAACCGTCGTGTATAAGTAATACAACGACGGTAGTTTAAAAACACCGTCGTGTAATCGTCGTCGTACGCCTTAAAATTCGTCGTGTCTCAGTTTATTTTCAAGAACACAAAACCCATTAAGAACACAACATATATATGAAACCAAGCAAGAAACCAACATATACATGAAACCAAGCATGAAAACAATAAATCCATTCCCAATTCAACATAACATAGGGTGATTAAAAGATACGACAAAATTAAATCCATTCCCAATTCAACATAACAGATAATGTAATCCATGAACCCATTAAACAGAAAATCCATGAACCCATACCTATAAGCATTGGTGCACTTTGCACCTTCTCCAGAGCGGAAAATGACAAGATCAAATAAAGGTGTCCTTTTGCTGGAAATCATTTGGAAGTTGGTGATGTGTCTTTTTGTGTTGATTTCCAGCAAAAGTACACCTTTATTTGATCTTGTCATGAACCCATTAAACAGAAAATCCATGAACCCATACCTATAAGCACATTATTAACAGATCGCAAAGCATATACCTAAAGGATCGCTAACCAGCGGAGCTTGACTGGTTCGAGC
>NC_034011.1:12882669-13052433 GCF_000346465.2 Prunus persica | reverse complement strand
TTACATTTAAGGTTCCAAGTTCTTCCTCTCTCAGTCTCTCATGTCTCAAAGATAATAATTTGGATGTTTTCTCAAAGAGAAATTGAGCTTACTCGCATCAAATATATGTCCACAAGAAGAAGCTTGTCAACTAGCCTTCTCACTTCCTTGATCAAGCCTGATAGGACACTTAGTGCTTCTGAATACTCCTTGCTTTCCATCAAAAGAGATGCAAGCCTGGCCTCCACTCGCTGTCGAAGGAAAGTTCGCTTCTCAGGGAAATCTGAAGATCAGATGTGCCTGATCCTCTGCTTGATTTTCTTGCCTAAGAAGATCCGTCGGATTTATTGTGATAGCCTCTTCCTTTATCCGTAGAGCTTCAGAAGAAGAAGATGGGTTTCAAGAATGCGATAAAGAATAGAAATGGCTTCAGATGGCCTCTAAAGCATGAGCAATTGAATCAGTAGTTTCTGGGAGATATGATGAAGACATTGTCAATGCTTTGAACTACACAAGTCCTGCAGAAAGATATGTTAAAGAAACTGAAACAACGGCGGTTTTCTGTTCTACCGTCGTCTTTTCTCGTCGTCTATATTAAGTTACGATGGCGGTAGATTTATAATTACCGACGTAGATTATTTTGTTAAACGTCGTTAAGTGTACTACAACCGACGTGGATTTTAATTTTAAATTATAAATGGAGTTTTTTTTCCCGTATTCTTTCAGTTTTAGTTTTCAATTCCAAAGCGTGATAAATAGATTTTTCTTTCCCGAGGAAATTTAAAATGAGGGAAATTAATGTTCTAGAATTTGTAAACTAACACGACGCAATATTTGCAAATCTGTGTCATCTGTTAAGATTATGATGTGGAACAGAGTTCCATCTGGTAAGATTTCGTAACCCTTGGGATCTCAGACAAAACTGATTATGTCGGCGGTGTTCTATATAAACCGTCGTGGTTATTTCAATTCTTGTCATTAAGTAGATCTACCGACGTAGGATAAGAAAATCAAAGAAAAAAATTGTTAACAAAAATTCTTATTAAGACGACCGTTAAAATTAAAGGTACGACGTATAAAATGAATAAATACGACGATAAATTTTATTGTACGATTTAAAGATAACGTAGTAGAACTATACGAGAATGACGTCGATATATTTATATTTTCCGTCGTTGTAAATTAATTTAATACGGTGATATTTTGTATTTTAAAGCCGTGGATTTGTTTGTAATTATACGGCGTCTTATACGAAAACCTCGTCGTGTTATTTTATGAGTAAAAACGGCAGTTTTTATTGAAATCGTCGTCTTTACTTTCTACGTCGGTCGATTCATAACTTCTGCCGTTCTTTGTTGGCATTGATTTTACACTGAGGAAATCTGTTTCAAATAGACGTCGGTTGTTTAATTATGTACGTCGTTGTTTTTGAACAGCCATTTGAAACTCCATTTTTTAGTTGTCTAAGGTTGTATTACACGACGGTGTTTTTAGAACCGTCGTCTTTTTATAAACCACGACGGTTTTCACTTAGACCGTCGTTGTTTTCTGGTCGTCTTTTTCACTTTTTGTAGTAGTGATGTTAACGATGTATGTGTTTTGGGGTATCTCAAAGACACCAAAATGCACACATCGTTAACTTTCAAAAAATTGTCTTTCCCAAATTATCTTTCTCAAAAAATTGTCTTTCTCAATTCTCTCTCTCTGGTTTAGAAGCAAATAGTTTGGATTTTGATGCGTATGTGCCTTTGTGTATCTCAAAGACACAAAGACACATACGTCATCAATGTCTAAAATATTGTCTTTCTCATATTGGTAGTTCGATGATGATGAGGAACATAGCTCCCACTGGTAAGATTTCATATCTCTTGGGATCTCATTTGCAATTGTCTCGTGGTTTTTTTTTCATTCTTGTCATTTTGTTCATCTACCATCGTAAGCTATCAAAATCCAAAAAAATTCTTAAAAAGCAAAAAAAAAAAAAAAGATGACGGTTTACAACTAAGGCAAACGTCTAAAACAAATAAATATGACAGTAATTTCACTTAACGACGTGGTAAGAAATGTTATACGACGCTATAACTGAAGAAACCGACCATCGTGGTATTCAAATTAAAATCGTCTTGATATAGTAAAAATACGACATGGATATTATGAATTTAAATGTCCTTATCTACTCTTCTAGTGTCGTGGTTCACTGAACCCTATACGACAGTACTTTTATAAATTCCGTTGTAGTACATATACGGTAAAAAGTCGATCATTTTATCTTTACCGTCGTGGTACATGGCTTGAATATGGCGCAGCTTACTAATAGTACTGACGTGGATTTTGTTAAAATTATACGACGCTGATTAAGAATAGTTGGTCATGTTGACCTAGAAGTTAACACGGCAGCTATTTTTGTAAATCGTCGTTTTTACTCTCTACATTAGTTGTTTCCTACATGTTTTCGTTGATTTTGAGCTTAGAATTTAAGTCAGGAGAAAACATCTCTAATAAGACGACGCTTGTTAAGTTTGATGCGTTGTGTTTTTGAAATACCCACGTCTTTTTTTTGTTACCGTCGTCTCTCTAAACATAACGATGGTATTATTTTCTTCCGTCGTTGTTGTTTGGTCGTCTTTTTCCCTTTTTGTAGTAGTGTAAGTTCTCTTCATAAACCTTCTTAGACTAGTATCTCTGAATATTGAGGTTCTTCATGCTTCCAAATTTGAGAAAGAAGATGGATAGAGTAGAGAACCGAGAGAGAAGAGTTTTTCTTCTCTGGGTAAGGAGAGAATATAATTTTTATTGAAGGAGGAAAACATATTTTATATATATATATATAATATTACATATACATAATAATTAGATGAAACTTCACTTTGTCATTTTCTCCCGCCCACTTCAAAGTTCAATCTACAGTAACTTCCTTCTACACATGCTTAGCATTCTTGAGCTACACATATAAACATACACACTTAGATAAATGGGTTTGAGTAATGATAAAGTGAGTGCTACTAGCCATGACCTTCTTCAAGCTCAAGCTCATGTGTGGAATCATATCTTCCAGTTCATAAACTCCATGTCATTAAAGTGTGCAGTTCAATTAGGCATCCCAGATGTGATTCACAGCCATGGCCGACCCATATCCCTTTCCAATCTCATTTCCGGCCTCAATGTCCACCCTTCGAAAGCTCATTTCATCTCACGCCTCATGCGAATCCTTGTCCACTCCAATTTCTTTGCACAAGACCAGCAAGTTCAGCTACCACTTCTTCCAAACAATAATAACAACAATGAGAATATTGTTCATCAGGATCTTGATGATGAAGAGGAGGAAAAAGCTGTTGTGGTGTATAGCCTAACACCAGCTTCCAGGCTTCTCCTCGAGGAAAGTCCATTAAGCACCACACAATTTTTACTTATGATTCTTGATCCAGTAGTAACAGATCCATTGCATCTAATGGGCACTTGGTGCCAGATGAACAATCATGGAAATCATGATCATCCAGCTTCCCCATTTGAGATGGCACATGGTAGGCCTTTTTGGGGTTTGGCTGCTCAGCAACCAAAGTTTGGTAGCTTGTTTAATGAAGCAATGGAGGCTGACTCTCAACTGCTAGCAAGGGCAGTGGTTGAAGAGTGTGAAGGAGTTTTTGAGGGTTTGAATTCCTTGGTTGATGTTGGAGGTGGCACAGGAACCATGGCCAAGGCCATTGCCAAGGCCATTGCCAAGGCCTTCCCGAACATCAATTGCACTGTCTTTGACCAACCACATGTTGTTGCAAACTTGCAAGGGACTCACAATTTGGATTTTGTTGGAGGAGACATGTTTGAGAAGATACCCCCAGCAAATGCAATCTTCCTCAAGGTAATTATAAAACTCAATTATTTCTCTCATTTTTATTATTCCTTAATTTCCTAATTAGTTATTACTTTCTTATTAGTAAACACATCTCACACTTGCCTTTGCAGAATTTTCTAAACTCTTCCTTGTTTTGCTTGGCTTTCAATCCGAGCTGTGTATTTAAGGAATTTTTATGGAGTTTAATAATAAACCTCAAAACGAAAAGACAATCTTGTTGAAGAATATAAAGTCACACATTGGAAATTTAGACAAAATGTATAACATATGCCCTTTTGTATAAACCTCACACCAGCTTGGACTATGCTGGTTGTTAATTTGGGGGTAATATCGATGTTGCTAGTAGTGGTCATCGTGTCCGTTTCTCTGAAATCTTAACAAACCTTACTATTCATAAATGAATAAGTAACGATGACATACCAATTGATGCATGTACAAAGTATATTAAGCAGAGGTACCATACGCAAATTCTATGCACGGATGTGTTTGTGAGTACAAATTCAAGGCTTACGTTAAAGTAATTAACCATTAATTAATGTATGGCATCAATGATCAGTGGATTCTGCATGATTGGAGTGATGAGGAAAGCGTGAAGATGTTAAAGAAGAGTAGAGAAGCAATTCTGAGCAAAAATGAAGGAGGAAAGGTTATCATCCTGGACATAAATGTGTCTGCAGATAATAAGAAGATGGATAAGAAATCAATTGAAACTCAGCTCATGTGGGATATGTTGATGATGGTCGACCTCAATGGCAAAGAGCGTAGTGAAGCAGAGTGGGAAAAGCTCTTTCTGACTGCTGGATTCTCTCACTATAAGATTACACATACATTGGCCTAAGATCTCTTATTGAAGTTTACCCCTGAAAAAAAAAAGCATCTCTTTTAATTGCATGTTAAGTGCATGCGAGTTTTATGAAATAAACCCTAAATCTATTTTACCTCTTTTGGTGTGTATATGCATATATTATCTAAGTTTGGATGTTTCCTTCGTCTTTGTAATCTTTAAAGTTTATGATTTAGCTCTTAAGAAATAAAAATGGTACGCAGTATCTCTTAGTCTAATAGTGTACTTCTTAATGACATGGAAGAAGTTTTAATTTCAAAACACACCACCTCATTAGTAAAATTTAAAAAAAAAAATTATAATTTGATGCCCCAAAAAGAAAATGGAGAAGCCCAAATGCATGATGGACCAATCATACGGCCATGAATGAGAAACAGATTACATGCTAGTTCCATTCAATTTTTGGGAGTTAATTTAAAAAATAAATAGTTAACAACAATTGAAGCGTGGTTTCCTACGAGCCATGAAAAGGACCACAGTCCACGTTTAGCACTTGAGAAAACAAAAGCAGCCTTGTGCAAGTTATTAATAGAATAAACAGTCCATAACAAACAACAAACATCTACAAGCAAAAACCACATGTTTCCAAGAAAACCAGTTGTTTATACCATATCTGACTGGCCAATTAATGAATGGCACGCGAAGACCAAGCCTTGGAATCAGTTTAGAAATATTTAATTATAAACTAAGGCAATTCCTCTAAACCAAACAAAACATACGCCTCATTCAAACATTACATATTATGGCCAGGGACGGACCCACAGTGGGGTAAATGGGGTCAAACGACCCTATGGACTCCATGAAAGCATGGTAGAAAGTCCCTTTGAATTGGTGTGTGACCCCATGAATGGCTGAAGGAGGAGTTGCAGATACTGAGGAAGAAGAAGCTGAACAGGAAATCTGTTTTTTTTTTTTTCTTCAAAGAAGTTGGCCAAAACAGCGTCGTTTTGTACCAGCCCAGCGTATTTTTTTTTTAAAACGGGCTGGCCAAAACGGCCTCGTTTTGGACCAGCAGCGAATTTTTTTTTTAAAACTCGCTGGCCAAAACGCCGTCATTTTGGACCAGCAGCAACAAATTTTTTTTTTTTAAGACTTGGCCAAAACGACGTCGTTTTGGTCCAGGTCTTTTAAAAAAACAAATAGAACAGATTGTATAATCTGCACAGACCTTCCCTCCCGAGTTTTCACTCCAAAACACCTATTTTCTAAACCCTCAAACCGAAATCCCCAATCTCCATCCCCCACAAACCTTTAACCCTCTTCCCCACCAAGCCTTTAAGCCCCAACTCCTACATTGCAGCCGCTTCCAAAAGCTTGCCTCCGCTTCTACCACCTCACAATTCAAGGTAAATTCTAACTCTAAACCTAAATTACTTGAATTGAAATTGAATTTATGATTGTATTATATTGTTTTGATTTGTTGGATGTTTCATTTATGAATTTTTTGTGGTTAATTTGTATAAATTTGGTGTTCTCTTTAATTGATTTTAGTTATTATTTTGATTAATTTATGTAGAATGATGGAAAGATTTTTTAAGAGAAAGTCATCATTGGGTAGTTCGGATAGTGTGGGTAGTTCAAGAACTTCAAGTTCAAGACAAAGTGAGTTAGATGAGGTTTTGGCTAATCTTCAGGCAGACCCGTGATTAAGAATTCGTATGATTGAGTATGATACTAATATTAGAGATGAGGTTCGAAGAGCATATCTACAAAAAGGACCTTGTCAACCTAGAGGTCATTCTTTCCCACAAAGTAATATCTCAGGAATTAATCGACGCTTCATTCCCCATTGGTTTGATGAATTTGATTGGTTGGAGTATAGTGTATCTAAAGATGCTACATTTTGTCTTTATTGCTATCTCTTTAAATCCAATTTTGAACAAGTGGGTAGTGAAGCCTTCACTGGAGCAAGGTTTAAGAATTGGAAGAAAGGGAGAGAAAGAATGAAGGTGCATGTTGGACCGGTTGGTAGTGTTCATAATGAAGCTAGAGAAGCCGCTACAAATTTGATGAATCAAAATACACATATTAAAACGGCTGTGAGCAAACACTCTGAACAAGCTCGTATGGCATATCGAAGATGCTTAATTGCATCAATCAAGTGCACTAAGTTTCTATTGAGACAAGGTCTTTCTTTTCATAGAAATGATGAAAGTGCCACTTCAAGCAATAAGGGAAATTACTTGAAGCAATTGCAATTCCTTGCAGACAATGATGAGAAAGTTAAAGTAGTTGTGTTGGAAAATGCTCCGGGGAATCTCAAGTTAGTAGCTCCAAAGATTCAAAAAGATATTGTCAATGCATGTGCCGGGGAAACACTTGATGTTATCATGAGTGGTTTAAAAGATAGATTCTTTTCTATATTGGTGGATGAAGCACGTGATATTTCTGTGAAAGAGCAAATGGTTATGGTGTTGCGTTATGTGGACGACAAAGGGCATGTAATTGAAAGGTTTGTGGGGGTTCAACATGTTATCGACACCACTTCAAGTTCACTAAAGGATGCCATTGACATATTCTTTTCTTCCAATGGTTTGAGCTTTTCCAAGTTACGAGGACAAGGTTATGATGGAGCTAGCAATATGAGAGGTGAGTTGAATGGCCTTAAAACAAAGATTTTGAGAGAACAACTTTGTGCATACTATGTTCATTGCTTTGCTCATTAACTTCAACTAGCACTTGTTGCTGTAGCAAAGAAGAATATTGATACTGCCTCTTTCTTCACAACCACTAATAGTGTAGTTAACCATGTTGGAGCATCGTGTAAGCAGCGTGATGCACTTAGAGCACAACTCCAAGAAAGAGCTTGTGATAGCTTTTGAAAATGATTGTCTTATAACGGGGCAAGGTTTGCATCAAGAAACAAGTCTCAAACGTGCCGGTGACACATGATGGAGCTCACATTACGGTACCATTATTAGCATAATTTCTATGTTTTCATCTGTGATTCATGTGCTTCAAATGATTATTGATGATAATCCCAATGATAGTGCCGGTGAAGCAAATAAGATTCAAAGGGAAATGCTTACTTTTCAGTTTGTGTTTCACCTATTCTTAATGAAGGCTATATTGGGACTCACAAATGATGTGTCACAAGCATTGCAAAAGAAAGATCAAGAAATTCTGAATGCAATGGTTTTAGTGAAATCATGCAAGGAAAAGCTACATTGGATGAGGAATAATGGGTTTGATGCATTGGTTGAAGAGGTGTCTTCATTTTGTGACAAACATCATATTGATGTTCCTAACATGGATGAGGCCTTCGTACTTCCAGGGAGGTCAAGGCGTAATGCTCCAATAAAGATAAATCGTCATCATTATCGTGTGGAGCTCTTTATTTATGTCATTGATGAGCAACTTACGGAGTTAGATGATCGTTTTAATGAGGTAAATACTGAGTTGCTTATTTGTTTGGCATGTTTGAGTCCGAATGATTCATTTGTAGCTTTTGATAAACAAAAGCTACTTCGTCTTGCTCAATTTTATCCTCAAGACTTTTTGGATGGGGATCTTTTGGCACTTGAAGATCAACTTGAGCTTTATATTCATTATGTGCATTCGAGTAGTGATTTCTCTGACTTGCAAGGGATTGGTGATCTTGCAAAAAAAATGGTGGAGACAAGGATGCATCGAGCATTCAATTATGTGTATTTGCTTATTACATTGGCTCTAGTTTTACCGGTTGCTACTGCTTCAGTTGAGAGGGCATTTTCCGTCATGAATATTATCAAAGGTCCACTTCAGAACAAAATGGGAGATCAATGGTTGAATGATAGCTTGCTTGTTTATGTTGAGAAAGATGTTTTTGATTGTATTGAAAATGAAGCTATAATGCTATGTTTTCAAAATATGAAACCTCGTCGTGGCCAATTGTAATTTGTAATGTTGTTTTTTATATGAATTATGAATGAATGTACTGTAGTTTCATTTTCAATGTTATTTTAATCTTTTAAAAAAAATTGAACTTTTACACTATGACCCTACGACATAAAATTCCTGGGTCCATCCCTGATTATGGCCATGCCTCTATATTACATATCAAACAAATCACACATCTCATCTCAGTCTCGCTCACTCCCTTGTCCAGATTATGGCCATGCCTCTACATCTAATTTCGCACAAACTGATTTCACATCTACACCAGATTTCCAATTTATTTAACATACCAAAACCAACACAAGCAGAATATTTAAGAAATTTTCACTTAACTCTTGCACTTTGAGCACAAGACTTGACCAATATGCAGCAAGAAAAGAACCGAAATTTCAATCTTAAATACAAAAACTAAGTCATACCCCCCTGCCCAGTAATCTTATCAAGTTCTTTGATCAAATAAACCTTGATATGTGAATCCTGCCACAACCTACATCCCAAAATTAATATAAGAAAATCCCCAGATCAAAGAAAAAGGGAAGGAACCAAAATTTATCATATATGGGTCAAATATCTGGAAAATCAAAGGAGGTGCGAAATATTGGTGTAACTTATGCACCATTGACTTTCTTTCCTTACACACCAAGGATTCCCATTATAATTATATTTGATTTACTTTAATTCATGATTTCCTACTGTAAATAAAAATATGAATTTATTATTTACTTGACCACTAAGGCTCCGTTGTATTATAAATATTACCTCCTACAAGGAGAGGAATATACAGAAAATTCCCACAAACAAATATTCTCTCATAATTCTCATATTTTAGCAAGGTATCAGAGCGGGTTGATTGACTAGGCCTGAATTGGGCTTTTACCCTTACCTAATATGTGGTGTTCACATGTTAGGCTTGAATGTTTACCCCTACCCTTTACCCAATACGTGGTGTTCACGTGTTGGACTTAAATGATTGACTCCAATGTGAACTTGGCTCCATGTGTGGCCCACTATGTGGTGGTCCCACGTGAGGGGCCGTGTTGAAGAATATAAGTCTCACATCAGAAACTTGACTAAATAAAAATAAAATATATAATAAATGGTTCTACTACTAATATCACCAAGGCTTTTTGTAATAAAACCCCACACCTATTGAGCTTTGTAGGTGGTTAAGTTGGGGACGATATTCGTGTTGTTAATAATGGCTGCTGGCCTGTCTCTTTGAAATTTAACAAGGTATTAGAGCGACGATCTTGAATTGCTGACTCTAGTTTCAAACCCCCACTGCCGCTATGGGGGTTGATTTTTTCAACCCTCATGGAGGTAGCACCACTAACTCCTTCTCTCCTTCTCAACCAACCATAGCTGAGTTGAGTGTCCAGGTGGCTCAGCTCCTACAGATGCAGACTTCGACCTCGAACCCTATCCTGAATCAGGATCCTATTTTGATGGCTCTAACCCCGACTATGATGACAACGATCCCAACTCTTATGACTACCCAGACCCCGAATTTGTTTATGACTCAGACAAAAATCCCAACTTCGACTCCGACGAATTTCAAGCCATGAAAAGGACCATAGTCCACGTTTAGCACTTGAGAAAACTCGAGAGAATCCATAACTACATAAACCTGCTCTTGTGAAACATTCTCCAAATAAGGCTTCAAACTTTGTCCATTGACCTTAAAATGAGTGCCATTCTTGATGTTTTCTATCTCCATAGCTCTGTGGGGAAATACTTGAAGCATTTTGAATGGTCCAACCCATCTAGACTTCAATTTACCTAGAAACAGTCGCAAACGTGAGTCATACAAAAGTACTTTCATACCTGGTTGAAACTCATTCCTAAGAATTGCTTTGTCATGGTAGAGCTTGGTTCGTTCTTTGTAGATCCTTGCATTCTCATATGATTGAGCTCTTCCAACTTATTGAGTTGGAGCTTCCTCACTGTACCAGCTTATTTGAGATCAAAATTGAACTTCTTTATGGCCTAATATGCACGGTGCTCGAGCTCCATTGGCAACTGACATGCCTTTCCAAACACCAGGCGATAAGGGCTCATTCCAACTAGGGTCTTGTACGCTGTTCGATACGCCCAAAGTGCATCATTCAACCTTAGTGACCAATCCTTCCTTGTAGGGTTGACGGTTTTCATCAAGATTTTTTTTATTTCTCTATTGCTGATTTCCACTTGTCCAGAGGTTTGAGGATAGTATGGAGTTGCCACTATATGTGTGATGTTGTACTTCTTCATCAGTGCCTCGAAAGGTTTGTTGCAGAAGTGACTGCCACCATCACTAATGATAGCTCTCGGAGTTCCAAACCTAGTGAAAATCATATCTTTGAGAAAATTAAAAACAACTTTGTAATCATTAGTTCATGTAGTTGTTGCCTCAACCCATTTTGATACATAATCTACTGCCACTAGTATGTATATATATCCAAAAGAAGATGGGAATGGTCCCATGAAGTCAATTCCCCACACATAAAATTGCTCTACCACTAAAATGTTGTTTAATGGCATTTCATTCCTGCAACTGATGCTCCCCATTTTCTGACACCTATCACACTTAGAGCAAAAATCAAAAGCATCTTTAAACAATGTAGGCCAAAAGAAACCAGATTGTAAAACCTTTAAAGCTGTCTTTTCGGCACTGAAATGACCTCCGCATGCCAATGCATGATTGACTGTTAGTATGCTTTGTTACTCACCATTGAAAAGAACTTCTTTCTCTCCTAAAAAGTCAAATCATCTCTAATTACACTAGAAGCAAGATAATTGACAAAATCAGTATACCCTGGCTCTTTATCTTGAATGAAAAAGAGTTGTTAAACCGGGAATGATTCGTCGAGAGGCAAAATTTCTCCATCTCCATGGTTTTCATCAACAAGGCGCGACAAGTGATCAACAACAACATTTTCACTCCCTTTCTTGTCTCGAATTTCTAGGTCAAACTCTTGTAACAAGAGTATCCATCTGATCAAACGTGGTTTAGCATCTTTCTTGGTCAACAAAAACCTAAGAGATGCATGATCAGAGTAAACAATAACTTTAGAGCCGACAAGATATGAACGAAATTTCTCCAAAGCAAAAATAACAGCACGCAACTCCTTCTTAGTTGTAGAGTAATTGAGTTGAGCATCGTTTAATGTCCGACTTGCATAGTAGATTACGTGTGGTAGCTTATTTACTCTTTGACCTAAAACAGCACCAATAGCATAGTCGGAGGGGTCACACGTTAGCTCAAAAGGCAAAGACCAGTCTGGTGCCATTATGATAGGAGCAGAGGTTAGTTCATGTTTCAAGGTATTAAATGCATTCATACAATCTTTATCAAAGTGAAATACAACATCTTTAGCCAAAAGATTGCATAACGGATGAGTGATCTTGGAAAAATCCTTAATGAAACGACGATAAAAACCAACATGTCCTAGAAAGCTTCTCACTCCCTTCATTGAAGTAGGGGCTGCCATATTTGAGATGATATCAATTTTTGTTTTGTCAACTTCAATACCCTTGATGGATATTACATGCCCCAACACAACACCTTGTTTCACCAAAAATTGATACTTTTCCCAATTGAGAATCAAATTTGTTTCTTGACATCTTTGAAGAACTAGAGAGATGGTTAAGACAATTATCAAAAGAACCAAAAACTAAAAAAACGTCCATGAATACCACAATAAATCTCTCAATCATATCTGAAAAGATTGCCAGCATACATCTTTGAATGTTGCTGGGGAATTGCAAAGGCCAAAAAGCTTCCTCCTATATGTAAAAGTGCCAAAAGGACAAGTGAATGTAGTCTTCTCTTGATCTTCTAGAGCAATCGCAATTTGATTATAACCTGAATATCCATTAAGAAAATAATAATATGCGTGACCAGCTAATCGCTCAAGCATTTGATCAATAAAAGCTCTTTTCTACTATCCGAATTCAACTTCTTGTAATCGGTGCAAACACGCCAACTAGCTGCAGGTCTCGTTTGAACAAGCTCTTTATGCTCATTTTTTACCGCTGTGATTCCAATCCTCTTAGGCACTACGTGAACAACGCTGACCCATTTGCTATTAGAAATCGGGTATATGATACCCACATCTAGAAACTTCAACACTTCAGCTCTCACTACTTCTTTCATGTGTGGATTGAGCCTTCTTTGTGGTAGGGCTTATTCCCTTGATATCTGCAATAGACCAACCAATTTGAACTCTTTTAGCACCCTAATTAGCTTATCTTCTTCCAAAGGGGTGAGGTCAGATGCTATGATAACTGGAAGAGTTTCAAACTCAGCTAGGTAAGCATATTTTAGATGTGATGGAAGTGGTTTAAGCTCAAGTTTTGGAGGTTTAACAACAGAATGGATCAGATGTATGACAGATGGTTCTAATGGCTCTATAAGAGGTGAAAAAGTGGAGGGATATGGTTTTAATGCTTCCAAGGTAGCCACCATCTCCATGAGCACTTCTTCATCAAAGTCATTTTGAGATTGACTCAAAATATTGTAATGGATCATTGGATTGAGCCAGCAAAAATTTAGAGAAAACAAGTGAATCAAACACATCAATCGAACAACAATCAATTGAACTAGAAGGGTGAGAAAGAGATTCAAACACTTTGAATTGTACAGTTTCTCCTAGCACGGTCATGGTGAGGAGACCATTTTGCACATCTATGGTAGTCTTTGCCGTGGCCGTAAAGGGTCTCCCAAGAAAAATAGGTAACTCACGATCACGTATAGAAGCCTCTTCCATGTCCAACACTACAAAATCAGCAGGCAAAATTAGTTTGTCAACTTGAACTAAGATATCTTCCACTATACCTCTTGGATATTTCATTGATCGATCAACAAGTGGCAATGAAATAGTTGTTGCCTTCAAATCCCCTAAACCTAATTGAAGGTACACTGAATAGGGCATTAAATTGATGCTAGCCCCCAAGTCAAGCATAGCCTTTTCAACTAGCTTGTCTCCAATGGTGATATTGATAGAAAAACTACTCGGATCCTTGAGTTTTGGTGGGAGCTTTCTTTGAAGCACATCACTCATATTTTCAGACACCATCACCTTCTCATTAGGTCCATACTTCCTCTTATAAGTGTTTAGCTCATTGAAAAATTTCCCATACACTGGCATATTCCTAATGACATCAAGCAAAGGTAAATTAACATTCACTTTACTTAAACAAATAAAAAATTTCTTTAAACGACTTATCCTGTTTGCTTTTGGCAAGTCTTCCAGGAAATGGGATGGGAGGAGTGCAAGGTTTTTCAGCCTTGTGAAAATTTGGAGCTTCATACGAAGAAATGGCATTGCTTGGGTTCTCATTCTCTTCTTGGGTGGGACATGCATTCACATGATCAGATTCATTAGTAACTTCATTTCAACTCCATTATTAACAACCTTACCACTTCTAAGTGTTATGACCGCTTTGGCTTGCTCTTGGCTCCTTTGAAGTATCACCGGTTGGCTTGGAAATTTCCCGGGTTCTCTTTGACTCAAAGCATCAACAATCTGACCTAATTGTGTCTCCATTTTGGTTAGAGCAGCTGAATGTTGTTGGAGAGTACAATTGGTAGTTTGCTGGAATTGAACGGTGTTTTGAGCTAGCATTTTGACCGTATCTTCAAGCGTAGTGGCAGGATTTGGTTGGAAATTTTGAAATTGATTGTTATTCTTCCATAAGAGATTGGGATGATCTCTCCAACCAGGGTTATATGTATTAGAGAACGGGTCATTCCTCGGCCTCTGATTGTAAGAATTCATGAGATTCACTTGCTCTTGAACGAATTCAGGATAAGCCTCACTAGCTGAGCATTGATAAGTAGGATGACCTGGTATGTTGCAAATGGCACACACCTCAGCTATCTTAGGCACCATATTGAGCACAGAATCGAGCTTCTTTTCCAAACTAGCCACCTACAAGGCAAGATCATTATTAGAACTCATTTCATACATTGTATCTTTGTGTTGAGCATTAGATCCCAACATCTCATAAATGTTATACGACTCTTGAGCATTTTTTTTTCTTTAAAGCTCCACCTACTACATTATCAATAGTCGATTAACATGTTTGGGTTAGTCCATCATAAAAAATTTTCATTTGTAAGTAAAGAGGTAACCCATGATGTGGACATTGCAGCAACAGCCCCATGAAACACTCCCAACATTCATTGAAAGGTTCTCCATCATCTTGTTCAAGTTAAATATTTGCCATCTCAAAGTAGCTGTCTTTTGAGTAGAGAAAAACTTCTTCGAAAATTTCTTAGCTACGGCATCCCAAGTGGTGAGCGAACCAAGTGCTAAAGTCATTAGCCAACCCTTTGCTCTATCTTTCGATGTATAAGGAAAAGCCCTCATCCTCAGATTTGCTTCACTCACTCCCTGCAAAGGTAAACCACTCACAACATCGTAGAATTCCTTAATATGGGCTAATGGATCTTCTTTAGGTAAACCATAAAAAGAAGGAAGCATGTGAAAATGTGAAGATTTGAGATCATAATTTCTAGCTTTAGTAGGCAGCAAGATGCACGAAGGTGAGGCATAATTTCCAAAAGCTCGGTTGTCATCGTTATTGCCAGCCATCTCTTCTTCTTTGTCAGAATTAGAGTTATCAAAAGAATCTACACTCGCTGAGCTAGAAGAACTATTGTCCCCTTCTGCATGGCTAGTCTGGGCACTAGCTGATATAGAATTCTCAAAAGTGTTGCTCTTTGACCATTCAAGCCTTTGGCATATCACAGCAAGTCTATCTGACATATACTACCTAAGAAACAAAAATAAAATGAAATTAAGGTATCTAAGATTAAATAGAACATAGATAAGGTTTCAGAACAAGCAATTATAGGGGACTAAAATCGGTCCCCGGCAACGGCGCCAAAATTTTGTTGTATTCCTTCCAAGTGCCAATATATGGTTAGTATAGTGGTACAAGTAAGAGTGTCGAACCACAATGACCGTTTGGAACTCTATAAATTACTAGTTTTGAAAGAACCCTAACTAAAAATGAAAGTGACGAATTGAAAGTAGTTTTTGTGTTGTAAATGAAAATTAACTTAAAATGCAAGAAAAATGTAGAAGTGAATGATATATTGATGTAGAAAGAATAGGGATAAGACTAGGGATTTCGAATTCACCATTGCAAAACCAATTCCATGTTTATAAAGTTAAACCATATTCAACTACCAACCTGTTTCCAGAGTTCGTTTTACATTTATATGATCAGCCATATGATATGTGGTTTTGATCAAATTCTCCTAATCTGCAACCTAATTGGGATGTTCAACTTTGTTCCAAGTTAAGAGTCATTAGCATGCAAGAAAATGTTAAAGAACCAAAGAAAATACACAGCAGGATGTTTGCATAGCATTCTCTTCATTCATTCACATGCCTACTAAGATTAAGCATGATGTTTACTATAATCTTGTCCAAATAATCTATAGGCAACCCTAATGGTGATCACACGTTAAAATTGACAAATAAATTTAACAATAGATTCAGTAAATGAAACAAGAAGCAGATTGATGAACTGAATACTTTAACTTAGAAACATGGATCAATGTTGCAAGGCTACATCGAAATCCCTAGCTACGAATATAGTTACACATCATGTTCACAGAGATTATAACGAAAATAAATAACATGAGTGAAAATAAATTCAAGAGAGGAAACCCTTGAACCAATTCTGATGTTAAACTTCTCCAAGAACAGCCTCCTGCGATGAGTCCTGATGGTGGAAATATATGGACGGCTAGGGTTTAAGTGTGCATGAAAGGAGAGAATAACCAAAAAAGCTGTCTAGGGTTGTGAAATTTGTCCAGAATAAATAGTGTCTGTAAAAGTGGCTAAAAGGCAAGTTTTTATGGGGTAAAAGAGGCTGCAAGATATTCCAAAGAGATCCTAACAAATTAACCTTTATTTTGCATGTTTTTGCCTTATTTGGCACCTCCAAATTAGGCTAGAAATCCTCATTGCTTTCCCATTCTGCTCTTAGTCTTCAAACAAGCCAGGTTCACCTTGGATTGTTTATTTGGACTTCAAAACAGGTCACAAAACTTGTTTCCACGTTTGAATAAGGGTCAGCTACAAAAATGGCATGTTTTCATTTCTTTTGCCTTCAACTTGATCCTAAAGTAGATGCAACTGCATACTAACACAAAATAGGGTAAAACGCAACAAGTTTAATTCAAAAATATCACAAATAGACTAGAAATGGATGGTATAAATGTATAAATATATGAGTTATCAGATATGGTGAAAACGAGAGAGAGGGAGAGATCCTTACCCATTCGTACGATTTGCTAAGAGAGGAGAGCATGATTCATCGATTTGGTGGGCAGAGAGAGAATGAGGCTCAAAATCGATTGTCTAGGGTTCTGACTTTATCCTTACTGTAGTCGATGGCATCGTTGCATTGATTGACAGGACCCGAACCAAATTCCGCTTTGGAATTCGAGTCGAACCCTGTGCGTGTCCGACACTTGGCGAATGTCGGGCACAATTGACCAAATTGCCCTTCTAATTAAAATTTTAACCTTGACTCCTGCCGAAAATTCGGCAGAATCTCCCCTGTAATTTGCTCAATCCCAAAATTTCCACCTGTCAGAACGAGCAAAATATCCATACAACCAACTGCCAGCACTTCAATATACATGCCAAAAGTTCCAATCTCACTCTAGGGCAATATATCAGAGCAATCCTAATAGTTTACAGAGAAGTGAAACTTTTTACAAACCAACACTTCTGTAACAAGGAGGCGCGGAAGGCAAGATAGCCCGGTGGTGGATTTCCTTTGCACGCTACAGCCTGGGGGCATAAAACATTTGAAAATGTAAGTGGACAAAAATAAAGGTTCATAAAATATCTTGAAAATATACTAACCCCCATTGTAAAAAAATAGTTAAGTAAAACTGAATATGTACTCTGCATTTGAAGCATACTAAACTCACGGCATTCACATGCTGAAATCAAGGTATTTATATATTTATATAAATATATACAATCATATTCAAGAGCAATAAAACTTGCATGAAAGCACTGAAATCCAAACTTGCATAAAAACACTGTAATCAAATTTGCATAAAAGCAATGTACTTAAACCTTGCATAAAAGCACTGCAATCAATTAAAACTACCACTCGGGTGTACCCCTGTAATTCCGTCAATTCCCCTGGCAGGTCTCGGCGACACAAAGTCTATCCGAGCCACAAACTAGCAGGATTCAGGAGACTATAGTCAGCCTGATCTGCTGGCAGGCCTCGGTGACACAAAGTCAACTCGAGCCGCAACTAGCAGGATTCAGGGGACCGTAGTCAGCCTAATCCGCAATCCTGGCAGGTCTCGGTGACACCAAGTCACTCCGAGCCGCAAATCCTGGCAGGTCTCGGGACACCAAGTCAATCCGAGCCGCAAATCCTGGCAGGTCTCGGTGACACCAAGTCAATCCGAGCCACAAATCCTGGCAGGTCTCGGGACACCAAGTCAATCCAAGCCGCAAATCCTGGCAGGTCTCGGTGACACCAAGTCACTCCGAGCCGCAAATCCTGGCAGGTCTCGGGACACCAAGTCAATCCGAGCCGTAAATCCTGGCAGGTCTCGGTGACACCAAGTCAATCCGAGCCACAAATCCTGGCAGGTCTCAGGACACCAAGTCAATCCGAGCAGCAAATCCTGGCAGGTCTCGGTGACACCAAGTCAATCCGAGCCGCAAATCCTGGCACCCACGGTCCGGACGATCCCGAAACTCGTGAGGCAAATGTCAAGTGCACTGACAAACTGAGGGTAAACTGGATGTCGGTAGACATCGGCATAACTGAGGGTAATAACCATAGATGGGTACTCACGGTGGTTTAAAATATATAACATTTCTGGAAAATCTGTTGAAGAACTGAATTTTTTTTTTTAAATCAAGAACTCTGAGAAAATATAATATATACTCCTGAAAAATCTGATAAATAGCTGACTTTTGTTAAATCGGAAACTATGCTGCTATTTTATCTGATGTAAATCTCAAACTCTGCTTTTTGTAACTCTTTAGCATATCGACTAAGCAGCATATAAATAAGATATGTAACTTCACAAAGCATACTAGGAAAAATCACAATTAATAAACCTTGTTCAAGATCAAATAATAAAACTCATTATATAAACTTATTTATATAAAATCATTTATGAAAGAAAGTCCACTCACTCCTGGTCCGAGCTAGCTAGACCTCCTGAACGTCTCTCCTGCGGGCCTGCCTGGTCCCGGGTGCCTGGGTAAACCATCATGAATATTTAATTAATAAAACTGCTCAGTATAAGTTTTTAAGTAAAACTCTGACCCCCGACTTCTATAAGTGCGTGCACTAACTTTAAAGTCATGTTTCTGCCCACTTAGGCATTTCAGATGTTTAAAAATCATCTGAAAGGACTCAAGACTTCACTAAGCGATAAACTTTCATATTGGTTGATACGAAACCCCGTGGGGTCCACGACCTCCAATGACCAAACTGAGAGTTCCTTTAAGTTCCTCACATTTAAAGAACCATATCCTGCAAGTTTGGTCTGAAACTGACGATCGGATTGATCCACGATCGTGAAATTATAAAATTTCCAAACCCTAGCCCCAGGGTTCGCAATTTCGGAGTATCTGGGACTCCGATTCATAATCCGTCGAATCCTACACGATTCTGAAATTATTTGGAACAACATATCCGAAATTGAGCGCGATCCAACGGTTCAACAATACTGAACCCGGAAGTCGAATAATATGGAAAATCCGTTCGGGGCTCAAACGGTATCCAAATTGAGATCCGCGAAATCCTACGCGCTCGTGACAACATAAGGATCGTAACAAGACACAGTGCCACTGCACTACCCTCACCCACGCGCCGCAGCACGCGCCGGCAGCGATGGGTGTCTAAAGCTATTACGCCTCGCCGGAAAAACTTCAAACCACGGTTCCAAACTCCTATCCTAGGTAAAACACCATATTTGGAGCCACTTTTGTTCTTGGACCTACCCCAAAAAGTGGCCGGAAGTGGCCGAAAACAGAGGCCGAAAATCGGCTGAAACTTCAAGCTCAAAAATCCAATAGCTACACTACGAATCGATCTAATCCTACCCAACAGGAAGCTAGAACAGCTCGAGAGGTTCAAGATCCATACCTGGGTCGACGGAAATGGTGGCCGGAGGAGGGAGATCGACGGCGTTGAAGTTTCGATGACCTCCCGGCGGTTTTCTGCATTTTCCGGCCAGCACAGGCCGCATCGCCGGTGGGAAATGGTCGGGTAAGGAAGAGGACGTCGTCCCGGCCGTTTTGGTACCGGCCCCGTCCACAGCCGTGGTCGGTGGCCGGAGATACGAAGGAGAGAAGGGACGAACGCGGGAGAGGGAGGGAGGTCGGCGCGAGGAGAGAGAAGGCTGAGCTGGTTTTTATAAATCCAACTTCGAAATATTTACAGTTGTGCCACTGAGACTCTTTTGACCATAACTCTCTCGCTACAACTCTGATTCAGGCCCACTACGTGTCTATGAACTCATTTCACCGTGCTCTACGCAACTGTGTAAGTGGAATTGTCAAATTCCTTCTCGATCAAAAAGTCAGCTTTTTCTTAATAAAATATTCCGAGGGCAAAATTTTCTTTTCGCAAAATAAAATATTCCTTAATTGTGAATTTTAAGTTTGGGTTATTACATTGATGGTGTCGCTATGTCATAGTGATATGAATATATAGGGAGATGAAGACTTCAGAGATGTGATAGAGAGGGATAGAGAGGGTTTGAACGTAGATGGGGAGAGGGCTTCATTAAGAGGTAAATGACTTTTCATCGAATGGGGCATGAAAAAGTAGGTTGAGAGAGAACTTAAGTTTTAGCGTGTTTTTGAACCACATCGTTTTTTTTAATAATACTGATGTGATTTTCACAACTTAAGTTTAGCGTGTTTTTGATTGACGTCCTTTTTTTTATATTGAGAATTGACGTGCTTTGATACCCTACCACTTCGCTTGTACAAGTACCGACGTGGTTTGTAGCATATTTTACAACCACTTCACTTAAATGAAATTCTGACATCTTTTAAATGACGTGTTTTTAAAATATTGGCATAATGAAAGAGAAGAGAGAGAATGAAGAAAATAGAGATTTGAGAAGGGGCATGGGACCCCTTTGGTCCCTATGTGGCTCCGTCACTGCATGTTTTTATAACCACTTTATTAGCGAGTAAGGATAATGACTTTTACATGATTCATGTTGTGTGGATTTGTTCAGTTTTATAATTCCGTTGCTCTCCTGACCCCAGCGGTTTTCAATAATTGTCTTGCGTGCACAAACCACATTTTACTCTGAATCATTGTTATTTGTTTGCTGTAAGAGTTTACATAACAGTAATTGCATACAGTAGAAGAAAAAAAAACATGGGTTTCCCAATTTCCAATTATATCTCTCCCTCTCTCCTTTACGGCATTAAGCTCCTCTAGCTCCCCTCCACTCCACACACTTATATAAAGAGATGTGCATCAATCCTAATTCTCACCAAATCTTGAGCCAACAGCAAGACATGGGTAGTGAAGTGAGAGCAAGTCATGAGCTACTCCAAGCACAAGCCCACATTTGGAACCACATTTTCAGCTTCATAAATTCTATGTCCCTCAAATGTGCAGTTCAATTAGGTATCCCAGATGTCATCCAAAAACATGGTCAACCCATAACTCTTTCCGAGCTTGTCTCAGCCCTACCAATTTCCCCAACAAAAGCTCATTTCATCCCACGCCTCATGCGAATCTTAGTCCACTCTGGCTTCTTTGCTCAAGAAAGTCTGAGTGGCGGTGAACAAGGTTATGTACTAACAGACGCCTCCGCACTCCTCCTGAAAGATAATCCGATGAGCGCAAGGCCCTTTTTACTTGCCATGCTCAATCCCATCTTAACCAATCCATGGCAGTATTTGACCACTTGGTTCCAAAATGACAATCCTACGCCGTTTCATGTGGTGCATGGGATGACATTTTGGGATTATGGGAACTAGGACCCGACTCTTGCACATTTTTTCAATGACGCCATGGCTAGCGATGCCCGGTTGATCTCGAGCTTGATGATTGATGACTGCAAGGGGGTGTTTCATGGAGTGGATTCTTTGGTTGACGTGGGCGGTGGGACGGGAACCATGGCCAAGTCCATTGCTGATGCCTTCCCTCATATGAAATGCACTGTACTTGATCTCCCTCATGTAGTTGCTGACCTAAAAGGGAGTCAGAAATTGGAATATGTTGCAGGGGACATGTTTGAGGTTGTTCCTGAGGCTGATGCTATTTTTTTGAAGGTAAATCATCTCATCCTTAGTGATATTATATTGTTAAATACAGATTTCCATTTCTGATTTTGTTTGGTGATTGTGTATGACAAACAGTGGATATTGCACGACTTTAGTGATGAAGAATGCGTGAAAATACTTGAGCGATGTAAAGAGGCAATTACAAAAGAGGGCAAGAAAGGCAAGGTGATTATCGTAGATATGACGGTGGAGAATAAGAAATACAGATAAGGAATCTGGGGAAACACAACTTTTCTTCGATATGCTGATGATGGTCTTGGCTACAGGAAAAGAAAGGAATGAGAAAGAATGGGCTAAGCTGTTTTCTGACTTAGGTTTCAGCCACTATAAGATTACTCCCTGTTTGGGTTTAAGGTCTCTCATTGAGGTTTATCCTTAATTAATAATGAAGCACACCTGCTTAATATATTTTGGCTCTCTATTTTGGAGAACCAACTTTTGGCTCTGTACATCTAGCAAGGAGTAGAGCGAAATGGAGGCTAGCCAAATTGAAGAGAAAGAGAAAGAGAGAGAAAAGGGGGAGAGAGATAAAGACATTTGAGAGGTTGGTGGGGTTGGGTTTCTACTTTTCTTTTTAATATAATTGATTTGTAAAAGAAAGAAGGAGAAAGAGAAAAATAAAATAATAATAAAATATTTCAGATTAGCCAAAATAATGAACATTGCTAGAGGAAATACCTTTTAAGTGGTTTGTTATAATAGCTTTCTAGTTATTTTTGCTAGAATTTCGCTAAATTTTAGACTCTCCTGGAGATGCTCTTAGAGTAACTGCGGTTACTTGTCGAGGAGCATTTTGGTCCAAAACAAGAAAGATTTAAAATTAAAAATAAAAAGAAAAAGGAAAGAAAGAGAAGGGAGAGAGAAACACTCCGCACCACTACCCCGTCAGCCCACACGCCAACCACAACATTCGACCCTATGTCCCCAACCCAATACAAATCTACCACCACCATCTCTCTCTCTCTCTCTCTCTCTCTCTCTCTCTCTCTCTCTCTCTCTCTCTCATGCCCCCGCCGCGACTGTAACACCCAACACTGATCCCCCAATTCCCTCATCCAAACCATGTATCTCCTCATCGATGTCCTCCAGTGCGCCCCACCCCTCTTCGATATCTACTCACCACACCCAGTCCCTTCCCCCACACCAGCCCAAAGTAGAAGCCAAAACCACCCTTCCAGAAGCTCAATGGGAACTTACTATTAGATCCCAACCGCCCGACAACCTTCACATCTCCATTTCCTTCTCTCTTATCAATCCCTCTCTAAACTTTCTTTTTTTCTTAATTTTCTTTTGGTTTTGCAATTTTCTCAGAAAAAGTTATAGACACACAACAACCACCCAATTTATATTTCTATTGATTTGTTGGGGGAAATTTCACTTGCTTGGCTAATTTTATTTGTTTGGTAAATTATTTTTTCCTTTTTATTTTTGATAAATCTCAGTTCTTGGTTCATAACACAGTACAACAAATATTAGTTTTGGGGGATTTTTATGGGTTTGGCAAATTCCAAGTTTGTATCACGGCAACTTTTGGAATGTTACAACTGTCCATAACATTCCAAAAGACTAAATAAATATCTCTTAAAGTCATTGAACAACAACCGTTGCAAAATATTACAACTTGTAATATTTTGCAACGGTTGTTGTTCAATGACTTTAAGAGATATTTACTCATATAACCATAACACTAATAATATAGATAAAACCTACACAATTTAATTTCTATAAACAAACCCAAAAAACACCCAAAAAATAACAGCTGGCCCTATTGAATTTAATTTTGATTATTAAATTACTTTGATGCCCTATTGAGTGTTTTGGATTTTTTTTTGAGGTTTTGGGATTGGGTTTGTTTTAATAAATCAATGGCAGTTTTGTAATTTAAAAAAAGTTAAAAGTCTTTTTGTTATGTTGTAAATGGCTTTGGGTATGTTTCTAAAGTCCATTTCATATAGGATGTTTTTATAATTTAGGCTCCTATATTTGGTATAATAGTGAATCTCCCTAATTTCAATTGTATTGGGGGAGGGTTGGTGGTGGTGGTGATGTGAGGAGTGGCTAGGAAACTTGGTTGGAAGGTGGGAATGGGAGGGAAATGCCTCTCCCTTTCTTCTATTTCCAGCATTTGTTTTTGTACCGAAACTCTACTTGACAAGTAACGGTAGTTACTCAAGTTTGACATAAATGGGAGACTGTTTTTGAATTGCTGAAATTCAAAGCCACAAGGGTAATAACGATCAAATTGAAACAATATGGACTTTCGTGGTAAAAGTGATAAACCACATAGACCCAAAGTAACCTTTTGCCTAGTTATTAATGTTATTTTAATGAATTTGTATTAATTGTACATGGTTGAGGAGGCATTTAATGAGGTGTTATTAGGGATAGATAGTTTCATCTGTATCGACTTCAAATGTTTGTGTATATCGATCAGTTTGTGTTGTCTCGCCAAAGTTAGACTGCATGAGGTTTGAGATGCGAGCCTCTAGAAGACGAGGCTCCCCTTAGTTCCTCCATTCTTCAACAACATGTCTTTCAAGGTCTGGAATGATAGGTCTCAGGTACTATAGCCTAGACCTCATGCAATCCTTATTCATGTGCATCCCATGATTTTGTTCTTGATGGTCAACATAACAGGTTTGTTAATCTCTGTGTTTGGAGATTAAGTGTCACAAGTACGAGTCATGGTAACATACACTAGAAGGTTTTTCTAGGTTTTGTTAAGACCAGTTATCCCGCTCATCATGTCAACTATGTGTCGTGGGATAGTGATGCAGAATGCATATTATTAGTTTTCCTAATTCTACTTGGATTAGTTTTCCTATCTCTTATTAGTTAATTTGTTTTCCTAATTCTTAAAGATTCCTTCTTGTTAAAAGGATCTCTTATTAGTTAATTTGTTTTCCTGTTTCTTAAAGTTTACTTTTCCTTTTCCTAGATTAAAAAGGGTTTTGCCTCTATAAATAGAGTTGTTTGTAATCTTTTAAGGCAGACTTGATTAATGATAAATTTCCTTGCTTTAAACTCTCTGATTCCTTCCCTTTCCCTTCGTCTCTTCGATCTCTAATTCTTCTCCTCGATCCCTTATTTCTTCTCTGTTCTATTGCTCAAAGCGTGTACTCTAAACTTACGGGCTGTTTACTCTAAACCTACGGGCTGTTCTACATCAATTGGTAATTAGAGCCTTCCCTCGTTTTCGTTTGCGTTTGATCTCTCCCATGGCGCCCCAAACCGTGGCTAGCCTTGCAGAACAATTTCATGTGTTCCAAGACAAAGTTTCTGACGATATCACTGGCATGGAAACCCAACTCTCCAAACTCAGCGTTGACCTCAAACATGAGTTGGTACAGGCTCCCACGCATCGTGCGAAGACGGACCTGGCCATCACCAAACTCCAAGACTCCGTTTAGTTGCATATCAATCACTTTCGGGCTGGACATGCAGAACCTTCTTCTACCTCCGCATTGCTCTCGAGTTCCTCTACGCCAACACCAAAAAGTGGCCTTCTGCCCAATCCACCAGTGGATCACAAACTCAAGGCCGTGCCATACGGCATGCCTCATAGCTCCACTGGGCTCTCGCTTGATGATCCCACGGCTCAATTGGAGCCCCCCTTTTCTTTTGGGTCTCTGCCACCGCCCCATTATACCCAACACACAACGGGCCCTTCTACAGTTCAACATGATCAAGGCACTCATCCCCCTCGCCAATTTGACAACGATGTCATCCGCCACATCAAGCCTACCGCTCCTACGTTTGATGGTCGTGGGGATCCTACGATGTTTCTTGACTGGGTTCAAGCCATGGAAGATTATTTCGCCTGGTACAACTTGACAGATGCTCATAAACTTCTCATTGGTAAGATGACGCTACAGGGAGCCGCTAGACAATATTGGAATTCGGTGGAGGAGCAACTATATCAATTTGGACAGCCGCCTGTGACTCTATGGGACGAGATGAAATTAAAGCTTCGCGAACAATATCTTCCCACCTTTTATCGCCATCAATTGTATGATCAATTATGGACCCTTTCACAAGGAAGTTCGACTGTTACTGAATTCCACGCTTGTTTTATTGAACACAAGATACGTGCAGGGATTCGTGAAGAACCCGACATCACTATGTCTCGTTTTATCCATGGTCTTCGTGACGATATCAAGCGTGAAGTCCGTCGATTCCGTCCGCATATCTTGGAAGATGCATATTGCCATGCACTGGAAGCTGAAACTTTTTTGGGCCCACAACGTAGATATACTGGGTATTCCGGGCTCTCTTCCACTCCTACTCCAAATCGTAGTACTCCTAGCTCCACATATGGCGTTGCCGGTCCACCTGCTCCTACGATACCCATAACAGAAAAAGGAGCAGCCCCATACACGGCTGCTCACATCGAATGCTATCGTTGCCATGCTAATGGCCACATCGCCTCCCGTTGTCCACACCGAACTTTAACCATTAACTCCCTCAATGAGGACTCTTGTGTGGACGTGTATGTGGAGCCCCTTGAACCTATTTATGATCCAGAACTTGATAATTGCTGTGAGGAGGCGTTTCACCAAGTGGGTGTCATGCGTTGTATTTATTCAGCATCTACACCTCCAGCTCCTGATTCATGGAACGCACAAGTGTTTTTCAAACCTATGTCCCTTGCGGTACCAATAGATGCCAATTAGTTATTGATGGGGGAAGTACACTGAATGTTATCTCTAAAGCTGCTGTCGACCGCCTTCACCTTCAGGCCGAGCCCCATCCCTATCCTTTTCATGTTGGCTGGGTAGATAACACCAGGTTACCTGTTACTGAAAGATGTCTTGTTCCTCTTCAATTGGGTCCCTGTCATGAGCGACTTTATTGTGATATCCTACCCATGAGTGTCGCACATGTGCTACTAGGCCGACCATGGCTTTATGACCGCTATGTGAGAAGTTGCGGTAGAGAGAACACATATACTTTTCAACATGAGGGAAAGAACATAACGCTAACACCTTCCAATCCTGCCGTCAAACCAACTAAGGATGTTCAACCAACTCTGTTACTTAGAGAGAAGGCTTCGGAGCATCGATTGAGTAGTTTCTCATCTGTAGACTTTGCACACGACCTGCAAGACACTGGTGTGTCCTTTGCTCTATTGCTTAAATCAAAATCTGACAGCAACCCCACACCACTTGCCGAACCCATACATCAGTTCCTCCCTGAATTCTCTAATATCATACTTGATGACTTACCAGATAAACTACCTCCAATGAGAGAGATTCGGCTTGCCATTGACCTTATTCCTGGTTCGCAAATTCCTGATCTTCCCTATTATCGTATGAATCCCTCTATGCGAGCGAAATTGAATCGACTAATTCGGGTGTTGCTGGATAATTGCTTTATTCGTCATAGTTTAAACCCTTGTATTGTTCAAGTTCTCCTTACCCCCAAAAAGGATGGTTCCTGGCGAAGGTGTGTTGATAGCCGCATCGTAAATAATATTACAGGTTTCATTCCTCCTCCGATGCCGCGTAGTCCTTCTCCTAGTTTTGACCATACATATCAGATTGAGGACATCTCAAATCATGAAGTTGTGGCCTCGTCTCCTGGAGATTCTACCCGCTCTCTGGTTCGTTGGGTTGGAAGGCCTGCTACTGCGAATACTTGGATTCCACTCTTCTACACAATTATCAGGATTCTCTTCATGGTCTTGATTTGGCTGCCTCCCGTCCTCCCATCATCCATACTTACAAACATCGTCGTCATCCTTAATCTTGGTTTACTCGCCGGTGTCGAGTTCTTTTTCAGTGGGGGAGAATGATGCAGAATGCATATTATTAGTTTTCCTAATTCTACTTGGATTAGTTTTCCTATCTCTTATTAGTTAATTTGTTTTCCTAATTCTTAAAGATTCCTTCTTGTTAAAAGGATCTCTTATTAGTTAATTTGTTTTCCTATTTCTTAAAGTTTACTTTTCCTTTTCCTAGATTAAAAAGGGTTTTGCCTCTATAAATAGAGTTGTTTGTAATCTTTTAAGGCAGACTTGATTAATGATAAATTTCCTTGCTTTAAACTCTCTGATTCCTTCCCTTTCCCTTCGTCTCTTCGATCTCTAATTCTTCTCCTCGATCCCTTATTTCTTCTCTGTTCTATTGCTCAAAGCGTGTACTCTAAACTTACGGGCTGTTTACTCTAAACCTACGGGCTGTTCTGCATCAATAGTTAATGGCTTTAATGAGTGTGTTGCTTGGGCCGGTACTCAACCAACGACTATAGTGGCCTATGACCTCGAGACTGGCTGGACGTCTTTAAGTGAGCATTGACCCTACTGTTGAAGATTGGCTCACCATAGATGCTGGAAGAAGAGGAAATCAGCGAC
This sequence comes from Prunus persica, assembly GCF_000346465.2. Taxonomy (NCBI): domain Eukaryota; kingdom Viridiplantae; phylum Streptophyta; class Magnoliopsida; order Rosales; family Rosaceae; genus Prunus; species Prunus persica. The sequence goes on along the minus strand of NC_034011.1, from coordinate 13,024,225 downwards.
AGCAAGAGAGGAACAGCAGGCAAGTTTACGCAGAAGGCGATTGATCACAATGGCCATGAGATCAATCGGTTTCTTCTAGTGGGTCGTGACAATGCTGTGTTCCAAGCGATTGATAGCTTCGTCCTTGTTTTGTTCGCATGTTGAATGTGGTTTTTTTAGCAGTTTTGAGCTGGCTTTCCTATTTTATCGGGGTTCCTTAACCTAATTAAATAGGGTTTTAGTTTCCTATTCCTAGTTAACTTTTAACCCTAATCCTATTCATTACAAATAGGACTGTTGGGTTATGTTAAATTAGCCGAGCCAAAGAGAGGTCGGGGAATTTAGAAGAGACAGTAACAAGAGAATTTAAGAGGGAATTCATGGGTGTTCATAAGGGAATCAAAGGGTTAGAGCAAGGGTGAGAGAAAAGACAGTTAGGGTTCTTGTGAGAGCTAAGGGGGTTCTTGATTGTAACAAAAATTGTTCTTACATACTAGTGAATTTCTCGGGTGGATCACCTTGAAGATGTAGGCACGAACTATATATCTTTTTGTTCTTGTGTGTTTGCTTACTCTCTTCATGATGTGTGTGTTTTATTCTCAAGGGGTTTGTGTGTGATTGGGTTACGTGGTCCATCAATGACAATGTCTTGGAATGTTTACACAGTAATTACCTTATATGGCCTTGCTTGGGTTCATAAGTACTTGTCCAATGCTCAGCCAAATTTCTCTATGGGGTTGGTAGAGGTGAATTCTTTTGGAACCTGCTTGAAATGATGCCGTCTGTTTCTAATCAATGTGTGATTAGGAATAGATCCTTTTCTTACGTGCGATTGAGAGCAATTTCCTCCACTAATCTTTGGTTTTGCTCGTGTGATTACATTATATTTAGACAATGACCAAATGCTTAGCGACCAAATTTTGTCTAAAATAATCGATTTTAACATGTTTTGTGTTTAGCTATATACAATTGATTAAGGGTTAATGACATAAAGAACTTACATGGTCAAACTCGAGATAAGCGTGTGGCAGATGTGTTAATGTATAGCTCCCATTATTAATTCCATGCTCACAAATCATTCATCCGATATAGTACTTTTCTATCCTCACAAATCATTATCCGATATAGTGCTTTCCCAGTTCTGCAAGAAAAATTTCAAATATCTTTCATAAATATCGTTTGTGGAAGTTGTGCTGGAGTAACAAGAGACCATCACACACTGATTGACTTATAGCAAAAGCTAATTGAAAAAAGAAAAAGAAAAGAAGAATAGCTAGCTGTTTTGATCCCACATACCTCATATGCGTGTGCATGTTTTTAGTGTTTACAGTGACATGATAACATATTTAATTCTGAATTTATATTTTAAGAACCACTTTTTACCAAAAAAACTATTACACGATTGTGTCTGAATTTTAAAATTCCTACGCTTTATACTATGTTTGGATGACTTTCTTCTCTCGACGAAACATCTTTTGACTCTGCCCCTGCCCCCCTGCAAGTAATATTGGAGTCTTTTAATTTTGATATTCCATATCAATTATTAGGTATCGACATTATTAGTGGTACAACAGCGACTCCCATAATAATATTACTGTTATTGGCAAGCAATAATATTAGATTGATAAAATTAATCTTATAGTTATTGGCAGGATCTGAATCCATAAAATCTTCATACATCATCTACCAAATCAAATCCTCGATTAAGAAACCCATCACTCTCATTCCATAATCACGCTTAAAGTGTGCATGAAAAAGTACAGTCACGTACGCACTTAGAATTTAGAGGCATTCAGATTATTGTTACTACATACACACAAAGGCGGAATTATGAATTTTTCAATAGGTGGGATAGCTAAAGTTATTAGCTTAAAATCTAATGATAATTTTTTTTTTTGGTACTAACAGTTTCTATAGTTTTCCTAGAAATAAAAGTATGCATTAAATCATATAAACCATGCTAGTTGTAAATACAAGAAGAAAAAAAATGGAATTAGAGCCATATTATTCACAAAATTGTGAATTTTATTTAGCAAAAGGCCTCTCTTTTGGATATGCATTAATGGAAAAGGATTAAAATTGATGTTTGGGACAAACTTTAACACCAAATACAAATGTGGAAGACCTTTGACTATGACTATTGGTGTGGTAGCACTGGCTGACCTAGAAATTTTTTAGCGGAGGTGCAATTTTGAAAGGTTAAAAACTTTTTATGGATTGAACATCTAAGGCTTTTTACCTACATTGACCTTAGGCCCCTTCATGCATTCATATCATACATGAAAATTTGTTTTATGTAAAAATATTGACTAAGTATGAAAAATAGTTTTTCGGAATAATCATGTTCTCAAGATAATTTTTAGCAGCTTTTATTCCTTACACAAAGAAAACTTGATTTTATGAGATTTTAGTATGAAGTATATATTGACTTAGTGAGCCATCATTTTTAGCCTAAATCTTATTTTGCACTAAAACCGATTTTTCATGTTTTGATTCGGTGGGAATTTTATTTGAATCCAAATAGGGGGTACTTCCTTATTTCTCCCTCCTCTTGCTTGTTCAGTATGCACAGACACAAATTGTTCGGATAACCTTGAAGCTACAAAGGCATCCCAGTCTGCTTTCTCTACGAATTTATATAGTTCAGGGGGTTGTCTTAACTTCTCCTTCTCATTGATGAATGGAAGGATATGATGCCTCGTTAGTGTAGACTTGAAATCTTGCCATTTTTTTCCAGCAGATGATAACACCATTTTCTTGCCCCCTTGACATACCATGTCGACGGCTTCCCAAATTTGCTCTTTTATATTCTTCCGGATTTCAGTCCATTTCTTGTCCACAATTGGGAGCTTGGAGCTTGCCAACACACCAATGTAGGACTGCATCTCAATATGTGCAAGCCATATGGTTTTTCCCTTTTATTATACTAAATAACTGGCTTGATTTTCTGCAATTTTATTTTCACAACACGGGGCATTGTGTTTATACCCCCAACTTGACTTTGGCTCCTTAGAAAATGTTGTCGTGCTGCCTGGTTCTGTCTCAACAGATGAAACAAACTTCATCTTCTTCGTGGACTTGGTTTGAGGTTTTGAAACTTTAAGCTCCGTACATTGATTTTTTTTTTTCAAGCTAGAATCCTTACTTTGCGCTTGAGAAACCATGGTTATAGAGAAATCAAACCTGCAAGTGAAAATATTTTAGATTTTCAAATAACAAAAATGACGGTTATTTTTAAAAATCCACCTAGTATTCAATTTCACTCAACTCTAGATAATAACAATCGATGTAATAAGGAATTTATCACGTCGGTAGGTAATTACCGACGTGGTATTACAAAAACAGAGAAGTGGTTCTAGACCCTTTCGTTCTTGTCTTTATTTTTTATCAAATTTTGAAAAACGTAAAATGATTTTCACCAAAAAAAAAAGTAAAAAAGATTTTCAAAACAAAAACTATGGTTACAAAGAAATCAAACCTGCAAGGTAAAATTCGATGGTCATTTAAAAACAACAGCGTAGTATATCATTTCACACGATGCCAGAATCAGAACAACTGAAGTAATAAAAATTTTCCTGGCGGTATTTAATTACCATCGTGGTTTATGATTTCAAACCACGTAAATAAGAAGCCACCGTCGTCTTATTTAGTTGAAATACAAAATACTGAGTAGTGGTGCCAGACACTTTCGTTCTTTGTCTGTATATTTTATCAAACTTGAAAAAATGTAAAAAGATTTTCACCATAGAAAACTAAAGAGATTTTCAAAACAAAAACCTATAATGATATGCACATGCAAAGCAGGAACAAAGAAAGTGAGAAATGCTTACCTTCTGCGTGCAATGAAAGTTTTCTCTTTGAGTTGGGAGTTTCAGTTCGTAGACGAAGACGAACAGGAGAGGAAGACGATGAGATTCAGATACGGCGCTTTGGGAAGGAAAAATGAGAGGAGCGTGAAATTTTTCTCGAGTTTGGAAATAGTAAAAGTGTAGTTCAGGTAAGGCAAAAAGTTTAAATTATTGACTAAGCGTTTCATAACATGACGCTATTAAAAGAAACCGCCCTAGTATTTACTCTTATACGCTATATAGATTAAGTTACCGCCCTTGGTACAACACTTTATACGACACCTATTTTTCCGAAAACACCGCGTTTAGATGACATCACACGACCATTAGTTCTTCCAAAACGACATAGCCTGCCGTGTTCAGTTTCAAACACAACGACCGTATATGAAATAATACCGACGTTAAAACTTTTATTTAGAACAACCGTTTGTTTATGGAAACCAACTTCTAAAATTCTGTTTAATACGGCGCTTAATAAAAAATAAGCGCCTTGGAGTTTGTTTATTTGACGACGTAGTTAATAATGTGACTGATGTGGTTAGGAAAGATTAATTTTTTAAATTGGGGCTTTTCATGAGTTCTTTCACTTAGGGTTCCAAGTTGAAATAAAATCACATTCTTCTGGCCTTTGCTCTCTCTCACCTCTCTGGAGGCAATAATTTGGATGTTAACGAAGTATGTATTTTGGTGTATCTCAAAGACACCAAAATGCACACATTGTTAACTTTCAAAAAATTGTCTTTCTCAGTCCTCTCTCTCTAGTTTAAGGCAAATTGTTTGCATTTTGATGCGTATGTGCCTTTGTGTATCTCAAACACACAAGGACACATACGTAATCAATGTCTAAAATATTGTCTTTCTCATATTGGTGGTTCAATTATGATGAGGAACATAGCTCCCACTGGTAAGATTTCATATCTCTTGGGATCTCATTTGCAATTGTCGGCTATGACTATTTTCTATATAAACCGTCGTCGTTTTTTTTTTTCATTCTTGTGATTTTGTTCATCTACCATCGTAGGCTACAAAAATCCAAAAAAAATCTTAAAAAGCAAAACAATAAGACGACGGTTTACAAATAAGGCAGACATATAAAACAAAGGCTTATTTATGTACATGCCCTTTGTGCTTTCAAAGTTGTCTCAGATTACCACCTGTTCTTTATAATGTCTCAAAATACCACCTACACTTTTAATAACTGTCTCATGTTACCTCTTTTGTCCCTATTAAGAGACGTTCCGTTATGTGATAGGCTTATTGAGTAATTTGGGGTCTATGTTGGTGGTGGGTGGAGATTTTTGGGAGATAAATCTTATGGAGGTTGTTGTGATGAGTGGGTGAGGCTTGGTTATGGGTTCAAAGGTTGAGAGGGTGAAGAGGAGGGTGATGGAGACCAAAAGGGCACATATGGAAATTGTGGATTGGGCTTTGGACAGAAGGAGATTATTGATATTGGTTCGTCTGAAAATTGTGCATGTTTTTTATGAAGAAGAAGAATAATAAGAAGAAGAAGAAGATGAGGAAGGAGATGGGGAAGAGGATGATGAAGAAGAGAAAAGCTTGTTACTTTTGTCAACAATGGTTGTGTCGTTGTCTTCTGGAAAGAAGACTAGAAGCAAACCCATACCCCAAGAAGTGGGAGCCACATCACGTAACAGAATGTCTCTTAATACTGACAAAATAAGTAACGTGAGACAGTTATTAAAAGTGTAGGTGGTATTTTGAGACGTTTCAAAGAACATATGGTAATATGAGACAACTTTGAAAGCAGAGAGGCGCATGTACATAAATAATAAATATGACAGTAATAATTTTCACTTAACGATGTGGTAAGAAATGTTATACGACGCTATAACTAAAGAAACCTACTGTCGTGGTGTTCAAATTAAATTCGTCTTGACATAGTAAAAATACGAGTGAATATTATGAATTTAGACGTCGTTATCTACTCTTCTAGTGTCGAGGTTCACTGAACCCTATACGATAGTAGTTTTATAAATTCCGTCGTAGTACATATATGGTAAAACGTCGATCATTTTATCTTTATTGTCGTCGTACATGGCTTGAATATGGCGCATCTTACTAATAGTACTGACGTGGATTTTGTTAAAATTATATGACACTGATTAAGAATAGATGGTGTATAGACCTAGAAGTTAACATGACAGCTGTTTTTGTAAATCGTCCTTTTTACTTTCTACGTCGGTTGTTTCCTACACGTTGTCGTTGATTTTGAGCTTAGAATTTGAGTGAGGAGAAAACGTCTTTAATAAGACGACGCTTGTTAAGTTTGATGCATCGTGTTTTTGAAATACCCACGTCTTTTTTCTGTTACCGTCGTCTTTCTAAACATAACGATGGTATTATTTTCTTCCGTCGTTGTTTTTTGGTCGTCTTTTTCCCATTTTGTAGTAGTGTAAGTTCTCCTCATAAACCTTCTTAGATTAGTATCTCTGAATATTGAGGTTCTTCATGCTTCAAAATTTGAGAAAGAAGATGGATAGAGTAGAGAACCGAGAGAGAAGAATTTTTCTTCCCTGGGTAAGGAGAGAATATAATTATTATTGAAGAAGGAATACATATTATATATATATAAATAATATTACATATATGATAGGATTTTTAGAACCTGCGCAATAGGGTTAAAATCACTGAAAATACTTGCAAGAATATAAGGTAATTGTAGTATAAGTGCTCATGCAAGGTCGTTGTCCCCAAAGATTGTTTGACTAATTTGTAATTAAACTAACTCTTAATTAATAACTAAAATAGATTTTATCAAAGATTTGAAGTTTATAAATTTCAAAAGATTAAATTAAAAATAAAAGAAATCTGAAAGTTGAGAAATAAAAACAAAGAAGAAAAACGTTTTTTTTTATAAAAACAATTTAGAGAAAACTAAGGTTTAGCCATCACCGTCACAATCCTATGCAATTCTATCAACTGCATATGAATTTCCACATATATACTTTGAAAGTTAGGTTTTCCTAATGCATATTTTCCTTGTGATGTTCAAGCGAAAACGTATATCTAACATACAATCCGTCTGTGATGTTCAGATCAAATATAAACATGCAAGACTCATTAAGTTTGTGAAAACCCTTTGAAAATCCATGCAACCCTTAAGAGAGTGATGTTCAACTTAAGTGAACTTACAACTACTAATCACAAGAAGCCATCCTCAATTTCAGGGTGATGTTCCAACAGAAATTGCATCAAATTAATTCTCTACATATCCTAATGGTGATCAGGCATTAAAATAGATAGATAGTTTGAAACGCAGTGATTAATAATTCAAAGCAAACATGCATCCATTCATAAGTAAATTATTAAAATTACATATTCATGCTAAGGCTTATGGCCTCGCCCTAGCAATTTGAATTAGTTACGTATACTCATAAGTAAAATCAAAGAAAATATCATTCGAATGAATAAGAATAAAAACACATTAAAGTAGAAGCTCTTCAAAAACCCCAGCCAAAGTCTCTGTCTTCCCCATAATTGCAAAAAAGAAAAGTCCCCAAAATTGATGTGAAAACCAACTTAAATACCTCCTAAAACCTAGCTGCCCAATCCCCACAAGGAATCTAAGTAAAATAAAATAATACTAGGAAATAAAATCCAAATTGGATTAGGAGAATCTGCCCAAAATCTGTCCAGCCACGTTTTTGCCTCAAATCTCCACCAAATCTGGCCCAAGACAGCTTGTTTTAAAGATAAAAATATTATGAACACTTCTCCAGAAGGTCACAAACCCATCCGAGGTCATCTTGGGCTCCAAAAATGCAATAAAATCCCAAAACGTCACTATTCCAGCACCCCACACTGCTCCTTTATTTTATTGCCAGAAAAATTCGTCCATTTGATTATGTTTTACTGCATAGGAAGTCGAAAGTCCTATATTGGAAATATAATTCAAAGTATCAAAATTCTTCTAAAATATTAACCAAAATATACTAAGAATGAGATTAAATATATAATATAAAATCGACTCATCAAAACACATAATAATTAGATGAAACTTCACTTTGTCAATTTCTCCCTCCCACTTCAAAGTTCAATCTACACTAACTTCCTTCTACACATGCATAGCATATATTAGCATATAAGTACGGCCCCTTCTAGTATTATTTACTTAAATAATTGGGATGTGGATTGTGTCGTCGGCAACGACTATATAAGCAGATCCCCAGTATAGAAGACTTAAAATAAGAGCCATCGGTATTCTTGAGCTACACATATAAACATACACACTTGGATAAATGGGTTTGAGTAATGATAAAGTGAGTGCTACTAGCCATGAGCTTCTTCAAGCTCAAGCTCATGTGTGGAATCATATCTTCCAGTTCATAAACTCCATGTCATTAAAGTGTGCAGTTCAATTAGGCATCCCAGATGTGATTCACAGCCATGGCCAACCCATATCCCTTTCCAATCTCATTTCCGGCCTCAATGTCCACCCTTCGAAAGCTCATTTCATTGAACGCCTCATGCGAATTCTCGTCCACTCCAATTTCTTTGCACAAGACCAGCAAGTTCAGCTACCACTTCTTCCAAACAATAACAACAATGAGAATATTGTTCATCAGGATCTTGATGATGGAGAGGAGGAAAAAGCTGTTGTGGTGTATAGCCTAACACCAGCTTCCAGGCTTCTCCTCAAGGAAGGTCCATTAAGCACCACACAATTTTTACTTATGATTCTTGATCCAGTAGTAACAGATCCATTTCATCTAATGGGCACTTGGTGCCAGATGAACAATCATGGAAATCATGATCATCCAGCTTCCCCATTTGAGATGGCACATGGTAGGCCTTTTTGGGGTTTGGCTGCTCAGCAACCAAAGTTTGGTAGCTTGTTTAATGAAGCAATGGAGGCTGACTCTCAACTGCTCGCAAGGGCAGTGGTTGAAGAGTGTGAAGGAGTTTTTGAGGGTTTGAATTCCTTGGTTGATGTTGGAGGTGGCACAGGAACCATGGCCAAGGCCATTGCCAAGGCCTTCCCGAACATCAATTGCACTGTCTTTGACCAACCACATGTTGTAGCAAACTTGCAAGGGACTCACAATTTGGATTTTGTTGGAGGAGACATGTTTGAGAAGATACCCCCAGCAAATGCAATTTTTCTCAAGGTAATTATAAAACTCAATTATTTCTCTCATTTGTATTATTCCTTAATTTCCTAATTAATCATTACGTTCTTGTTAGCAAACACATCTCACACTTGCCTTTGCAGAATTTTCTAAACTCTTTCCATGTTTTGCTTGGCTTTCAATCCGAGCTGTGTATTTAAGGAATTTTTATGGAGTTTAATAATAAACCTCAAAACGAAAAGACAATCTTGTTGAAGAATGTAAAGTCACACATTGGAAATTTAGACAAAATGTATAACATATGCCCTTTTGTATAAACCACACACCAGCTTGTACTATGCTAGTGGTTAATTTGGGGGTAAATCGATATTGCTAGTAGTGGTCACGGGTCCGTTTCTTTGAAATCTTAACAAACCTTACGATTCATAAATGAATAAGTAACGATGACATGCCAATTGATGCATGTACAAAGTATATTAAGCAGGTACCATACGCTAAATCTATGCACGGATGTGATTGTGGGTAGAAATTAAAGTAATTAACCATTGATTAATGTATGGCATCAATGATCAGTGGATTCTGCATGATTGGAGTGATGAGGAAAGCGTGAAGATATTGAAGAAGAGTAGAGAAGCAATTCTGAGCAAAAATGAAGGAGGAAAGGTTATCATCCTGGACATAAATATGTCTGCAGATAATAAGAAGATGGATAAGAAATCAATTGAAACTCAGCTCATGTTTGATATGTTGATGATGGTCGACCTCAATGGCAAAGAGCGTAGTGAAGCAGAGTGGGAAAAGCTCTTTCTGACTGCTGGATTCTCTCACTATAAGATTACACATACATTCGGCCTAAGGTCTCTTATTGAAGTTTACTTCTGAAAAAAAGTATCACTCTTTTAATTGCATGTTAAGTGCATGCGAATTTCATGAAATAAACCCTAAATCTGCTTTACCTCTTCTGGTGTATATGCATGTATTATCTAAGTTTGGATGTCTCCTTCGTCTTTGTAATCTTTAAAGTTTATGATTTAGCTCTTAAGAAATAAAAATGGTACGCAGTATCTCTCAGTCTAATAGTGTTTCTCAATGACAATGACATGGAAGAAGTTTTAATTTCAAAACACACCACCTCATTAGTAAAAAAATTTTTAAAAAATAATAATTTGTGCCCCAAAAAGAAAATGGAGAAGCCCAAATGCATGATGGACCAATCACACGGCCATGAATGAGAAACAGATTACATGCTAGTTCCAATCAATTTTTGGGAGTTAATTTAAAAAATAAATAGTTAACAACAATTGAAGCGTGGTTTCCTACGAGCTATGAAAAGGACCACAGTCCACGTTTAGCACTTGAGAAAACAAAAGCAAGCCTCGTGCAATTTGTTAATAGAATAAATAGTCTATAACAAACATCAAACATCAAACATCGGCAAGCAAAAACACATGTTTCCAAGAAAACCAACTGTTTATACCATTTCTGACTGACCAATTAATGAATGACACGTGGAGACCAAGCGTTGGAATCAGTTTAGAAATATTTAACTATAAACTAAGCAAGGCAATTTTTTTTTGGTCGAAAAGATCTTATATTCAAACATTACATATTATCAAATTACAGATCTCATCTGAGTCTCCCTCACTCCCTTGTCTAGATTATGGTCATGCCTCTACATCTAATTTCGCGCAAACTAATTTCACATCTACACCAGATTTTCAATTAATTTAACATACCAAAACCAACACAAGCAGAATATTTAAGAATTTTTTACTTAACCCTTGCACTTTGAACACAAGACTTGACCAATCTGCAGCAAGAAAAGAACCGAAATTTCAATCTTAAATATAAAACTAAGTCATACCCACCTGCCCAGTAATCTTATCAAGTTCCTTGATCAAATAAACTATGTTATATGAATCCTGCCACAGCCTACGTCCCAAAATTAAGGGGTGTATTCAGTTGAGATTTTAAAAGATTATTTTATGATAAATAAGTCTTGTGGTATTCAATTAAGACTTTTAAATAATTTAAAGAAGTCTTGTGGTGTTCGATTAAGACTATTAGGATTTTTAAAAGATGGTGCCAAAATCACGTGGTATTCAATCAAGACTTTAAACAAGTAACAAAAAGTCTTATAATATTCAAAAAAAAAAATTTAATGTAGAATTGTGTAAGACTTTTTAGTGAGAGGTTTAAATACGAAACCCTATGAGATTTTTCACGTGGGATTTTTTTTTTTCTCTCAAGAAAAATGAACTTACCAATAGTGCGAAAAGGCTTCTCTCGTTGCGTCATCCCGGTGCCTGAGTGGGAAAAACCTCAGGTGGTGCAGGAGGCATGGAGAAACTAAAAGGGTTTGTGCCTAATCCCATATCTTCCATTACCTTGAGCACTTGATGGACTCCAAGTGATCGACTCGGGATGCAGTGCTCACCTTTCAGTGGTACTCTTGAGCTTCTTTCCCCTTGTCAGCTTTCAGCAGGTAGCAATGCACAATTTTGATGAAGCGTGTATTGCTGGCCACCCAAACCTGCGCCACGCAGTCCTTGAGAAGAGCAGAGTCAACTAGACTAGGGTTAATCTGATCGGCTGAATCGCTTTTATCGACACCAATTTGTTCTGCAAGAACCTTCTCCATACAAAAGTGTGAGAAGCACTTTTCCAGTATGAGAAGCATTTCTTCTTTGTTCAGGATAAACAGTTCCGGGATTAGGGAGGATTAGTTGAGAAGACAAAAGGGTTTGCAATACGAGGAATGGATGTATCACAACGCATACTTGCTAGTAGTACATCAGTTCTTGGAGGTAGTGCAAAATATATGTTCTCCATTGGTAGTTCCATTGTTTCTGGAGCAGCTAAGATTTTCAATTTTTTTTTTTTTAATCTCACTTATGTTAGTTTCTAGATTTACTGAGAGGAAACAGAGTGGCAGAATTGAATACTTCATTAAGTGAAAGATGGCTGTTAAATAGCCTTACAAAAACAGAAAAGAAACTTGCACGACTGATAAGCGTATTATTTCCTATATTTTTATACCTTTTATATATAGGTTTTGTAGGGAAAGTTAATTAAAAAGAGTATTATTACTTTACTTTCCTTATTTTCAGCTATTCTACGCTCTTGGAAGGATTTCAACTGAAAGTCGACTTTTCGAATGAATTTTAGTGCAAGGCCAATTGTAGAAGAAACTAAGACATTGAAGATCATTGTATAAGTTTCATAATTTTCTACCAGGCCAAATGCTCCAGACGTGCAAGTCAAGACAGCCTAAGTTGAATCCCATTAGAACTGCACTGCTGTGGAAGATTGAAGATTTGAATAGTTTTCCGATTTTTCCTAGTGGCGTGTAATATATGCTTGGAAAGCTTAGAGATAAAGCTACGTTTATCATATTTTTTCAGAATTTTCTAGGAAGTAGAACGACGCCAAAACATGCATGCAAGTTGGCTGACGTGTTTCCTAGTCAAAGAAGGATTCTTTCCTAGTTTGTTTCCTTAATTGTTTGAGATTTTGTTTTTCTTTAGGAGAGTTTTTCTAGACCTTTTTAGAGTAGGGTTTAGTTATTTTACACTATATAAGGTCACCCTAAGGATCTCTTTAGAGGATCATATTTTCTATCATCTTCCCTTATACAACTTTCATACACCCACAAATATATCAGAGAGAGAGCCAAGAATTTGTTGTCACTGTGTTGCTGTGGAGAATCCAGAGATCAAGTCCATCTGCCAAATCAGTTTTATGACAACAATTCTCTTCTTTATCTTTTTTTTTTTTGTCATGAACTAATTTTTCTTGCTAGGGCTACAATGTAGCCTAACCATGAATACTAAATTTTTATAGTTATATTAATTTTTGATTACTATTCCATGTTGAGTATTTGTTATTGTTCTTAATGCTTTGAATATCTGGCCAATATTTAATCACTACTACATTTTAGTATTTGCGCGACGAATTCAATTTCGTCGCGCAGACTAACATATAGTCGCACGAATGCAAGCGCGATATAAAAATCGTCGCGCGTTATCTGTCGCGCAAAGATCGTGAAGAAAGACTTTGCACGACCGATTCTACCACTCGTCGCGCAATTTTGTGCGACGGTTATCCTTCGTTACACAAAAGGTTCAGAGATGACGAAAACGTTCGTCGCACAAAATTACGCGCGACGAAAGTAGATTCGTCGCCACAACAATGCACGGCGAATAATTTTCGTCGTGCAATACGTCTTGTAGACATTTGCGGCACCAAGAGTTCATCGTCGCGCAATTCGGGTACACGTATTATGTGACGAAACAATGTTGTCGCGCATAACCTTTTACGCGACGGCAAATTTCGTCGCGCGATACGTGCCCAAAAAATTTGCGCGACACAATACTGTTGCCGCGGAAATCCATTTTAGCGACGAAAACGTTCGTCGCGCAAAAATAATTATATGTATTTAAAAAAATGAAACATTATTTTTTCAGAATATATAAATTTGCGCGACGACAAAGCTTTCGTCGCGCAAAATTAATATATACATTTATTATATAATTATAATATTACTTTTGTTTTATTTTATAAAAAAACAAATTTGGTTTTTTTTTTGGGTAATAAAATGAAATTCCAATAATAAAAAAATTGAAGTCAATAACAAATTTATTATATAAAATAAATGTATGCTACAAGAGAAAGATTTAAAAAATAATTACGAAAATAAAAAAACTAATCAAATAATGTTCCAAAATCTACATTATAGTCTGGCACATGCGGTGCAGAGGTCTGGGGGTCTACAGGGGCCGGCGTCTGGTGGGGATGCTCGGGATGGATGGGCTCGGAGGTCGGCGCATCAAAATGCGGGACTGGAATGCCGGATTGTGCCAGGAACTGCAGAATGACCGACATCTGACTCTGAAGAGTGGCCACCTGTGCTGTCAAAGCAGTGACCTGACTGTTTGACTGCGCTGATGAACGGGGTCTGGGTTCCCTCCGCCTGGCATTCCCCATCCCTCGACAATATGTCCCCGATCTCCTCCCTAGAGTCTGATCCAATGTCTCTGTCAAGATCTGAAACCCAGCATCCTGTGGAGGATCCACAGACTCGATCTGAGTATCGGGAGGAAGTTGGGAGGCGGACTCCTGAAGAACCAACTGGCTCCTCTCCACCATCGTCGTCTGTTTAGCATAACATAAAATATAAATTCAAACATTCATATAATAACCTTTAAAGTTGAATGCGTAACATAAGAATTAAAATTAAATAATACTTACATGAAGGGACTCGGCCAACTCATTCCCAGGTCGAACATAAACGTCGCCAAAGACGTCGATCTCTGGGAATTTGGACCCCCCCCCCCTAAATTGAACAAAAGAAGAAAAATATTAGTACGAAAAAATAAATTAAGAATAATGAAAAAGTAAAAATTAAATAAAAATTATTTTATTATTACCTGACGCCATGCATCCATCCTATGTGAGAAGGGCCTGGAACCCGAATGATGGAGAAGAGTCTTCTTCTTCCTATTGCCCTTATTGATTTTGGCTTTATTCTGTTATACAAAAAATAAAACGTATTAGTTGAAATTGAAATTAAATATAAAAAATTAAAAAAACATTAGTAAGAAAATAAAATTAAATATAAAAAATTACCACAAAAGCGGGCGCCTGAAAATGAGCGCAGAGCCACGCCCAACTATCCTCTCGGCCCTCAAGCTCTTTCGGGCAACCCTCTTGAAGAGCGACTTGCGGATCATCAAACGCCTCAAAATGGTGGTGCAAGTCGCTCTTCCACTGTTTGTACCTCTCAGAGAAGAGTCTGTTGACGTACACCAACGACTCTTCGTCAAGGTCCTCCAAGTTGTAGTTCGTCTGCAATAAATTAATTACATACATTTAAATAATATAAATATAACGTTTGAAAGAAAAAGAATGAAAAGGCCTACATACCGATAACTGGCCGCGAACCTCAATCTTGGTCTTGTCACGCATCACCTTCCAAGACTTCCATTGCATTGGGCAATAGTTCCGAATGACATGACCAATGTCGTGGGCCAAGGAGCTATGCAACTCTGCCGTCGGTGCAGCCCGACGTCGCTCGTCGTATCCGATGTTGATACGACTGTTGGTCACCCGGGTGACCTTCGCCGTCTTCAACTGCCGACACGGCCCTCGGGTGTTCTTCTTAGCTGCAAAGAAAGATGACATGAATGTTAAATAAATAACAAATTTAACAATAAAATACACACACACAAAAACAAAAACAAAAACAAGAAATAAAAAAGAAAATTAACTGGAGAAAAAGGAAAGCTATAACTGGTTGTGACCCCGACGCATCAGTGGATGTGGTGTCGGTGGTGCTGGCGGGCCGATGACGCCGCCTGGCGCTAACAGGCTGCGCCACTGATGACGCTGATGAGGCAGGCGCCTGGGACCCCGCAGGTCCAACTGCCAAGTGGTCCATCGGTGTTGGCGCAGTGGCAGCAGATGCTGGAGCAGTGGCAGCAGATGTCGGCTGAGTCGGGGGCTCAGAACTCTGCGTGGTCGTCACCGCCCTACGACGTCTAATCAGGTCTGACATCTGCACAATTTCATTAATACACATACAAATTAATAAAATATACGAATATTTGAAAACACATACAATTTTATCCGGGACTCCGATCCATGATCCGTCGAATCCTAGACGATCCAAGAAATACAAGGTACACCATACGTGAGTTTGAGTTCGATCCAACGGTCCGAACATAACAATCCCGGAAATCGCACAATAGGCAAAATCCGTTCGAGATGCAAACGGTAACCAAATTCCAATCCGAAAACACCTACGCGCTCGTGACAACTACAAGATTGCACTGGAACCTAATTCAGGTGGCTACAGTAACCCACGCGCCGCCCCACTCGCCGGCAGCCCGCGGGTGTCCAAAGCGATACCAATCGCCGGAAAATTCTAAAAACTAAGGGCCAAGGTTCCTACCCTAGGTTCAAAACATCAATTGGAGCCACTTTTGTTCTCGGACATACCCCGAAAAATGGCCGGAAGTGGCCGGAATTGAAAATCAAAAATCGGCTGAAACTTAGGGTTTCAAATTAACTGCCCTATTGCAACAATTTCAGAAATCCTACCCAACCATCAGCTAAAGCATCAAAAATAGGACAGAAACCATACCTCAGGTGTCGGAATTGGTCGCCAGAGGAGAGAGATCGACGGCGGCGCAGATTCGGTGAAAACCGAAGAAATTACGGCGGCTGGCTCGACGGTGAGGGCGGGGGAGCTCTGGGGTACCACCGTTGTGGCGGCGGGTTCCAAATCCAGCGAGGTAGGAGGCGGAGCTGACGGCGGAGAGAGAGACGAAGAGGTTTACAGTTTCTAAAATCTGGGGAAGAATGAGGCCATCGCGTGGTTTCTGAAATTTTATTCTTTTTTGCGCGACGAAGGTAAGAAAACGTCGCTCAAGAAATTTTAAATGACTATTGCGCGACGAAACAGGTACGTGTTCCGTCGCGCAATGTCGTTAATCCGCCAAAATTTGGTAAAATGGTGGTTTTTGAGCGACGCACAACGCAGCTTGTCGTCGCGCAATGTTGGCAGTCCACCAAAATTTGGGGTTTAGGGTTTAACGGGCGAGATTGAAATCTTGCGCGACACACAACGCAGCCTGTCGTCGCGCAATGTTGGCAGTCCGCCAAAATTTGGGATTTAGGGTTTAGCGGGTGAGATTGAAATGTTGCGCGACGCATAACGCAGCATGTCGTCGCGTAATGTTGGCAGTCCGCCAAAATTTGGGACCTAGGGTTTAGTGGGCGAGAACTTGCGCGAAGTATACGTGGACCGTCGCGCAAAAACTCGCAAAAAAATGTATGCTAACCGTCCAAGGCGGAAGACGGTGAAAAGGAGAAAGGGCTGGCTGAGATTGCGCGACGAGTACGTACAGCGTCGCGCAAAAACTCGCAAAATTTTTTGACTAAGTGTCCAAGGAGGAAGAGTGTGGAAGGTGAAAGTTCTGGCTGATATCGCGCGACGAACAGCATTGGTTTTGTCGCGCAAGACTGTTCCATACAGGCTATGTGCGACCAATTATACTTTGTCCCGCACTGTTGTGATAACAGCAACATTTTTGGTTTTATTGTGGAGAGATTGCGCGACGAATATGATAAACGTCGCGCAAGTCAGCTTTCTGTAAACGCGAAAATATTTGTGACCAAGTGTTGAAGGAGGAAGCGCGACGACGAGTCGTTTATTCGTCGCGCAAGACCGTTGTATGGAGGCTTTGTGCGACCAAAGAGAGTTATTCGTCGCGCAAACCCTAAACCCTAAACCGCAGAAACCCTAAACCCGGAACTAGTTTTCATGATCCAACAGGCAAACTTGTTTTTTTATACTTCGAGATCGTATATGCCGAAAATTGAAAAAAACAAACATTAAGAGATCAAGTAACAGGACGAAACTTGTCGACGGTTCTAAATGAAAAGTCATGATTTAACGGTTATTTTTGCTCTGATTTGTATGATTTTTTATAGCTACTTTTCTTTACCCTATATGAATACAATTACTGAATTTGATCTTCAATTTCAGATGTTTACACTAGGGTGATACGACATAATGTTATGTTATATTTAACGAAAGTATAAGTAAACTATTCATTGTTGGTGAATATACGGTTTTGATGGCAAACGCATTCTACGAAAATAGTTTCAGCAATCCAGCCGTCAAACTTGTTTATTTGTACTTCGAGATCTTAGATCCCAAAAAGCGAAAAAATCAAACATTCAAAGATCAAGTAACGGGACAAAACTTTTGAACGGTTATAAATGAAAACTCATGATTTAATGGTTATTATAACTCCGATTTTGATGAATGTTTACAGCTACACTCCATGACCCTATATGAATACAATGAACTAACTCGATCGTCAATTTCAAATATATATGTGCATATATAATATATATTATAAAATAATATATATTTGCACGACGAACATATGTTTATCGTCGCGCAAACTTTCATCGCGTGACGGACGACACGTTGTCGCGCAATTTTTTAACTTCACGCGACTAGTGTATTTTGGGTCACACAAACTTTGCACGACGACGTTTACTTCGTCACGCAAACATGGCACGACGGGGTTTACTTCGTCGCGCAAGGGTTTTCAGTTTTGAAAAATGTTTGTTGTCAATAATTTTCAAACTTTGTATAAAAATGTTTGGATATATTTATTTATCAATGTTTTATAACAAATTTTGTATCATTTTCATTTTGTAAATGTGTTTTGTCAAAAAAAAATTAAAATTTATTATTAAAAGGGTTTCGATATATTGATTTACCAATGTTTTATAACTAAATTTATTTGAATAATGTTTCAGTTGTCCACATATAAGGTTTGGATATAACAACTGCATATATTCAAACATTTGTATTACACAAAGTCTGTACACTAACATAATAAAATTACAAAAAATTTAATTATTCATCATCTGAACTATAATAACTTTCGTTATCGTCGCTATCATCACTTTCGGTCTCCCAATCCTCCTCCTCCTCCTCTACTATAACTACATCATCTTCGCTGCTCGGGCCCACTGCAACATCGAATCTTGGAAGATCCCCGAGGTCAATTGTAATTGACTGAATCGGTATTTCGATTGAAGACACTCCTTGTATTTGAAACGGTTCTTGTATAACATGTGTATCTCGAAGTGTTTCCGCATCATTTTTCATTGATGATTCTAAACGTTGGTCAGCCACATTGTCGACGTCGTTGTCAGTTAGGTCTAGTTCTGGTATAGCATACATGTTCCTATGATCCAATCTAGATACACAATTTGTGTTGCCATATTCGCCAAAATGTAAGGGTCGTCATCATACCAAGTTCTGTTAATATTCACAGATAGTAAGCCATGGTCGATTTTAACACTTCCCGGCCTATTTGGGTTGCTATCAAACCATCGACACTTAAACATGATCACTTGGTATCGATCTTTGTAAAGCAATTGAACGACATTTGTGAGTTTGCCATAGAAATCAATGTTCGTACTTTCGCCTCCACCTGGGACATGGACACCGCTGTTTTGCGTACACAACTTGTCATCTCGTGCAGCCCCTAAAAATTTAACGCCATTAATATAACAACCCGAAAATAATTCAGCGCGAATCGGGCCGAAGGCCAAGTTATATAACTCATCACTGTAAGTGGGGGAATTCGATGATTTTAACTTATTCACCTAATATAATAGAAAACCATGATAAAATTAAATACTACAATTTATATTTGTGAAATACAAAACACTTATAACTTACAGATTCTAAAAACCATTGTGGAAACAATTCACGTTGTTTCTGGGCAACTAAA
This sequence comes from Prunus persica, assembly GCF_000346465.2. NCBI lineage: Eukaryota > Viridiplantae > Streptophyta > Magnoliopsida > Rosales > Rosaceae > Prunus > Prunus persica. Next base: position 13,004,980 of record NC_034011.1, on the reverse strand, counting down.
TGTGATGGATGTTCTCGCTTCATCATCTCTTCATGCTCATCTAAGTATGCCATTATCTCATCACAATTGTTCAGTACGAACCAATGCGCTACTTCCATGTCATTTCTAGAAAACGACTCCCCTCGTCCAGGATCTCCAAAGGGCCGTGCGCTTTGGGCAAAAACAGAAAGTTTTTCCTTTCTCATACCTCCGTCGTTATTACGCTGAGGAAGATTGAAAGCCGTCTCCACATCTTTTAAATACATTCCACAGAAAGTAAGCGACTCATATTGAACCCAAGCCTCTATAATTGATCCTTCGGGCTTCGCCCTGTTGCGTACACTTTTTTTCAACTTTCCGAGAAGCCTGTCAAAATAAAAAGATATGATACAAATTAGCAAGCCTGTGATAATGATGCATACACAAACGAAAAGGATTATATACCTTTCTATTGGATACATCCAGCGATAGTTGACAGGACCAGCAAGTAATGCCTCTTCTGGCAAGTGAACCATCACGTGCATCATACTTGTGAAGAAAGCTGGAGGAAATATTATCTCAAACTTGCATAGGACTTGGACAATGTCATGGCGCAACTGCAATATGTCTGTCTTTCGCAATGTTTTTGCCGTCAGTTGGGAAAAAAATATGGACAACAACATGATTGGCTTCATCACATCTTCCGGTAGTAGATGTCGAATACCCACAGGAAGTAGGCGTTGCATAAGCACATGGCAGTCATGGCTCTTAAGTCCAGTAAATTTACCCCCGTCAACATTCATGCAACGTGCGATATTAGAAGCATACCCATCAGGAAACTTTACAGACGATACAAACTTTAGAAACTCTTTTTTGTCATTCAGTTTCATAGAAAAGAATGCAAGATCCCTTCTTGCTTTATCACTGTCCCTGTTCATCCATAATCCCCTTCGTATGCCCATTCTTTCCAAATCAAGACGGGCTTTGATTGTGTCCTTTGTCTTGCCCTCGATATCTAGAATCGTGCCCACCAATGTGTCAAATACATTTTTCTCAACATGCATCACATCTAGATTGTGCCTCAATTTGAGTTTCGACCAATATGGGAGCTCAAAAAGCATAGGCTTGTGAGTCCAGTTCATATGTGTCGAAGGTCTGGTCCGGCTAACTGTTTTTCCGAACGGAGCAAAATCCAAACGGTTAAGCTGTTCCAAGATCTCATCACCGGACCATTCTCTAGGTCTGAGGCGACGCTCTGTATTCCCGTCAAACTCTTTATCTTTTTCCCGCCACTCGTGGTCCCATGGCAACCATCTCCGATGACTAAGGTAACAAACTTTTCCCGCGTGCCAACCAGAAGTTACATCTTCCTTGCATACAGGACATGCCATATAACCCTTTGTGCTCCACCCAGAAACCATTGCATATGCTGGAAAATCATTCACAGTCCACATAACTGCTGCCCGCAAAGTGAACATCTTCCCAGTTGATTTATCGTACGTGCGAACACCGTTTGTCCATAAATCCTTCAGCTCATCAACCAGCGGCCTTAAGTAAACATCGATTGACCTCCCAGGATCCTCAGTTATCAAAACAGTCATCATCATGTATTCTTTTTTCATGCATTTCCAAGGCGGCAAATTATATGGGAATACGAAAATCGGCCAAGTGCTGTGGTGTTGGTTTAGAACCTCATACGGATTGAATCCGTCAGTGGCAAGTCCTAATCTCACATTTCGGGGATCAGCAGCAAACTCGGGGAACGTTCGATCGAACTCTTTCCATGCCACCCCATCTGCAGAATGCCGCATTACATCATCGTCTACCTGTTTTTCCTTATGCCATCTCATGTCTGTTGCAGTGTGCGTCGACATATACAATCGCAGCAACCTAGGTTTCAGGGGCAGATAACGCATGACTTTTTGTGGGATCTTAGTCGTTCTATTCTGAGATGTCATTTTGAACCTCGACTCATTGCATATAAGGCATGTATCCAACGTTTCGTGCTCCTTGTAGAATAATATGCAATTATTTTTGCAGGCATGAATTTTTTCATAACCCAATCCAAGACCATTCAACACCTTCTGCGCGTGTTTATGATCTTTCGGCAAACAATTGTCTGTCGGAAGCATTCTCTTGAAAACTCCTAAAAAGTAATCGAAACACAGGTTCGACATACGATACTTTATTTTTCCGTGCATTAGCTCTACAATGGCCGTGAGAACGGAAAAGCTCTCGCACCCCGGGTATAACTCTTGGTTTGCATTTTTACAGTTTTTCATATTGTTCAAACTCCGCGCTGTCTATTGGTGTTGGCACGTCATCTTCCCTTTCGTGATTGATGTTGGTCGATGCAAATGGAAAAACATCCTCTATAATATCCATGACTTGATCATTAGTATCCACAATAGGTTCAACACTGTCCATTCTTGTGGCATTTGAAGACAAAGCATGGTCTAATTGTTCCCCATGAAGGTTTCAAATGCTATATGTCTCAATCATTCCATTCCTTACTAAATGAAATCCAACATTTTCAATTGTCTCCCACAACGTGTTATTACACCTCCTACAAGGACATCGGATTCTAGTTGCACCCGGGTTGTGTCTACGTGCAAACTCAATAAAATCCTCGATTCCATCCAAGTATTCGTCTGAGCATCTATTCGGGTTCTGTATCCACCTTCTGCTCATAATTCCTGAAACCATAATCACAACATAACAATCACAACAACTTCATACGAAGTTATAATGTCACCTTATGCCTCCGGTAAGGGCCCTATCCCATTCGGGAATGCATAGTTCTGTCACGTAACCTATGGCTACATGAGATTAGATTTCGACATGGATGAATTTCGGCAGCATCTCGATACAGTTCTTGAGGTGGGCATAGGTATTAATACCTACGTACCACCCGAAGAACGTACCGAGATGACACCGAAATCTCTACAATCGAAACCTAATCCTGTAGCCGTGGACTACGTGACAACACTATGCATTACCAAACTGTCCAAATAGTGGGACAATTCAAGAATTAATTGGACCGCAGTCATGCTTTACGCATCCATGTACGGAATCCAACTAATCTCGAACGGGAAACTAAATGTTACTAAACATACAAATAAAAGTAGGAAGTTAATTTCAATTAACTTCGTACATCACAACACATTGTGCTACATCACACACAATTTAACAACATAATATAAATATAACTTCAGAAAAAAAATGTACACGTAACAAACTAACTTTAACATTTTTAATATATAAAACGAATAAAATACCGTGTCAATCGTTCTCCACCAATCGCTAATTACAAATATCCCTAACGAGAACAAAATTAATAGCGTTAGTACGAATTTACATTAATACTTATAAAGTAACGACAACAAATACTTACCCGATGAACGTACTGAATTTCTAGCAGAGACAGCGGCAGAGAGGTTGAGAGATAGGCAGAAAGGAAATTTTTTTCCTTTCTGCCTCTGCAATGGCAGAGTACTGATATGAAGAAGAAGGACTTTGCGCGACGAATAATACAATTCCTCGTGCAAAATACCGTCGCCAAAAACCTTTTTTTCGTCGCACAAAACGAGTTTTTTCCGTCGCGTAAGCTTGTTGACAAAAAACTTTTGCGCGACGTAAGATGTCTGCGTCACACAAGATTCCGTCGCGCAAATTCTTGTCCTCGTCACCCAAAAACAAAATTCCGTCGCGTAACAATTATTCTTTGTCGCGCAAGAATGTACCGACATCTGCTTTACGCAATGAAACATATGTCGTCACGCAAAATAAAATATCCCCCCTCAATTATTTTGGCGCCAAATTATAAATATCCTCCGTTTTCTTACGCGACGATAAATGGTTTCGTTGCGCTAAGTTGTCTTTTGCGACGAAACCTGTCGTCGCAAGAGTTTTCGCAGCCAAATCACCTCGCTTTTACGCGACGAAGTATACCATCGTCGCGCTATGTTTTCTTACGCGACGATTGCTCTCGCCGGGCAAGTATTTGGCTCCAACAGAATACCCGGGTTTTTTTTTCCCCCCTTTTGTGTGACGAAGTTGTTTTTATGTTGCGCTAAGATGTTTTGCGCTTCGAAAACTTTGGTCGCGCAAGTTTTAAATTTTTTGCGCGACGAATACATGTTCGAAAACTTTATTGCGTTTTGCGCGACGAACATGTATTCGTCGCGCAAACGTTTGTCGCGCAAATAGTAAAACGTAGTGGTGAATTGATTTGATGATCCAAGCAGAGACCGAGAGGAGATGTTTGGTGTTTGCTTCTTATAATAGATACCATGTCTTGAATGAGTGCCCGTGAGGGACTAACATGACTCATGTAGTTTTCTTGCAGGTTCTCATAGAACTTAATGGGTTCTTGATTTTCTAAATTCGTTGCTCGAGAGAGAATGGGTTATTAATTAAGAATACTTTTGGTTGAGCCCGAGAGGGGATATCGAATGAATTAGGAGAAACCAACTGTCAACATGGGTAGTAATAAGGGTTAATTGGCTATAAGAATTAAGTGGAATGGGTTATGGTGAGATCGGATGCTCTAATGTCTCATCATCTTGATTTTCCAACATTAATTAAATTGCTATTTTTCATAATTATTTTAGCTTACTTAAATCAATCAATCTTCTTAATCAACTGTTCAAATAAATTCTAAATTAATCATAATTGGTAGTTAATAGGAAATTACAGTCTTCGTGGGAACGACACTCTACTTATTTCTATATTACTTGTACGAATTGTGCGCTTGCAATAATTTCACAAAAAGTTTTTGGCGCCGTTGCCGGGGACTGTTTTATTTTCTATTAATATCAATATATTTTAATTCGGAGTTTAATTTGAATTTATTTTATTTTTTATTTTCAGGTACGTTGAATTTTTCCGACACCTCCACCTATGGCAGACAAAGCAGAAAGAGCAGTGAGGGAATTTGGCCCCCCAGTGGCAACTCCCTCAAAGATCCGACGTCCTGCTATTGCAGCCAACAATTTTGAGATCAAACCAGCCATGATCACCATGCTGCAGAATTCATCTGTATTTTGTGGTTTGCCGAATGAAAATCCCAATATACATCTTGCGATATTTTTGGAGATTTGTGACACGTCCAAATTCAACGGGGTAACTGACGATGCAATTCGTTTAAGGCTATTCCCCTTCTCCTTGAAAGATAAAGCCAAGCTTTGGTTACTGTCACAGCCACAAGACTCCATCTGTACTTGGGATGATTTATCTAAGAAATTCCTGGCTAAATTTTTCCCGCCAGCCAAAACTGCAAAATTCCGACAAGATATTATGTCATTCGCTCAATATGATAAGGAGCCTCTATATGAAGCCTGTCAAAGATTTATTGCGCAAGTGTCCTTACCATGAGCTACCAACCTGGATTCACGTTCAGACTTTCTACAATGGGTTGAGTCAAACAAGCAGGACATTAGTTGATGCAGCTGCTGGAGGGGCTTTAATGGCAAAAACGGCTACCGAAGCATTTGAATTATTGGAGACCATGGCATCCAACAACTACTAATGGCTGAGTGAGAGAATGAATCCGAAACCAGCAGGGGTCTTGGAAGTCGATGCCATGGCCTTGCTAACAGCACAAATTTCTAACCTTACTAAAAAAGTTGATTCTTTAAGTGTTAATGCTATAAACACTAATACTAATTTTGGTTGTGAATTTTGTGCAGGCCTTCATCCAAGTTCAGAGTGCACCACACGGAACCCATTCGCGTCCGTTGAGCAAGTAAATCAAGTTGCATAATTTAATGAGATATTTAGTGATATACCCATTCTTAGCACTAATATTATAAATAAACCCTACACTAATTAATTTCTATAAACAAACTCAAAAAAAACCCAAAAAATGACAGCTGGCCATATTTAATTAATATTAATTGTTAAATTGCTTTGATGCCCTATTGAATGTTTTGGGTATTTTTATGAGATTTTGGGGTTGGGCTTGTTTTAAGAAATTGATGGTAGTTTTGCAATTTATAAGAAGTTAAAGCCTGTTTGTTATGTTGTAAATGGGTTTTAGGTGTGTTTCTATAGTCCATTTCATATAGAGTATTTTTATAATTTGGGTCAATGTATTGGGTATAATAGTGATCCCTAATTTAATCGACAAAGGAATGATCCTTATTCCAACATGTACAATCTCGGTTGGCGAAACCATCCAAATTTTTCATGGAGCAATACTCAGAATGTGCAGAGACCACCACCTGGCTTTCTGGCTCAAGAGAAGAAAATAAATTTGGAAGATGCGCTTACCCAGTTGACTATGTCTACCACCCAATTTATGACGGAAACAAAAACCCAGTTTCAGAATCAAAGCGTTTCTATTCGAAACTTGGAGATCCAAGTAGGCCAACTAGCTAATGTATTGAGTGGAAGAAATCAAGGAGTATTGCCAAGCCAACCCGTAATTAATCCGAAAAATCAAGAACAAGTAATGTCAATCACAATTCGGGAAAAGAAGCAAGTAAATACAGCGGTCGACTTGGAAAAAGAAAAATTAGAAAAAGAGAAAGAAGCTGAGAAATCCCAAGAAGAAGAAAATTACGCTGTTATGCCGATTCCTTCTCCTCCATTGAAGCCATATGTCCCACCAATCCCTTTTCCGCTGAGGCTGAAGAAAAATAAAATTGATGAGCAATCTTCTAATTTCTTGGAGACGTTTAAAAAGGTGCAAATCAACATTCCATTCGCTTCAGCTTTGGAACAAATGCCAAGTTCTGAAAAATTCATGAAAGACATCCTCTAGAAGAAAAGGAAATTTGGTGATCATGAGAAAATCCAACTAACTGAGGAATGTAGTGCCATCCTGCAATGAAAGCTTCCACCAAAGAAAAAAGATAGAGGGGGTTTTAAAATTCCATGCACTATTGGAAATAATTTCTTTGAAAAAGCTTTATGTGATTTAGGTTCTAGCATTAATTTACTACCTTTATATGTTGCTAAAAAGATTGGTATTAGTGAAATTAAACCAACTACTGTCTCTTTGCAGATGGCGGACAAATCAATCACATATCCTGATGGAATTATTGAAGATGTTCTAGTAAAAGTTGATACACTCATATTTCCAACTAATTTTCTGGTTTTGGATATGGAAGAAGATTCTAAAACACAATTAATTTTGGGCCGTCCATTCCTGATTACTGGACGAACTCTAATTGACATGGAACAAGGGCTACTAACTGTTAGAGTTGGGAATGAAAAAGCGACATTCAAAGTTTTTGAACCAATAACATTTCACGGAAAAGCAAAGGAAAATGAGACTCTGAGCCATCCATTTGTACATGCCTCCATCTCCGAAGTTGACAAACCAAGGGTTCCCGGATCTACCTTGTACTTGGATGAACTAAAACCATATGACCCAGGAAGGAATGAATTAGAGGAACTTCAAAATAAATCATACGAGAGTGTGAGACTTTTCAAGGACCATACAAAGAAGGGGCATGACAAGCATATTAAGAATGATTGTGACGGTACAACCTTCAAAGTCAAAGGCCATCACTTAAAACCACATGTGGCAGCCGCATTTCTTAAGGATGAGACCAACATCCTTCTCAATAATCCCAAATAACGCATCTAAAAGTCGGGCTATTGAGTCTAAACTAAGCGCTTGTTGGGAGGCAACCCAACTAGGTACCTTCGTTTCTTATTTTTTTAATTTTTGTTTGTGTGTTTCCCACGTTCATTGCTTTTACTATTATTTGTCCTTACTTTCATTTTCTTTTTAAACATTGAGGAAAATATTTCGTTTAGGTTTGAGGTGGGTAACATTGGTTTTATTTTTAATTTTTTCGTTTTTAGTCTTTTTCGAGTCATGCAAAACATTGGTGTTTATGTTTCGATAATACTATTTTAATCTGTGATGGATTTGAAGATTTGGCTCGCGTGGCCTTCTTTGATTTTTCGTGCTGAATCCAGCATATAAGGCTCGTAATTCTCTGACTTTTAGTTTGGAAGTTACAGCTGTTTTTCTGAACAGGGGTCTAGAACTCGAATTTTTCTGCAATTCTGTACTGTGTTCTGTTTTTAACGTCAGTTTTCATGCTATTCTAGTCTGTTTTCTGGTATTTGGTCTAAATAAAAGTTGTGCATTTCTTTGTCTATTTTCTGAGAATATAAGGCTTGTCAAAAGCCATGCAGTACTTTAAGAGATAATTGTTGAAAACTGATCTGAGGTTGAAATTGAAAAGAAGCAGTTTTTCCGAAATGTAAATTCTAGTTAAAGCTATTACTTTTTCTTGCTAATAGAGATGTATATGCCATGTTTTGATCATGAATGCTTTACTAACATGTTGCCATGAAGGGTTATTGCATTATAATCTTTGCACTTCACAATACCATACTCGTAATGTTTTGGTGGACAAGGTTGCTATACTCGAATGACTATTAGTGGAGACTACCTTTGTGAGATAATTGAGCCAAAAGCCATTCTTTGAGAGGGGTTTTATTGTTTCTATTCTATAAACACTCTTCGATTTTATTCTTAATTAGATTGCTCTCATTAGGTTTGTATTGGATACTAAAGAATTTTCTCATTTTTGTAGGTACGTCACTTCCAAGTTGGATGGGCCATGAGAGATAATGTTAGGCTATGCATGTTTTCACCTTCTAAAAGACCTTTCACCCTACCCTTTTGTATGCATTGTTAACCCCTTTGTAACCAAATACTTAGCCTTTCTTTCATTACCCTTATTATCTTTTGACCTGTATAGCCCGTTTCTAAGCCATACCTTATAGCTTAGGATATGCCAAAGTGATGAAAATAAGAAGGTTGAGCTCTATTACAAAGAATTGGCGTGTACCGAGGTATTTGTGCAAAATTGCAGCAAAAAAAGAAAAAAAGAAAAAGTATTTTGCAACTCAAAAGAATAAAAGTTCAAATCATTCCAAATGGAGTAGGAAATATGCACAATCCCTGGACGCTGAGTATTACAAAAAGTTCAAAAAGAGCTGTCCGTGTATGAGATCATGAATAATACTTTAGTATGTTCCAAGTTTTTGTTATTCCTTTCCTTTCTTTCTTAACCTGAACCTGGCTTTTCATTACAACCAAAGTGAAAGACCTAACTGATCTTTTGGAAAATCTTGCTTGGAGGTGAGGTATGTACTCTAGTTCTTAGTATTCGATTCTTTTCATGAGACATTATTTTCAGAAATTGTCATTCTTCAAGCTAAGCATATGTGTTAATATTTGATTTCCATTACATAACTTCATACACATATGTGACATTTGAGTGTAAGCCTAGGATTTTGAGAATATATATATATATAGAGTGATATCCGGTGAGGATTAGAGTCAAGGCGAAATAATTCCATGGCGTTCGAGTGTGGTTATCTTTAAGCGTTGATGTTATGAGTTTTAGTATTACACATTACACTATGATGCAATTTACTCAGAGTGGCATATCTTTAGTTATGCAAATGTGATTGGCATGCATTGATTTTTATTAGCCTGTTAAAGTGGTGTCTTTAACGACTTTGTTTTGCAGTAAACGTTTGTGGGTATCGAGACTGGTAAACCCTCAGGAGACACAACTCCACCTACTAGGGAAACCTAGAGGTTTAACGGCTTGTGGCACATGCTAAGTGCCATCGAGTTTACCTGCGAAAATGGTTTAGTTAGTTTTTGTTTTGTGTTTGTTTTAATTTCTAATTTTGCTCGAGGACTACCAAAAGATAGGTTTGAGGTAGTTTGATAAGTGTATTATTTCCTATATTTTTATACCTTTTATATATAGGTTTTGAAGGGAAAGTTAATTAAAAAGAGTATTATTACTTTACTTTCCTTATTTTCAGCTATTCTGCACTCTTGTAAGGATTTCAACTGAAAGTCGACTTTTCGAATGAATTTTAGTGCAACGCCAATTGTAGAAGAAACTAAGACATTGAAGATCATTGTATCAAAGTTTCATAATTTTCTACCAAGCCAAATGCTCCAGACCTGCACGTCAAGACAGCCTAAGTTGAAATCCCGTTAGAACTGGACTGCTGTGGAAGATTGAAGATTTGAATAGCTTTCCGATTTTTCCTAGTGGCGTGTAATATATGCTTAGAAAGCTTAGAGATAAAGCTACGTTTTTCATATTTTTCCAGAATTTTCTAGGAAGTGTAACGACCCCAAAACATGCATGCAAGTTGGCTGACGTGTTTCCTAGTCAAAGAAGGATTCTTTCCTAGTTTGTTTCTCTAATTGTTTGAGATTTTGTTTTGCTTAGGAGAGTTTTTCTAGACCTTTTTAGAGTAGGGTTTAGTTATTTTACACTATATAAGGTCACCCTAAGGATCTCTTCAGAGGATCATGTTTTCTATCATCTTCCCATATACAATTTTCATACACCCATGAATATATCAAAGAGAGAGCCAAGAATTTGTTGTCGCTGTGTTGCTGTGGAGAATCCAGAGATCAAGTCCATCTGCCAAATCGGTTTTATGACAACAATTCTCTTCTTTATCTTATCTTTTGTCATGAACTAATTTTCCTTGCTAGGACTACGATGTAGCCTAACCATGAATACTTAATTTTTATAGTTATATTAATTTTTGATTACTATTCCATGTTGAGTATTTGTTATTGTTCTTAATGCTTTGAATATCTGGCTAATTCCCATATACAATTTTCATACACCCATGAATATATCAAAGAGAGAGCCAAGAATTTGTTGTCGCTGTGTTGCTGTGGAGAATCCAGAGATCAAGTCCATCTGCCAAATCGGTTTTATGACAACAATTCTCTTCTTTATCTTTTCTTTTGTCATGAACTAATTTTCCTTGCTAGGACTACGATGTAGCCTAACCCTGAATACTTAATTTTTATAGTTATATTAATTTTTGATTACTATTCCATGTTGAGTATTTGTTATTGTTCTTAATGCTTTGAATATCTAGCTAATATTTAATTGATTTGATGATCCAAGCGGAGACCGAAAGGAGATGTTTGGTGTTTGCTTCTTATAACAGATACCATGTCTTGAATGAGTGCCCGAGAGGGACTAACATGACTCATGCAGTTTTCTTGCAGGTTCTCATAGAATTTAATGGGTTCTTGATTTTCTAAATCCGTTGCTCGAGAGAGAATGGGTTGTTAATTAAGAATACTTTTGGTTGAGCCCGAGAGGGGATATCGAATGAATTAGGAGAAACCAACTGTCAACATGGGTAGTAATTAGGGTTAATTGGCTATAAGAATTAAGTGGGATTGGTTATGGTGAAATCGGATGCTGTAGTGTCTCATCATCTTGATTTCCAACATTAATTAAATTTTTATTTTTCATAATTGTTTTAGCTTACTTAAATCAATCAATCTTCTTAATCAACTATTCAAATAAATTCTAAATTAATTATAATTGGTAGTTAATAGGAAATTATAGTCTTCGTGGGAACGACACTCTACTTATTTCTATATTACTTGTACGAATTGTGTGCTTGCAATAATTTCACAACAACGACTCCATGACCTGCTGCACGATCACATGACCAACAGCTCCTAAATTTAAGAGATCTTCCTAAAGAAATGTTCAAACCTCTGCTACTTCCCTAAAACATAGGATTATTCCAACTAAACAGAAATACTTTAATAAATATTAAATAACTTCACATCCTCCCCTAAACTGAAAAGTAATTGAACTTTTAGTTTAAACTCGAACTCAAGCAAATCCCAAGTGCTTCTCGCATCCTTATGTAAGCCTCCAACTTTAATGGCTTAGTTAGAATATCAGCCACCTGCATATCGCTTGGACAACGTTCTAGTTCAATGACTTCATCTCTGGCAAGATCTTGAAGAAAATGAAATCTAACATCAATATGCTTACTCCTCCCGTGCATTACTGGATTTTTTTGATAATTTGATGGTTATTATCGCAAATGATCACAATAGGCTTTTCCTGTTAAAAACACAATTCTTCAAGTATCCTTCTCAACCAAACAGCTTGCATGCACATGAGGCTGCAGCTATGAATTTAGCTTTTGTTGTAGAGAGAGTGACAACAAGTTGTTTTCTCGAAGACCAAGCTACATCAGCTGAACTTAACAGAAATACGTATCCAGATGTACTTTTCCTATCATTAAGATCTCCAGCATAGTCACTGTCGCTGAATCCCATTAGTTTTGCTCCAGTTTTCTTCTTGTAAAATAGACCAAGATCAGTTGTTCCTTTCAAATAGCGTAACACTCTCTTAGCTGCTTGAAAATGAAGTTCAGTGGGTGATTCCATGTATCTGCTAATAAGGTTCATAGAAAACATTAGATCATGCCTTGTAGCAGTTAGATACATTAAATTTCCCACTATTTGCTTGAAGTGAGTGCTGTCGACTTTCTATCCTCCCTCATCCTTGATGAGCTTTGTTCTTGGAACTATGGGATTTTGAACAGAATTGCAGCCTTCCATATGAAATCTTCTGAGAATCTCCTTAGCATATTTCTTCTGTCCAATGAAAATCCCATTGCTTGACTGCTTCACTTCAATTCCAAGGAAGTAGTGCATTTTCCCCAAGTCTATCCTCTCGAATTCCTCCATCATGGACTTCTTCAAGTCTTTGAACATATCTGCACCATTTCCTGTGAATATTAGATAATCCACATAAAGACACACAATGAGAATCTTCCCTTCTTTACCATGTTTGACAAACAAGGTATGCTCATAAGGACACTTGATAAATCCAGTCTTCAAGAAATATGATTCTATACTACTATACCAAGCTCTCGGAGCCTGTTTTAGTCTGTCTAGAGCCCTTTTTAGTTTGTAGACCTTTTGTTCTTTTCCTTTTTGCACATATCCAGGGGGTTGATCAATGTACACTTGTTCATTGAGCTCTCCATATAAAAAGGCAGACTTCACGTCGAGTTGGTAAATGGACCAATCATTCTGTGCAGCTAAAGATATAACCAAACGTATGGTATCATGACGAACTACTGTTTGGGCCAAAAAGAAATCCACGCGCAAGCCCATCTTCGCAAAGAAAGGCCCACAAAAACAGAAGATAACAAAGGACTGGGCTTCGTTTCCAAAGAAAAGAGAGGCCAAATCCACATCAGAAGCCCACGTATTTTACGAAATGGTAGCGTTGTAAAAAACTCCAAATCAAATGGCTATTGACCACTAAAGCATATCAATAAAAATCTAAAGAGGAATTGGATTGGGCCTAGCTTCTAAATGCTCACCATTGATCTCAAAATCCAGAGTACAAAGTCAGCAGATCTTTTTGGAAAATCTATTCTCAAAACCCACGTGACTACCTGACTTTGAAAAGTCAACAATTTCAACTATCACAAGAGAGTTGATTGAGAATTAATGAAAGCAGGACATTAGCAGAAAGACTTCCCTGAAACTCTGCGACCAAAAGATCAGAATCTCTTTCTATATAATTTTGCATCAGAGCACGCATTATTTCCAAGGGATAAGCAGACTACATTTTCTAAAGAGATAAGTAGGGAGCAGAAAGTTGTTCATCTAAAAAGCAAATTGACCATCATTGTAGATTGTGTTCTTTCTCTTTACAAGAAACAATCAGGGAACAAAGAAGAGTTGGTTTTTCTTTTAGAAAAAGCAACGAAAAGACCTCCATGAAAGCTAATTGTTGATGGCCTTTCTCTGCCTGAACAAATAACTTCCCTTTTTTCTTTGCATTTAAAATAAAAGATTTTGTTTTTGAAAAATTTGCTACCCATTATTAAAAGATTAGAAAGCCCCACTACAGCATTTTCTATAAATATGAGAGAAGGTGAACAGATCAGAGGACAGCCAAAAAATCAATCAAAAACAAAAAAACTCAAAAATGATCACTTGATCTCAAAAGCCTTCAAAACACTGAAGCAACCAAAAGCTCATTAAGCCATAAGAAACAAGTCAGCTATAATCCAGAATCTCTAACTTCAATTCAGTTTTAGAGAAATGACCATTTGAAGCGAGATTTCTCTCGTTACAACTTTGGTTCAGCATAAGCTAAATCAAGTAGAGTTCAGGTTTTACAAATATGAAAACCTCAACAAATTTATGGAGAGCTCTGATCAAGTAGAACAGGTACTACAGTGCAGTTCTAGCTCAGTAACCATCAAATCCAACCACTTCTGCCCCTTCTAGACTGAAGAGGTCCCAATTTTGCTCGTTCAAAAAGCCTTCTAGGGCTTGAAATAGATTAAAGCTCTGCCAAACTCAAATGTTGGTACCGATTTATAGTTGAAACTTGACAGTTGAAGGTGTTGACAGTCCAATCCAGCACAGACATACCCAATCCAGCCCGAATCAGAAGCATCTATCCAGGCAGAAATGGAAGTCCACCCCTCTTTTTGTCTTTCTAGAGTTGGTTTTTCCTTTTTGAGTTTTGAAAAATGCACTTTTGCCTAAAACAGTTCGCTATCTTATCATTTATTCTAGCAAGAACTACCAGTTTTGTAGTGTGAAAAATTGTGAAGTCCTCACCAGTTTGAGGCAAGAAAAGAACTTACTTGGGAGATATTCCTCACCCAAATTCACAATCGCTTGCTTAGAAATTAGTAACTTTGGGAGCAAGTAATCTATTTTTAAGAAGTCTGCTAGAATTCTCATTTCTAGCAGTGGGACGTTCGCATGCTAAAGAAAGTTGACTTGTTGACCAGTCAATGGTTTTCAAGGCAATGGGGAACTTTACCATACCGTCATAGGAACAAATATAAAACGGGTGAACAACTAAGAGAGCAAATACTTCAGAATAATCAATACCATATTTTTTAGTATATCTTTTAGCTACTAACCTGGCTTTGTGCTTGTCAATCTCCCTATTTTCTTTGAACTTAGTCTTGAATATCCACTTCACTCCAACTGTTTTTTCTCCTTTAGGCATATCAACCAACTCCCATGTGTTGTTTCTTTCAATTGCTTGTATTTCCAGGTCCATGGCTTTTCTCCATTTTGAACTCTTTACAGCATCATCAAACGTGTTGGGATCATTGCCAGCAAACAAGGCAAATTGAGCAATGTTTTCATCATCTGAGAGCTCATCACCACTCACATAATCAATCATCCAACCAGGGGGTCTTCTTTGCCTTGGTAAATTTGAGGAGACTTAATTAAATCTTGGCTCAACAAGTTCATCTTCACCTTCTTCAACAATTTTCTCAGTTTCAGTCTCTTCAAGATAAACACTAGCTTCCTTCCTCAGTTTATTATTCCAGTTCCAACCACTAGCTTCATCAAACACCACGTCTCTACTAATTATGATTTTCTAAGTCTCTGGATTGTATAATCTGTAAGCTTTTGATTCGTTGCTAACTTCGAGCATCACACATTTTGTGCTCTTATTATCAAGCTTGGTTATTAAATTATCTGAAATATGAGCATAAGCCAGACAACCAAATGTTCGAAAATAGCTTACTTCAGGCTTCTTACCACTCCATGCTTCCTCCGGTGTAACATCCTTCACAACATGATTAGGACATCTATTTAAAATGTGACAACTCCTGTTCACAGCTTCTGGCCAGAATTCTTTTGGTACCTTCATTCTCGCAAGCATACTTCCTACCATATTCATAATGGTACGGTTCTTTCTCTCAGCCACACCATTTTATTTTTGTGAATAAGCCACTGTTCATTGCCTTTTGCTACTGTTGGAGATGGGGTTGATTGGTCCACATATGTCAGAGTGCACTAATTGCAGCACCTTTGTGGCTCTCCAGCTACTTTCCTTTGGAAATGTTTCAAGATGTTGCTTTCCCACAATACATTCCTCACAAACCGTTAAGGGAGCTTGGAATAGAGGAAGTCCTTTCACCATGTTCTTTTGTTGGAGTGCTTTGAGGCCATTGAAACTCAAATAACCAAATCTGCAGTGCCACAGCCATGATTACTCTTCAGTTGTGGATTTGAAACACATTTGTTTCTTAGCATATGCTTCTATTTTGAGTTTGAACATACGATTCGAAGTTATATCAGCTTGAATAATCAAACCCTTGTCAGGATGATGTATGTGACAAGAGTTCTTTTTTTATCAAGATGACCATTCCTTTCTCCTGCAACTGGCCAAGACTAATTAGATTGTTTTTCAACTATGGAACATAAAATACCTCAGTTATGCAGTGCATCACTCCATTGACTTCAATTCTTATGTTGCCTTTTCCCATGACATACAGACTGGAATTGTTTCCAAGTTTCACATTATCTCTGAATAATTCATCCATCTTTGCAAACAGCTGTTTGTTTCCACTCATATGATTGCTGCAGCTCGAGTCCAAGTACCATGTGTTGCAGTTCTGGTTATTTCTTTCGTCAATAGATGCCATCAGTAACATCTCCTCCTCTGTCTCAGCCACATTAGCCTTGTTCTCCTTCTCCTTTTGAGGACACTCATATTGGAAGTGTCCAAGTTCATGGCAGTGGTAGCACTCCACAGTTGACTTATCAAATTGACCTTGACGGCCTCTCCCTCTTCCACGACCTCTGAATCATAGACCTGAGAATCTTCCAATCACCGTGACATCTTCCATTCTATCTCCATGTATCCTTATTTTGTTTGCAACAGTCAATGTTTGAACAAAATAGTAAGTGACTGTTTCTCCATTCTTCATTTGCAACATCTCGAACTTTTTGCGAAGAGCTCGCAGTTGTGCACGTTTAACTCTAGTCGTGCCTTAATACTTTTTCTTCAAGGAATCTCAGATATCCTTTGCCATATCCTTCTTCAGAATTGTCTCCAAAATGGCTCGATCAATGGCTTGAAACATGCAAGTAATGTTTGGCCTTCAAGTCTTTGAGCTTCTGATCCTCTAAGGTTTTGAGTTGAGCTTCTGTCAACACCGTTCCTCCTGCATATGTTGTGATTCCATTCTCCACGAGACACTCTAGTATTCTTTAGATATCAAAAAATTCTCAATCAACATGCTCCAATGATCATAGTGACCATCGAAGCGTGGGATTGATGGTTGAACAAAGCTACTTCCTTCAGTCGACATTGATACTTGCTACGGCAAGAGTTGCTACTTTCCTTTGCTCTTTAGGCCCCAATTTGGAGTTTTGATGCCAATTGTTAGTTTCTAGATTTACTGAGAGAAAACAGAGTGGGAGAATTGAATACTTCATTAAGTGAAAGATGGCTGTTAAATAGCCTTACAAAAACAGAAAAGAAACTTGCAGGACTTCATGACCTGCTGCACAACCACATGACCAATAGCTCCTAAATTTAAGAGATCTTCCTAAAAAGAAGTTCAAACCTCAGCTACTTCCCTAAAACATAAGGTTATTCAAACTAAACAAAAATACTTTAATAAATATTAAATAACTTCACAAGTTAATGGTATTCTTCTGGGTATTGTATTATCTGATCACATTTGGGTTTGGTGGAGTGATTGAACAAGTGATGAGTATGCTTCCAATTTCAAAGTCTGCGAGGGTTAGATGTGTTGAAGTTCTTGATGATGCTATATCTGGTGTTCTTTTGGCTACAGCTGAGATAGAAATTTTTTAGGGATGTCTCAAATGGCTTTTATTAATATTGTACAAAATACATTTCTTGTACATGTCCACCGTTCTTGCAATCCTCAGCTCTATGTAGGTTCCCACCATCTGTTCGACTAAATGCCTCAAAGAGGCTATGCTGCAGCAACTAGGAACTGATATGGGTTACTAGCATAATTGCAATTAGCATTGTTAGTTTCAAAAAAACAAAACCAAAATTTATTTAGCTGATGTGGTCCATTAAATCCATGTGGTCCTTTCAAATCTTATAAATCTTGATATAAATCTTTTAAAATACATAAGTAAAAAAATCTTGATTATAAAAAATCCATAAATAAAATCCTATAAATAATTATATTATGCTTAAATCCACTAGACTTTTTTTAATCTCTAAATAGTCTTTAAAATCCCAATTGAAATTAGAAAATCACCATATCAAACAAAAAGGGAGGGAACCAAAATTTATCATATATAGGTCGAATTTTTGCAAAATCAAATGAGGTGCAAAAGAAAAGAAAAGAGAGAAGAGAGCAGAGAACAAACCGACCAGCAACATAGATGGAAGCAAAGATGGCGGACATAGAGACCAAGTGTTGGAATCCCGGATTGGAAAACACGTACAAAACTTGATTACACATGAATTACAACAATGGATCGGTATGAAATTGAAATTTAGGGTTATTAGAAAAAAGTAACAATTGGGGAAAAAGAAGAGAGTTGTGATAGAATTGGGATACGTACTTCTTCAGCACAGATGGAGATCTCATTGGCCTTTTCCTTGGCTTCTTGGTGAATGAACCCCATCATGTGCTGGATCTAATTTGAGACATCTACGTCGCTAGGATTTAAGGGGCTGGTAAAGAGGAAAAGTGAAATCTATGACCCAAAAAAGAGAGAAGAAAGGGGAAAATGAGAGAGAG
Organism: Prunus persica; assembly: GCF_000346465.2. NCBI lineage: Eukaryota > Viridiplantae > Streptophyta > Magnoliopsida > Rosales > Rosaceae > Prunus > Prunus persica. The sequence continues at coordinate 12,986,665 of NC_034011.1, read as the reverse complement.
AGAGAGAGAGAGAGAGAGAGAGAGAGAGAGAGAAATCTATTCCATGAACACATGAAATCGTGAGAAAAATAAGAAAAAGGAAGAGATAGTTGAGAGGGATATGGTGAAAACGAGAGAGAGGGAGAGATCCTTACCCATTCGTACGATTTGCTAAGAGGGGAGAGCATGATTCATTGATTTGTTGGGCAGAGAGAGAATGAGGCTCAAAATCAATTGTCTAGGGTTTCGACTTTATCCCTGCTGTAGTCGATGGCATCACTGCATTGATGGTGTTGCTACATCGTAGTGATGTGAAAATAGGGAGATGAAGACTTCAGAGATGTGATAGAGAGGGAGAGATAGGGTTTGAACATAGATAGGGAGAGGGCTTCATTAAGAGGTAAAGGACTTTTCATTGAACGAAGCGTGAAAAATTAGGTTAAGAGAGAACTTAAGTTTTAGCGTTTTTTTGAACCACCTTTTTTTAAAATAACACGGACGTGCTTTTGACAACTTAAGTTTAGCGTTGTTGTAAAAGTGGAGTCCCCAAAATGCCCCCCCCCCCCCCCCCCCCCCCCCAAAATGCCTATAAATTGGGCTTCCCTTACTTGTAAAATACACACACACAGATAACAGAAATGAGAACAATCAGAATATACAGATATGAATAGAGACAAATCAGTTTCTATTCCATTCTCTCCATCTCAATTCCCTCTCCAATTCCCTTTGGTTTATAACACGTTATCAGCACGAGTCTTTAACCGGCTGAGTTCTCTGATGAAACCCATTCAGATAAGCCAAATCAACAACAGTTTCTTCAGCAACTTTAAACACCATTCTCCAAATTCACACCTAAAATCAAACACCAACAGCAGCAAGCAACAAGCATCAATTTCATCCCTACTCAAATCATCAATGGGCTGTGTTGATTGGAACCACGTTCAATTATTAAATGTCGACAATATCATTGGCCAAAATGGAACGAGGTAATTCCATTATAAATGAGAATGAACGTGAAAGAACAAACTCACAATACGAACCCCAAAATTCGTTAATACTGAATTTATACTTGGGTGTTCGGAATAAAAGGGAATATACCTACTTTGTATGACACACTGTTTCTGGCAGAAACAAGGAATGTTGGGTTTTCTCCATATTTACAGATTCAATTGTGCCCCCCCTTATTACACAATTACGGAGACCAACATATTATCTTTAAGGGTTATTAAATGCACAGAGCATCTCGCCAGAAACGATTTCCTAAAGATGTATAAATAGCTGGGTTAAAGCTATATAATGTGTCATAAAGTTTAATCCCTTTTAGACAAAATCCGTTGAGAGGATTGACATTGCATAAAGCAAGTCCCTAAAGGACATGTGCTTGAAGCACAAAATTTGTACTCAATATTAATATGCATAAATTACCTCAGTGAGTACATTGATTATAATGTGATTGCAACACATTAAAGCTTCTGCAGAATTCATGAAATATTTGTCTCGATCGAGCATTATACCAACGAGATTCTTGCTTATACTAAGAGAGTCTTATCCGTTGGTCCTTAAATGTTTTTCCGGAAGTATACTAGACCAGATAGAGCTCAGCTCCACACTGTACTCTTTTTCCTTCATCCAGGTTTTTATCCCATTGGGTTTTTCCTGGTAAGGTTTTAACGAGGCAGTGTCGCTCAAGGGTTTAGGGTATACTATGAAAATTTTTATGGTCGCTTACTGGACAAAAGCTAGTCCTAAATTTTTCAGGGGGAGATATTCATCGGGGGAGCATGATTTTAATAAAGACCTTCATACACTGTACTCTTTTTCCTTCATCTAGGTTTTTATCCCACTGGGTTTTTCCTGGTAAGGTTTTAACGAGGCAGTGTCGCTCAAGATTGACTCACAGAAGCAGTGTCAACTACGATATTCAGAAAGCTGATCAACAGTATGACTTAAAGATATTTTGCCAAGCATCAGGGGGGAGCGCACCATCAATAAAGATCTTCAAACACCGTACTCTTTTTCCTTCGTCCAGGTTTTTATCCCACTGGGTTTTTCCTGGCAAGGTTTTAACGAGGCAGTGTCGCACGCGCGTCAATATACATAGAATTTTTATGTTACACATGATTATGTACTCTTTTTCCCTTTGACCAGTTTTTGTCCCACTGGGTTTTTACTGGCAAGGTTTTTAACGAGACATATTCTGTATCATTTGTGGTCTCCAAGGGGGAGTGTTGTAAAAGTGGAGTCCCCAAAATGCCCCCCCCCCCCCCCCTAAATGCCTATAAATTGGGCTTCCCTTATTTGTAAAATACACACACACAGATAACAGAAATGAGAACAATCAAAATATACAGATATGAATAGAGACAAATCAGTTTCTATTCCATTCTCTCCATCTCAATTCCCTCTCCAATTCCCTTTGGTTTATAACAAGCGTGTATTTGATCGACATTCTTTTTTTTTTATTGAGAATTGACGTGCTTTGATACCCTACCATGTCGCTTGTATAAGGACCGATGTGGTTTGTAGCATATTTTACAACCACGTTACTTAAATGAAATTCTGATGTCTTTTAAGTGACGCGGTTTTAAAATATTGGCATAGTGAAAGGGACAAGAGAGATAGAGAGAATGAAGAAAATAGAAAGTTGAGAAGGGGCATGGGACCCCTTTGGTCCCTATGTGGCTCTGCCATTGTATGAGAGTTCGAACTTAAGACTATTAATGTGCAAGTCAAACTCTTTTTCAATATAGGCTAGACCGCATCGACACTACTTGCATGTTTTAAATTAGTGTTTTGTAGTGTGATCTGCAATAGATTCTCCTTACATGTTTTATGTTAATAACCAATATATATATATATATATACTGAGAGCTTCCATTGAGGGATCCCTCAAATTAGCTTATTTGAGGGATACCATTGTAGGGCCCACTCTGTATTGTATTTCACTAATCCAAACAATCTCTTTTGTAGATACTCATTCAAAGATCATCTCCACAAAAAATTACTTGAATCCGATATCATTTGACCACTCAATTAAATTATTGAAATTTTAGTATTTTCTTGAAGCACTGTGTTCATTGATTTTGTAGGACACAATTGGATATCAAAACAGTTTTTAATTTGTCTAATTTTTTTCAAGGATGATCTACGAATATATACTTAAAAAATAGATAGTTTCGATCGTTGAAAAAAAATTCGTAAGGATCCCTCAATAGAAGGAGACTGATATATATATATATATATTAATAACCACTTTATTAGCGAGTAAAGATGATAACTCACTACTACAAAATAGTTAAACCACAACACAAAATAGACGATGATGCATTTTAAAACCGTCGTTATATTTTAAAAGACGACGTTTTTAAAACCGTCATGATATATCATCTTATGCACTACTAGAGTTAGATTGATTTTTAAAAGGCAGACGCTTAACAAGCGCCATCTTTTAAAACACGCTGAACAAAAAAAGGCCACTTCATTTTTAAAAGATGACGTCTTTTAAAACACGCTAAAAAAAGGCTGCTTAAATAAATCCGCGCTCGACAAATTTTCATATTTTCCCCGTCTCTGAAAACCTTCTCTCCCTCCTTGAAACCCTCCTCAGCTCTCTGAAATACCCTCATGAAACTATCTACAAAATCATCAGAAAATCGATATCAATGAAGGAGTTGAGAGATTGAGGTCTTCGCAGATCCACAAGATAGAGAGGGAGGTTCTGTATTTGAGAATCAAAGCTGGTTGGATGGTGAAGATCTCGATCTCCACGCTCTTTAACGATGATCTCCAACCCAGGCGTTCAACTCTCTCATCAACCTCAGCGGCTTGGTCCGGTTAGCTCTCCAATTTTGTTGTCGCCCTTGGCCCTCGCACTCCTCTGAAGGTCCAAGCCCTATAATTGTCCTAATCTCCTGATAATTGTGAAGATCGAAACCCTAGCCTCCTACCTTTCGAAAGGTTTGATTTGAAAGTCACCTAATCTCTCAATACCCTTATATATCTTGCTAATGAATTTGAGATAGTCTCTTTGCGTTTCTGGTATGTTCTTTGTCTCCCTGATTTCAGATTTTCTGTCTCTCTTGATTTGTCTGGTTTGTTTACATATTTTTTTATTTCTGGTGTCTTTTTAGATTTTTTGATTTGGTTCTCAGGAGACGAGGAGGAAGCTTGGGATTAATAGTTACTGAGATTGGTAGACATTAACAACTTTATGAAACAATTAAGCATACAAGATCGGTTTGCAAAGCTGGATTGACTGGCTTTTTCAAGTTTTTCTCAATTTTTTCTTCTTGGTCTTTATTGGTTTTATAAATAATAAATGTCTGTTGAACAGACTTAGAAAATGGAGAGATTATCTGTTGAAATTAATTGCGCTTTGCTTTTATTTAGTTTTTTCCACCACCATTATGAATAGACTCAAAAATGGAGAGATTGATAAGGGAATTAGGAGAACAAGTGCTGGAGTGACAATTTTGTCAAAATATTGCAAAATGTTTTAAGTGAGTTTCATTTCATGGTTAGAATTTCATATTGTACTGATTCTTCTTCCGGGGAAATTTGTGTCCCTACTCTAAGTCTTGCTTTGGCTTCTTATGCTTATGCAGTCACTCCGCCGGTCGTGCTGGGAAACCGATTGTGAAATGGACTGAGGTTGCACATTTCATTCATGCTCTCTCTTCCTTTACTTTTATTGCAGTATAATACCATGATATTCTTGTTACTATTGTTACTATATGGTGTCCTTGATTAATCATTTTTAGAGCCCTACTCTGTTGCAATTGTCTTAGGTGCAAAGTTGGTTGCAGAATAGAGCGCAAGAGTTGCCAAACATATCCAAAATATCTCTGAGCAATAGTGAATTCACCCTTCGAATGAGGCACTCAGAAGTTCTGAAGTACCTAAAGGTGCTTCTCATAACCTCTTGTTGCTTTTATGTCTAGGCTATAGTAATATGCAAGCTTGTAAGGCTTTTTGCAAACTGGTTAAATATGATTATTGTATGGTGAGCTCATTTATTATAGATAAAATAGAAAAATAGTGAACCACAAGCAGACCGAGCTAGTTGAAGTTTTGAATTGTATTATATACACTAGTTTATAAATTTGTCATTCTATACCCGCCAGCCACTGAATGTCATATCTATTAAGTTATTTCAGGTAAACTGTTTCTGTTTCACATAATATCATTCACATATCATTTTATTATTTTACTATTGTGCATTTGAAAGTAGAAGAAAATACCGGAAACATATCAGAGTTGGAATTTGAGGCAAGGTGATCAAAAAATGGGGCATGGTTAGTACACAAACAAAGGTGACTTTGTCATTGGATTTCTTGGTGGTCCTTTTATGTTTAGGGTGACTTTGTCAAAATTTGAAGGTTGGAGACCTTGTCCTCTGCTTCCAGGTAATTCCCAAAGTTGTAGGTTGTTGTGGTATACTATAACCAACATCAATTTCAAGTTGATAGTGTTCACGTTTTGGTGGTTTGAGTTTATATTTGTGTTGTATTTGAAACATTTATTCCTTCTTATTTTTGCCCTTTTATGCTCATATTTTTTATTTCAGTTCTCTACATGGAGCACTTGGTGTTATCTTGTCAGCTACGGATACTGTTTGCACCCTTCAGGTATGTATATTTTCCTCATGGCCATGTTTATTGAAACATAAAATCAGTGAATAGCTAAAATAGTATTATTAAGTTTGTATCTGATGTGGCAGGTGCTTAAACAAACTGTTCTATAAACCACTCTGTCTCAAGCTTCATTTGTAAAGATTGATGTTAATTTTACAAGCCAAGAAGACACACGCTGTTGCTGATACTGCCACAGGAGAGGGGAATACAACATGAAAAATGTGCGAGAAGACAGAGCTAACTCACTTACTCAGGAACAAATTGATGTTAATATCGAATTGGTAGAATTTGTGAGCAATCACATGTAGCTTCATTATTTAGGTTAATGTTATCGATGTGATAGGAAGTAGGGGTGGCATTTTAAACCGAAAAACCGAAAAATCGCAAAAACCAACCGATATTTTACCGCAATAAAACCGCAATCGTGGTAAACCGAACCGCAATCGCGGTATTAAGAACCGAACCGCATTTACGGTTGCGGTTGCGGTATTTGATTTTCAAAATTTGCGGTTACCGCAAACCGCAAAGTATAGCCGCATGGCTATACTCTATGAATAATTAAGTAAAATTGTAAACCTTTCTCTTCTCTTGAATTGGTGGAAAGGGAACCAAACAAGATATCCTATTCTTTCACAAGTTGCCAAGGATATCTTTGCAATTCCAAGTTCTACGGTTGCTAGTGAAAATGCTTTTAGCCTAGGCAAGAGGATTGTGGATCATTTTAGAAGCTCTTTGCATCCTAAAATGGTAGAGGCATTAGCGTGTACTAGTGATTGGCTTAGAGCGGACGAATTTTCCTTTTACAAGGAACCAACAGATGATGAGGTTGAATTCTACAAGGAAATGGAAGATATGACAACTTGTAAGTAATTAGTTTATTTATGCTAATGTTATTTATGCTTCTTCTTATAATAAAATGTACTAAACTATGTTGTTTTATTTGTAGATAGCATTGGTGCTCAAACAATACAAAGGGGTTCTTCAAATCCACTCACCACCAACACTTGAGTTTGTAACATTGGTGTATTGCATTTTTCCTTTTAGTTTGTAACTTTAATTAACTGTGAATTGGATTTTTCTTTTTGGTTGTAACTTTAATTCATTTTGCTTTTGGTTTGTAAATTTAAAGGATTTGGAATTGGAATGCTTGAGAAGTTTAACTTTAATTGGAATGTTTGGAATTGTAACTTTAATTTTCTTAGGTTGTGAATGCTTGAGAATTGGAATCGATTGTGAATTTATATATGCTTGAGAAATTGAGGTTGTGTATTTATTTATTTAGGTTGTAAATTTATATTTTTGTGAATGCTTGAGAATTTGCGGTTTTAAACCGCAAATTCGCGGTAACCGACCGCATTTTTGCGGTTTACCGCAATGCGGTAAACCGCAAAACTCGGTCGGTTTGCGGTTTCAAAAATCGCCAAACCGCAAATAGTCGGTCGGTTTGCGGTTTGAGTAAAAATTCGCGGTTACCGAACCGCAACCACCCCTAATAGGAAGTATGTATGTGGTAGGAATAAAGATTGGTTAACTATGTAATAACTATTGAAACTTCAAGTTTTATGAAAGAAACAATTTTTGAGTGTATATATTCATTAATAAAGCATTATGGTTAGTTTTCTAGTCAAAATAGTTGTATAGAATCATAGGAAACTAAAAACTAAAATATAACGACCTAGGAATTTATTAGATGACTAAACTAAAATGTAATCAACGATGGTTTTATTGTAAAAACCATCGTCTTTACATATAATCACGATGATTTTTAACCAAAAAGGGTCTTCTTTACATTCCTTTTTTAAACAAAAAAACCGTGATCTTTCTATACAATCAAAGACGATTTTAAATAAAAATCGTCGTATTTTGTATACAATTAATAACGGTTTTAACAAAAAGGTCGTCCTTACCCCTAAACAACAATGATTTTTTGTCACAAAACGTCGTCTATATAACAAAACAACGACAGTTCTTTAAAACGACCGTCGTCTATATAACAACACGACGACGGTTATTTAAAAAGGGCTTTTTATCACAAATGGTCCTACACGTTTACGAAATTATCACGAATGGTCCTTGAGGTTTTTTTGTGACACTAATAATCATTAACGTTTGGACTTTTTATCACAAATGGTCCATACCGTCATAAATTCTGTTAAGTGTCTGAGGCGGAAGATAAGTGGAACCCACATGTCCAATCACATCGTGACATGTGGATTAATAAATAAATATATATATATTTTAATGAAAATTCATTAAAAAACCTTTTAGCCTCTCTCTCTCTTTTCCTCTGCCCTCTCTCCTCCCTGTGCTTTCCCTCTCCCTCTGTTTTTTTGTTGCCTCTACAACCCAACCACCACATGCCCACCCGCTTCACTCAAGCTATTAGGTTTTGGTCTACAACATTCTTATGTTGTGTATCCACCTGAAGCATTGAGACCTCCGTCACCGGAGGAAATGAGAGAGATGGCGCGAGAACTAGCTAGGAAAAAAATGCCCGTCAATGCTTTGTTTGGGGTTCTTTTCTTTTGTCACTTGTAAGTGCCTGCTATAGAGAAAACAAAAAAATGCTGTGTTTTGCATTTAGATTTTAGTCGAAATAATGGTGAGGCCAAGTGGGTTTTATTTCAAGTTCAAGTGTGGCCTTGTAATGTTCCACAATCCTACTTAAATTTTCAAATCCACTTTGCCCATTTCATGCTGTGTGTGGAGGACGAAGGAGCTTTTGTGACTCAGGATGTAAATTATATGTTGTGATAAACCATGGATGGATTTGAAAGTGACCAAACATCTACAATATTCCTCATGTACTGTTGAACTTTCATTTTCGTGTTCTTTGTGGAGTTGGAATCTACTTGAAAGTGAGTTCTTTTTGGTTTGCTTTTCTGGGTTGTGCTTGAGTGAAGCTGGAAGGTTGAATATCTGGAAGGTTTAATAAAAAACAGAGGAGAAGAGCAAAAACAAAGGGAGATGGTAGGGGAGTTGGGCATGGGTTGCGGGTTGCGAGAAGAGACGGAGAACAACTGTATATCTTATATTTTTTCTTGCAGGTGGTAGAGGGGAAAAAAATAGAGGGAGAAGAGATGGAGAGCAAAGGGTGGAGAGCAGGGGCAGAGGAGGAGAGAGACGGAGCAAGGAAGGAGATGAAAAGTTGCAGAAAAATAAATGGAATTTTCATTAAAAATTTATTTAATTATTTTTTCTCCACATGTCACATTGTGATTGGACATGTGGGCTCCACTTATCTTCCACATCACACTTAACAGAATTTATAACGGCAAGGACCATTTGTGATAAAAAGCCCAAACGTTAAGGACTATTAGTGTCACAAAAAAACCTCAAGGACCATTCATGATAATTTCGTAAACATGAAGGACCATTTGTGATAAAAAGCCTTTTAAAAAAAACGTCGTCTTTACATCTAATAGACGATAGTTCTTTCAAAAAAACGGTCGTCTTTACATCTAATAGACGACATTTCTTTCAAAAAACCATCGTCTTTACATATAATAGACGACGGTTTTGAGTAAAAGCATCGTCTTTACAAATAATAGATGACGGAAATTTACCATCGTGGTTTTATGCATCAAAAGATGTCGGTCGATTTCACGACGGTTAAAAAACTGGATACACGACGGTGGATTACCGTCATCTATTGCGATTTTTGTAATAGTGACTTTTACATGATTCATGTTGTGTGGATTAGTTTTTGTTTTATAATTCCGTTCCTCTCCTGACCCCAGCAATATTTGCCAGTTTTCAATAATTGTCTTGCTTGCACAAACCACATTTTACTGTGAATCTTTGATATTTATTTGCTGTAAGAGTTTACATAACAGTAATTGCATACGGTAGAAGAAAAAAAAACGTGGGTATCCCACTTTCCAATTATATCGCTCCCTCTCTCCTTTACGGCATTAAGCTCCTCTAGCTCCCCTCCACTCCACACAATTATATAAAGAGACGTGCATCAATCCTAATTCTCACCAAATCTTGAGCCAATAGCAAGGCATGGGTAGTGAAGTGAGAGCAAGTCATAGGCTACTCCAAGCACAAGCCCACATTTGGAACCACATTTTCAGCTTCATAAATTCTATGTCCCTCAAATATGCAGTTCAATTAGGTATCCCAGATGTCATCCAAAAACATGGGTGTGGAAGCAAAATAACTAGGCCAATCAATTTGGGAAATTATTTGACCTAATTGGGAGTTACCTAAATTAATTGGGAGGTTATCTGATTTAAATGGGGTGTATTTGATTCTTGCCTAAATTAGGGATTTGATTTAAATCAAATCCATAAATACACCAATCTCGCCAAATTAGGGAAGAATAATTCCTTTCCATCTACGGAATTATTCTTATGAAACCCTAGCCTCCGAGGCCCCCTTTAAATACTTGGCTACGCACAAGGGTTGAGGTACGTTTAAATTCCTACTGAAACTCTGCAGAAATTATCCCTCACAAACCCTAGCCGCCATACTCTTTCTCTCTCTCATACAAGGCTCCTACCACCACACACAGCTCAGGCCACTCGGTTTTCCTACAAACACCCAACCTAACTTAGGCATCAGAGAGCCTTTGACCAACACCCCTTGGGTGTTGTTACAGGGAGAAAGAGAAGCGAATAAGACAAAGGAATCTTAGGCGAATATTCTTGTGGGACGAAAATCGCTCCCATAAATTGGTGCTTTCGTTGAGAGCACAAAATAATACTCAAAGTGTGCTCCAAATCCATTTTTCATACTTTGTTTCAAACAACCATGGTTGATACAAGACATACGAAGAGTAACACACCACGGCGGGCCCATCTCATGGTTTCGTGGTGGAAACCTCAATGCAACCACACGGAATCGTGGCTGCCAACACCTTGCAGCCATCTCCTAGTGCTTTGCAGCTGCCTTCAGCTGCTGGAATTGCAGAACAACTGCCACATGACCTTGTGATCTCCACAGCCTTGCAATCGCAAGCACTGATTCCTGAAGCTGCTCTGCCACGCCATCCTGCCGGAGCTGCTCTGCCACGCTATGTGCTGTCGGAGCACAGCAGCAGCCACACCACTCAGCTGCCGGAATTGCTGCATAGCCCCACGACTACCAATGCGCTCAAGAGGCTAGGCCCACAGTCCAATGTCCACACTTGCTTTGGCCCACAAGGAGCTCGAGTTCGTGAGCAGTCGCATGACGAGCGCAACGATTGGCACCCACCAGCCTTGTTGTAGTCGAATGTGGGGGAGCGCCTGGCACGTGTCATTTCCCGTTATAAGACTTTTTTTTTATTGTATTTAATTCCTAATATTCATAATAAATTTTAAAAAATTCAAAAAATAAACCGACAACTACTGTGCACTCATTGAGAGATTGTCTTCCCCCTAAAGCTTTGAAAAATGTAATTTTAATAAGAATATTTTTTATTGTATTTAATTCCTAATATTCATAATAAATTCAAAACAAATCTGAAAAATAAGCTGACAACTACTATGCACTCATTGAGAGATTGTCTTTCCCCTAAAGCTTTGAAAAATTTAATTTTAGTTATAAAAATTACAAATGATAACAAAACTCAAAATTGTTTGTAGACAAATCACAATAGTACTTATACTTTCATAACATAACCCTAAGGTTTGTGTGATCCATTGGTGGTCATAAATACAAATATATGAAATCCTGATTTTAGCCTTCTAATATAGAAGGCATTATCATAAGGAGTCCGTAGCAATTTTTAGTTTATTTTCCTCTTGATTGTTTTTGGTCAATTACGCCCTTGATCACGCGCTTTCGAATCCCAAGAAAACCATAGCCCACCTAATTATTTTATTTTTAAAGACGTCGGTGTTAGTTTTTGCTCCGTGAAAAGATTTTACTATGATGTTTTCCATATACTACCAACTATTAAACACTTATAACGGCCCTACACATGTTATAACTGTCTTCTTCGTCGTGATCTTCAACGACGTTTTTGTTATCGTTTTGGCCGTTGTTTATAAATGTGGGCCTTTGAAATATTTGACCGCGATCTAAAATTTTCAGAATTCGCATTTAGTGTTTGCATGCTTTTCATAATAACTCTATATTATGGGTTCTTAATATATATTTGGTTGGTTATGGGTTCATGGAAAATGACTGGGAATTGGAGATTTGTTTTCTAGGTTTTTGTAACCTACGACGACGGTCATTGGAGCAAACCATCGTCTGTATTGTCACTATACGTCGATAATTCGGTAACTTCTTTCGTATGATATTTGTATTGCATTTTGAAGAACAATTTTCTAGGTTTTGGTAGCCTAAAGACAACGATTATTGGAGATATCATCGTCTGTATCACTATAACACGACGATCGTTTTGTAAAAGCTGTCGTCTGAAACTTGTATTACTTGCTCTTTTTAAAAAAAAATTATACTCAGCTATGTGAATACCGTCGTCTATCATTGCTTATCTTTTCACTTTATTATATATATGATTGTATAGTGTGGGAGATGGATAAGTCATGGATGCATGCAGATAGAAGATTGAAGACATATGAGTTAGGTAGGTGTGGGCACGGGTGGGATTAGAATGGTAGAAGGCTCTTCCTTTAACCATACCAAACCTTTCGGTAGAACAATTTCTCTTCCATTAACCAACCATTAAACCCTTTAACTGTTCGGTTGGTTAACCAAACTTTCAGGTCGGGTTGGTTCCGTAGACCAGTAGTAGGAGTGGGCAATCAAACTGACGAACTGGAAATTCCAGCCGAACCGCACCGAACCAAACTAGAAAAAAACCAAGTTGACCAAAAAGTCAACCGGTCAAAAACGAACCGGATTGGTTTGGACCGGTTTCGGATCTGGTTTCATGTCTTCAAAAATCGGATCAGGTTGAACCGGGTAGGTTAAATTAAAAAATATATAATTTCAATATATAATTATTTTTAATGCTATATTTTTTATTTCACAAAAAAAAAAAACTAATATTTATCCAAGTTCAATTTCAAAATATCTCTCTTTTCTAACTTTAATATTTATTTTTATATAAAATTGAATAATTTGTTAATTTTCAAGTAATAATAATAATATTTCAGTTGAGAATTGTATAAAAAAATTAATTTTTATAATCCGGTTCAAAACTGAACCGAACTAGAACCGAACCGGACAATTTTTGAATTTTTTTAAAATTAAAACCGAACTAAACCAAACCGTGCCCACCCCTAACTGGTAATACCAATTAACAAAGTACCTATTTATAGTGTAATAAAAATATAATTTATAATCTTTTCACATAACATAAGTTCATTAATAAATACTCCAAATTACCCAAGTAATAAATGGCAAATAGTGTTATAAACCAACAGGAAACTATTTTAAAGTTTCAAACTGTCAAACGCAGGAACAAAGTATAACATTCCATAAAAACAAGGGCCACTCTTCAATACAACAGCTTCAACAAAGTACTAGGTTGTGCCAACTTGCTCTGCCATTTCAGATCAAGTGTCCACTTCTACATGATTAAATCAACAATGAAAGTTAGAAAAACATATATTTCGTATGAATGCAACTGAGAACCAAAATAAATTAGAAAAATTAGAAGTTTTTACCTGTCTCAATTTTCTCCAAGGCGTCATAAAATTCAAGTTCCTCCTTGGTGGGTTCTTTGTAAAAAGAGAATTCTTCAACTTTCAATCAATCACTTGTGCAAACCAAGGCTTCCACTATTTTTGGAGTCAAAGAAGCACGAAAAGGATCTACAATTCGACCACCCAAACTAAAGGCAGATTCTGAAGCCATGGTAGAGATTGGAATCCCAAACACATCCTTAGCAATTTTGGATAGAACCAGAAACCTTGGACTATTCTCACTCCACCAACACAACAATTCAAAGTTTGGATTTTTAAGATTTTGAGGTTTCTCAAACAAATACTTATCAGCCACTTTATACACCTCATACATGTGCATTAAAAAGTCTTTCACTCCTTTCTGTAACTCATCAACCTTGGAGGGATTGGATTCTATATCGGAAAGGCTAAATAAGAGATACTCCATTTTGTATCGAGGATCAAGAACAATTGCAATAAGCAACATCTTGTTAATATCATCAACATTGCCCCAATACTTGTCAAACTTTCTTTTCATTGAAGTTGCTATGCTTTTCATGAGAGAATCCTCACTTGCACAAAACTTTTGCAATTGAACATAAATAACACACATTTGAGGGAAAACTTGGTGGGAGGTGACTACCTTTGACCCACTAAATTTCAAAGTGGCTTCGTAGTACAACTTCAAGAACTCAATCAAGACTTTAGCACAATCCCAATCATTTGAGGTAGGAGGCCCCACTCTTTTTTTCCTTTTCTCAACATCATCATCCATAAAGAAAGAAACAAAGTGTGGGTCTACATCATCCTCCAACATCCTTTCATAAGCCTTTTGATACTTCAATGCCACTTCCAACAATAAATAGGTGGAATTCCACCTTGTACACACATCCAAGGGTACAATGCCTTTGATATCAAGGTTCTCAAAGGAAACACACTTTCTCCAATTTGCCAACCTTGTGGCGGAAGAGTGGATGTACCTCACCAAATTACTAATGGCCATATTTGAGCTATCCAATTCCTTCATCCCTTCAAAAACAATTAAATTGAGAATATGGGCACAACAATGCACATGCAAACAATCACCACCAAACATAAGTGTCTTCCAATTAGTCAACTTACCCTTCATGTAACTTATCATTTTATCATTAGGAGTAGCATTATCGACCGTAATAGCGAACACCTTTTCTGTACCCCAATCATTCAAACAAGATTCCAAAAGCTTTCCAATGCTTTCACCCTTATGGTTTGGAATGACACAAAAGCTTATAATTCTCTTATGCAAGTGCCAATCAACATCAATAAAATAAGCCGTGACAACCACAAAATTTATCTTTTCAAGAGATGTCTATGTGTCGGTGGTAATAGACACTTTATGTGATTGGTGATTTAAAACACTCTTGATCTTACCCTTCTCTAGTTGAAAGAGGTGCCACACATCTCTAGCAATTGTTCTACAAGATGGTGGAGATCAAACTTTAGTTGGACTTCTAGCATTAAATCTCTAAACCCCATATTCTCTAGATGACTAAATGGAAGCTCATCACGAATAACCATCCGTACACATGCAAGTCTAGATCTCTCCTTACTAAATGACCAAATCATTAGATTTCTACCATCCTCCTTCTTGCCAAAGTTTAGGACTTTTTGAGAATTTTTTTTTGAAGTGGAGATGTTTTACAAGTAGTCTTTAAATGATACCACACTGAGGGAGTACCATTACGAGAGTCACATATGTAATCAAACTTACAGTACTTACATATGCACACATTTGATCGAATGACAACTTTTCTTTTTCCCAAGTTATTAGTTGTTGGAAGTGGGGGAAGGGAACTGTGCATATTTGGTGCAGAGGATGGTGTAGTTAAACTTGGCTTTGAATTCATGAAAAATCACGACACCTACCCTGTCATAAGTCAAAGCCAATATATATTCTCATATTAAACAAGACAATATAGAAATTGAGAAGTCTAGCAGATTTGGGGTTTTTAGTTAATATCTTTTGGGCGATTTAGGGTGGTGCAGACAATATAAAAATTGAAAAGTCTGGTAGATTTGGGGTTTTTAGATAATACCTTTTGGGAGATTTAGGGTGATGCTGCTACTGATGACCAGGAGATGATATCAATTAGAATATGTTGATAGTAGCGAAGATTTGGGGGATATGAGATCAGTTCAGAGAGAGGTGAGAGAGATCAACTCCATGTGTGGTGCGGCAGAATGGAGATGTGAGAGAGGGAAATGACTTAGCTAGCTAAGTTATTTAGGGTTTCAGTGGGTTGTTCAAGTGTTACGCAGCCCACCAATGTATTCCTCAAAGCCACTAAAATGTTGACACGTGTATTTGTATTTAAATAATAACATATTCTTTATATGCGGTTTGGTACGAGTTTCCGTGGTTTTGAGATATTGTTAACCGTTCTTTAACCAAAGGCTTTGGTTCGGATCTGATCGGGAGAATTAAAAATTTAAAAATAATAATTTAACCAAACCAAATTAAACCGTCGGTACGGTACAGTCGGCACGCGGATTTTTTAGTTCAGATGCCTACCCCAAGAGTTAGGGGTGGAAGGATTTTTGAATTTTTCTATAGAAAATCTTGGAAATACAACTCATATTCATTGTCCATGAGTTAAATGTGGGAATATTCAATTGTTTGAGGTTGGAATTATAAGGGACCACTTATACTTTAATGGAGTTGACTAAAGCTATAAGATTTAGACATGGCACGGAGAACCTTGGGAAAGGACTACTAACGCTAGTATAAATGCAGAAGAAGATGACCAAAGTAGGTATAGTTTTGTTTCTGAAGAACTAAAGATGGATGATAATGATTTAGGCGATATTGGATATGATCCTTATGAGTTTGCCAATGTGATTGGGGATGGAGATTAACCCTTGTACCCTGGTTGCAGTAAGTACACGAAGTTGTCAGCTTTGGTGAAGTTATATAAGTTGTCAGCGTCGATGAGTGATGTATGTTTTACATAATTACTGATCCTTATGAGTTTGCCAATGTGATTGGGGATGGAGATCAACCCTTGTACCCTGGTTGCAGTAAGTACACGAAGTTGTCAGCTTTGGTGAAGTTATATAAGTTGTCAGCGTCGATGAGTGATGTATGTTTTACATAATTATTGATACTTGAAGGAGATTTGCTTCCATAAAGAAATACAATACCTTCCTCTATGTACGAGGCAAAAAAGACTATGTCTGCATTGGGGATGAGTTATGGGAAAATCCACGCATGCCCCATTGATTGCATCTTGTATAGAAAGGATTATGAAGATTCAACTAATTGTCCCACTTGTGGTATCTTAAGGTGGAAGAAAGGCAAAGATTCAATCTTGAAAGAGGGTGTGCCAGTGAAGGTGGTGTGGTATTTTTTGCCAATTCCAAGGTTTAAAAGGATGTTTCAATCACGTAAGACAGTTAAGAGTTTGACTTGGCATGCTGATAGAAAATCAATTGATGGTCATATGTCTCAACCAGCGGATTCCCCGTCCTGGAAACTTATTGATGATAAATGGCATGAGTTTGGTAAAGAGCCGGGAAACTTAAGATTGACTATCTCATTTGATGGATTCAATTCCCACAGTTCTTTAAGTAGCAGATATAGTTGTTGGCCAGTTATCTTAGTTACTTATAATCTCCTACCATGGCTATGCATGAAATGAAAGTTCATGATTGTGACCTTATTTATTTCTGGTCCTAAACAACCCAGAAATGATATAGACGTCTACTTATAGCCTTTGATTGATGATTTAAAATCTTTGTGGGATGGATTAGAAGAGTGAATGATGCACATAGGAGAATACTTTAAACTCAGAGGTGTATTACTGTGGGCAATTAATGATTTTTCTGCTTATAAAAACTTATATGGTTGTGTCGTTAAAGGATATAAAGCTTGTCCAATATGCGGCGATGATACACCTAGTCACAGGTTGAAAAATGGCCACAAAATTTGTTATGTTGGGCATAGAACATAGTTACTGACATATCATCCATATCGGAGGCAGCGTGCAGCTTTTAATGGGAAACCTGAATATGACACGCCTCCCAAGCCATTAACCGGAGAAGAAGTGCTCCAAATGGTTGAAGGTATTAATTACAAATAGGGCTTGAAAAAAGAGGGAAGTGTTGGTGAAAATGATGGTGACAAAGTTTGTTGGAAGAAGAAGTCAAAATTCTTTGATCTCGAGTTTTGGAAATACCTTCCTGTGAGGCATGCCCTAGATGTTATGCACATTGAGAAGAATGTTTACGATAGTATAATTGGTACATTATTGGAGGTCCCTGGAAAAATTAAAGATGAGATTGCTACTCAGTTAGATTTATTGAACATGGGGGTCAAAACTGATTTGCAACCAGAGTATGGAGAAGGACGTACTTGCTTGCCTCCAGTGCCTTGGAATTTGTCAAGAGCAGAGAAGAGAGCAGTTTGCAATTCTTTCTATGGTATGAAGGTCCCTGAAGGCTATTCTTCAAATATAAAAAATCTTGTATATTTACAAAATTCAAGACTTCTTGGCCTTAAATCACATGATTGTCATACCTTATGCAACAATTGCTCCTTGTGGCAATTCGTTATGTTTTGGAAACGCCTGCAAGGTATGCAATCACTCGATTGTGCTTCTTCTTCAATGTTATATGTGCAAAGACGGTAGGTGTTTCCAAGCTAGATAAGTTAGAAAAAGATGTAGAAGTTACTTTGTGTTTGCTTGAGAAATACTTTCCCCTTTCATTCTTTGATATCATGGTTCATGTAGTAGTACATCTTCTCAGAGAAGTTCGTCTATGCAGGCCAGTTTATTTTTTATGGATGTATCAATTCGAAAGATATATGAAAGTGCTAAAGAGGTATGTTTAGAACCGTACTCATCCCGAAGGTTGCATTGCTGAGTAATATGTAGCCAAAGAAGTTGTAGAGTTTTGCACCGAGCATTTATCTAATGTTAGTATAGTTGGAGTGCCATCAAAACAAAAGATGGGACTTTCAAAGCCATTATCAAGTTGCACAGTGAGCTTAGTTGATCGGGACATGTTGAACCTGGCACATCTATATGTCTTGGAGAATACGGAGGAAGTCCTACCTTATATCGAGTATGAGCTTTATTCTGTAAGTAGACATTTTAAATTATTCCTTATGTTTATCTTTTATACAAGGGGCCATAATGCTTGAATTTTTCGTGTCCTGTAGGGAACATATGATCCACATCAAGACCACTTATCCAAAATTTAAAAAGAGAATAAAGTTGCTGTAAGATAAGCACAATAACATTTTCATTCAATGGCTACGCTTTAAGGTATATGTTATTGAATAACATATTGGACTTTGAATTTTCTTCTTCCTATGTTAGATTGAATTAAGATATGATTAATTTGCAGGTCAAAGTGAACTTAATAGGGAAGACAATAATGGCATATCAGAAAATTTGAGGTGGCTAGCAGCTGGTCCAAGCATGGCAGTGCCGTCATATAGGAGCTGTCTTATTAATGGTGTTAAATTTAACACCAAGCCACAAGATGATGTGCGAACTGTCCAAAATAGTGGAGTTTATTTACTTGCACATACTATGCAAGTTGCTAGTGCCAAGGAGCCCTGTTGTCTCCAGTATGGGCTTTTACGGTGTCATTTAAGAAATTTGGGACCTTGACTGTCAAAAGTTAGAATCCTAGTCTTTAAGTGTGATTGGATAGATAACACTTCATGCCTTGTAGTCGACGAACTTGGATTTACCCTTGTAGATCTGAGTAAAATTGGACATTGGAATGACCAATTTGTTATGGCTTCTCAAGTCAAATAAGTATTTTTTGTTGACGACCCAATGCATCACAGTTGGTCGGTAGTGTTATCAATGCCTAATACAGAATATAATGATGTTATTGGTGATGATGTGCTAGGTGATATTAGAATTGAGTGTGAGCCATTTGCTAGAGGGATACCTAGTAGGTAAGTTTGGGAGTGAAAGTATTAGAGATGGGTGTGAAGATATATGGATGTTGAGGTAATTTATAAATTTCATATAACAGGGGCACAAGTGTTGTACATGAAAATTGACATTAGGTACAATTTGTCTTAATATCTTGGAAAGATTTGGTGTAGAGGAATGGAAAAAGGCTTGAAGATGAGCTGCCCCTTGAAGCAAATGAAGACTACACCAAGTCAAGGAGGAGGAGATTAAGTAATGGTATTTTATGGCTGTTGATGAGCATATGTTATATCTTAATGTATATTCCTAAAATATATTTATTAGTCCTTTTTATCTGATAAATTTAATTTATTTTGATGAAATTTTGTATTTAGTAGAGTTAGAGACATAAGGTTAAATTTGGTGCACTACTTTGACTATTGTGGCTTCTATTTGTTATTGTTGGAGTTTTTCTTTTCTTTCTAATTTTATGTGTTTCTTTTGAAGGTACAATAGACACGTTGGCTGGACATTTATTTCTGTAATATGTTGCAGGTATTTTTCTCTAACAACAAATGACTTGGAGAGATAGTCTAGAGTCCGAATATTTGCATCGTGAGGACGATATGGTTCAGTGGACAGAAAGTTAAGGCCATGGGCTAAAGCTTTATAGGCTGTTCTATTTGAAAACCACAGCTAGGGTGGTGCATATCGTGTTTTGACATGGGTTTATCAAATTGTTATTGGTTCTTGAATGCTTATGTGATCTTGATTTATCATTGACTGAAATAACTCCAGGAGATTATCTACATTGATTCCCATTTGTTACGCATACTAGGCAGGAGTAAGAGTAGCAACATAGTAGTCATTTACTTCAATTTTCTTTAGTTGCAACCTCAACCCCAAGCTCGTTATTCTGAGCTAGATAATCGCGATTGGCGCGGCTGATATCAGGTGTTCGACTGATCGTGTGGATCTGGCTGAAAATGGTGCCTCCCAAGTGTTCGATGAAAGGTCTGAACACAACGTTTGAGGCAGGTGCTTTGTTTTGATTATGATTCAGAATTTTTTTCCTTTCTAATTTTTATTTTTATTTTTATTTTTTATTTTTTTTAATCCTCTTCCTCTGTTGCCAAGGATCAACGCCACTACCCCATGACCACCGATTGCTCCACATTTTGGTAAGAATTCTTTATTTTTCATTTCAATTTTAATTTGTTTTGGTGTTTGGGGTCGAATCTATCTTGGTATTTGGCAAAATTTTTGGTTTTTAAAACTAATTAAGTGAGAATTGTTGATGTTCTTTTTCGGAGAGGGTCAACTTAGAGATATGTGGTGAGTCTTCAGTAGGGAAGAAGGTGAGGACCTTTTGAAAGGAAAGAACCCTGTAGAAGACAAAGTGGGAGAAACAGTCGTCAAGTTTCGGACACCGGTGTGGTGCCTGCCGAATGCTCTCTGATGCTTAAGTCAGCTATAAGTGGTAACTTTGATAGAGTAACAGTAAAAGGTGAGAAAGTAGTTACCCTTTTTACTTGGGTACTGTTCCCTATTTATAGGGAAGTGAAATTGGGTGGTTTGCACAAAGTTTCGATGTGGGACTTTGTGCAAGTCGCTGTGGTGGTGGCACGTGTCCTGAAGCTTAGTTTAAACAGTTGGGAGCTTTGGCAGGTGTCTGGCACCTCGGGAGAGTGTCTTTCTTCAGCAGGGGAGAAGGCGTGTCTGCCTGGGTGCTAGTTGTTTTGAGGTTGGATATGCTCGGTTGTTTGCGATCAAGAAGTACCTTATGGGTTGGGAACTTGTTAGGTTTTTGTGTAATCATGACCGAGCATTCCAGGTTTAGTGGGAGCCGTAGGGCATTCCCTAGTCCCCCAAGTTGGCAAGCTAGAAGTTGTGTCAACACTTGGAAAGTATAGTAAGAGCTGTGTGAGCCTCTGGAACTGTTGGTAACTGGGTACCTGGGCGTTCTGCAGGGAAGCCGGGGGTTGAATGCTTGGGTTTTAGGTGCTAGGCTGGTAGTTTGGGCATGGTCCTTGCCGTTCGGCAAGGGACCAAGGGGGCTTGGGCTAGCTGTTTGCAAGGGCTGGGCCCTGGATGGGCTTCGGCAAGGTCTTTTAGTAAGTTTAAAGCTGTCGGCAAAGAAGTTGGGTAGCTGGGCCCTAGTAGAGCTTTCGGCAAGAGGGTTGAACCGGTGCTTCGGTAAGGGACGAAAATAAGAGAGAAAAACTGCTAGGGTTCAGCAAGGTTTCAACAGATGTGGCAAGTGCCGTGTAGCTGGAACACGAGCTGCTACGTCCTTGTGAGTCTTGAAAGCCTTCTTTAGGGCTATTCTTGTTTGGCAAGGAGGCTGCAAGTTTGGAAGGAGCTAGCGCTAGCTTGCTGTTTGGCAGGAACAGGTTGGAAGGAAATTTTTGGGGCAGCTCGAGTCGGGTGGTCTGGGTACCGGAGCTGGCGGTACGGAGATCACTTCGAAGGTTAGTATACTTGGAAGCCCTTCTCTTATGTCCGATTGAGAATTTTTGATTCTGTGATCTCACTTTCGTGTCTTTGGCAATGTTTCGGCAAGTGTTGACTTGGGATCGTGACTATTGTGAGCCTCCCTTCAATTTCTTCCATGGCCCTTGTCGTTCGGCAAGGCTTTCTTTGGTTATCTCTTGTGGTCTTGGTTCGACAAGACCCAGTTTTGGAGGAAGGGTAGGTGCAATCTTGGAGTCGGATCAAGACTTGGTGCTCGGTAAGGGAGAGTTGAGCTTCGGCACGTATCAGCAAGGAGAGGTACCCTCCTAGCCAAAGCGTCGTATCGGTAGGTGCTCTTGAATCTTACTTTGTAAAAATTTTGGCATGAGTATACCCAGGCGTGACCCTTGCCGTTCAGCAGGGGTGCGTTGAAATTTTTTTTTTTGCTTGAGTTTGTGCTTGATTTTTCCATTCGGTAGTGCTTCCATCACACCTTAGGCAAGTTGACTTGGATCTGTGATTTTGGAGCAAGGATTTGATTGGGACCTAGAGCTGGGCCTTCTTGGAGTGAGCTTGCTTCGGCAAGGAGGGAATAAGTAAGTGATTTTTTGTGAGCCTTCCCCCAAATTTCTTTCATGGGCCTTGCCGTTCTGCAAGCCAGCTTGTTTATTTAGAATGATGATGCGTAGACCTTCAGCAAATAGGCTGAGCCCACTGGTCTTTGTAGGTTTTAGCAGGGGAGGGGGGTGGAAGCTGGGCTTTCGTGTGACCTGGCTGGGCCCGTGGAGACTTGTCGAAGCCCTGAAGCATTTGAAAGAGTTCAAACGCAATCGTGCCGGTCGGCAAAGAAACTGGGCAGTGGAAGAGTGGTTGCTAGGGAAAATTCCTTTAGAAGCCCGAGTCAATAAAGCTTCGGTATGTGAGTCTTTGGGCATGGTGAAAAAATTTTGTGACCCCCCATTGCTTCTGCACGAGCCATGCCGTTCAGCAAGGAGGCTGCTCAGATTCTCCTCCGTATTTATTTTTGTGATATTGAATTTTGAAATTTGGAATTCAAATTATGGAGCAGGTATAAGGAATTTGAGAGGGAAGGTGAAAGGGTACTAGGGTTTTTGCGTGAACTGAGGCATCGGTACCCTTGAGTCTTTATAAATTAGAGACTTGGGGTGAAGAAGGGATCACACTTGAGTGTTTGAGAAAAATTTCTAGAAAGTGAGAAGGAAATTTCCGGCGAGATATCCTGTGGTGGTGCTGTGGCCAAGGTGATTTCTGGCGACTTTTCGTGGTGGTGCAAACAAGGTTAGACTGCATTTCCCTTGAACTTTTGAATTGAAATGTCCTTTTTGATATGAACATGTTGAAGATTAGGATGAACACCCTCGGTGGGCTTGAGGTTACCCACTACTGCAGATGTGGTTAGATATCCTCCGGAGGGATGTGTGCTGATATTTACAGATATGTACCAGCATGGCTTCAGACTACCGTTTCATCCTTGGGTTCAGATGATGTTAGCCAAGTTGGGGTATGCGTCGAGGCAATATAACCCCCAACTTCTGGATTCTTCTGCATTGCATATATATTGCTTGGTGGTTGGCTGGATTAGGGGAGCCAACATTTGAGCAGTTCATGTATCTGTACTCGATTTCGAAGCAGCAAGGACATTTTGGCTTGGTACAAGCCAATTGCCAAAAGGCAAAAGAAAGGGGTTACTTTGTTAGTCGGATGGCTTCTACTCAGAAATCTTGGAGGAACAAGTGGTGCCTGGCTTACGGTGACTGGGAGTGTTTTCCTGGGAAGACCGTCACCAGACAAGTTCCTACCCACTTCTAGTCTATAACTCCCTAGTCCCATCCTTTAAGACTGATAGTTGCTTTGTTATGTTTTACTTGCTTTCACCCTTGGTTCTCCATTGATGTTTGCTTTTGCAAATATAGATGTTTGATTGATATCTAAACTTTGTTGCAGGTTCAGTGAAGTGGGGGCCGATCTCCAAGGAGAAGGAGGACGAAGTTGAGAAGGTGAGGCTACTACTGTCAAAGACTGAGCGGGAGTATCGAAACTTAGTCACTCAGAAGAATCTACTAGAGTCCAGACTCTTGCAAGGGAGTAAGTATTTGAGTTGTTTTCCTTCTTCTTCTTCCCTTTTTTTTTTTTGTTATGATTGACTTAACTTTTGATGTGCAGTGGCAGGTGTTGTGAAGGGTGGCACGAAGGTGGTTGTAAGGGAGTCTCAAGCAAAGAAGGTGGAGAAGGGTGCTATATGGGCGATCGGGAAGAGTCCTAAAGGTGACGATAAGGGGTTGGCTGCCGATACCTTTGCGGCGAAGAAGAAGGCGTTGGATGAAGCTCACCAGAGTGTGATGGGGACAGGGCCGAGTCTTCCTCCTTTTGATCTGCAGGCGCCGCCGAAGCTCCCCTTTGGTATGGAGGATGCGTTTGCTGAGGGGGTGAAAAAGGTGGATTTTGGCAAGCTGGGTTTGCAGAAGAAGGAGGTAAACCTGGCTATGCATCGGCAGGAGGTACCCTTAGTAACCGTCTTCCTAGAAGGCGTGAAGAGTGACCCCGAGGCTCTGGCGAGGACGCCGGCCTCCTCATTTGCGGATCGGGCGCAGAAGACGATTCTTACGTCTGCCTATGTAAGTTGGGTACTTGTAAAATTTGCTTATTTTGTTATTCTGGCTTTCCTTGAACTAACCATGTTTTGTTTTGTAGGCCTTTGGCGAGATGTACGTCAATATGGCTAAGGCAGATAAGGAGATCCAGAGGTTGAAGAGGCCTGATGAGGTGGGGCTGGGTACCCTTGTTATCTGGGGCGAGAGCAAAATGCTGAGGTGGTGTTGGGGCAGATACCGAAGCAGGTGGAGGAAAACAAAAAGTGCTACGTGCCGGGGTGGTTGGCCCACGCTTGGAATTAAAGTACTCAGCCTTTGCATGGACAATGGCCTGCTTCATCAGTTCTGCATAGGTGTTCCATGGGTTGCTGTAGACCAGGTAGCGGAAGTTGGACTCGCGGAGGCCACTCTTGAAAGCTCCGAACGCAGCTCGATCGTTAGTATTCGGGCAACGAGAGTACTCGTGGCTAAAGCGGGCTGCATACTCTCGGAGGGGTTCATCCTCACCTTGCCGAAACATGTACAAGTCATCGGCGGAGTACAAGCGATCAGTCTGGATCATGAAGTGGTCTAGGAAGGTCTGCTTCAGACTGTCGAAAGAGTTGATTGTGCGGGGGTTTAGCCTATAGAACTAGTTTAAAGCCACGCCACTGAGGGTGGAAGGGAAGAGAAGGCACATGCCTTCGTCCGTGAGGCCCTTGTACCCGAGGGCAGACTGGAAGGAGTGGATATAGGTGAGAGGGTCCTCCGTGCCAGTGTAGAAGGCAATGCGGAGCGGCTGGATGTCCTTCTACTGGTGGTAATTAAGGATGCGCTCGGTGAAGGGCCTAGGTCGTGGCTTCTCCCAGAGGGGTTGGTGGCTGCGGTGCTACTCGCTCTTCAGACTCAGGACCTTCTCGAAGAGAAGCCTCATGGCCGGGTGGGCATAAGGGATAATGCCGGGTGTGGAAGACCTGTGGTGTGGGTGGGTAGGGGCTGGGTAAGGTTCCCACCCTGCGGACACCTCAGTATGGTAAGACTTCCAGTCTTTTGGATAGTAAGGTTCCCAGTCATCCGAGTCCCCTACATCATCTTCGTCGGGTAGGTGGGTGGGCTAAGGTGGGGGGGCCTAGGTGGGCCACTCGTGGGTTGTTGAGGTTAACTGGGATAGGGGTCGGCTCTAGCTGAAGGTCCAAGATACGATCCCTGCAATCTCTGTAGATCTTAGTCAGTTCATGGGGCCGGCCCTTCGGTAGGGGGATGCGAAGGAGCTCAACTTGACCGTCTCCGGATACAGATGGCCCTTGCCCTTGCTGAGCCTAATCTGGACAGGAGCGCTGTGACGGGAGTTCGCCGGTTGGTTCGATTGGGAGTACTCCATAGCCTGGGTAATGTCCTTCTGGGCATCCTAGGGGTGAGACATCTCCCAGTTATGCTTTAGGGTGCGGTAGTCATGCTCTAGCTCAATATTCATGGTATGAAGATGTTCATATTTTTCTGACATCTTGGCAACCCTGGCACGGAGGCGCTCCATTTCTACCTGGAGATTGATATCTGCCGAAGGTTTCCTTCGGGAGGTGTCCCCACTGGGGGTATAGTGCTGGGTATCGTGGCTATTCTCAGTCGGCATAGCGGAGTGTAGGGTGAAGAAGAGGCAACGAGGCCTGATGGGAGAAGGAGCTAGCTGGGCTGGTAGTGAAAAATGGGATTCAAAAGTCGATTTCCCACAGACAGCGCCAAACTATTGATGCTCGTTTTCGGAGAGGGTTAACTTAGAGATATGTGGTGAGTCTTCAGCAGGGAAGAAGGTGAGGTCCTTTTGGAAGGAAAGAACCCTGCAGAAGACAAAGTGGAAGAAACAGTCGTCAAGCTTCGAACACCGGTGTGGTGCCTGCCGAAGGCTCTCCGATGTTTAAGTCAGCTTTAAGTGGTAACTTTGACAGAGTAATAGTAAAATGTGAGAAAGTGGTTACCTTTTTTACTTGGGTACTATTCCCTATTTATAGGGAAGTGAAAGTGGATGGTTTGCACAAAGTTTCGACGTGGGACTTTGTGCAAGTCGCTGTGGTGGTGACACCTGTCCTGAAGATTAGTTTAAGTAGTTGGGAGCTTCGGCAGGTGCCCTGCACCTCGGGAGAGTGTCTTCCTTTGGCAGGAGAGAAGGCGTGTCTGCCTTGGTACTAGTTGTTTTGATGCTGGATATTTTCGGTTGATTATGATGTAAACAAGAATTTCAATTCTGTATGTGTTTCATACTGATTGCTGTTTAGTTTTTAGTTTTAGATTTGATCTTTGGTTCATGTTTATTTATGATGAGTTATACGCTGAAGATCAGCAAGTAGTTGGTTGAGTCCCTCTTTATTTGCTTATCGGTCTGGTTTCTTATGAAAAAACATCTTACAATTTGAAGATATCACAAACAGGGAAACACAGCTTCATTATCAATCTGATTTCTGCGTAGTGTGTTTCCTTGAACATGAGTGAGGCTACTTTCTAAGGTTAAGTACAGAAACCTTGCAGGTCTGGATGAATTTTGTGAAGAACCATCTAGTATATAGATGCATTGTCCCATGAAATTTATGTGTACATTATGATTTAATGTAATTATGGTAGATTGCAGGTAGACAAATGTGGTATGCATGATGCCTGCCTAGCCATTGAATTAAGAAGAAATGCTAGTTGTTCTTGTCCAGCTCTCTCCCATCACATGATCATTTAATTGCTAGTTGAAACATGAAGTGGGATCCATTTAATGACTTCTTGTTATCTAATTAGATTGGTTGACAAATTAGATTTTCTTGTTCACCATTATGATTTCATAAATTTGCATATTGGTTAATTTGAAATGACAACATATTTTATATTCATAT
Organism: Prunus persica; assembly: GCF_000346465.2. Classification (NCBI taxonomy): domain Eukaryota; kingdom Viridiplantae; phylum Streptophyta; class Magnoliopsida; order Rosales; family Rosaceae; genus Prunus; species Prunus persica. The sequence continues at coordinate 12,959,661 of NC_034011.1, read as the reverse complement.
TACACATTGTTTGTGTTTACATTCTACATGTTTTTTTCTTCCTTTTCATATATAGCTAGATGGAAGGACACGTATACCCAAATGGAGTTGGATGAGGTGCGAGAAGAATTGGCAGCTCATGTCCTAGAATGGATTTTTGATTGAGCTAAACATTCCTTCATTTTACATGTCTTTCTAGCTAGTATTTTGCTTATATATAGACAAGTATGGATAATTTATGGTGTAGTGCTGGAAAAATTGTGATTTGGATGTGACAAGTATGGATCATTTAAGTATTTTGCTTATATATATATATATATATATATATATAGACAAGTATGGATATATTTAAATTATTGTTTATATAATATTTTTTTTATGAGCAATGGCAACACAAGATTTGGAAATGATGCCTTTTTTATATACTAAGATAGTAACCAAGTAAAGTGTGATGTGAAACACGTAAAATACCTACATTTTCCTTACATAAGTGATGCCTATTGTTTATAACAACTTCAGTTTTCCAGAAATAACTGAAGTTGAAAGATAAAAATAACAACCAAACATTTATGATCACTAATGCCCAAAACTAGAAGTAGAATCAACATTTATATAACAAGCAGCACTATTGGAGGCTTTTCACGTCAGCAAAATAGAAAAAGCGATGACATATAACATAATTTTCAATAGTACTATTTGTTTATGTGATGTTGTAATTGATAATACGCATCAGTATAGCAGATACCATTGATGTTATAATACCTCTTTAGCCTCCTCCCTTTTGAAACTACTGATGCTGTTTTAGGTTTAGGCGTCAGAAGTCAACGTTTTTTTGACACACGAAAATTATTTACTCGTCGGATTTTACCAAATATCCGATGTTTTAACTATAAAAAGGCCACGAATAATATCTGTATGTAATAGGCAACATGCTTGAATATCACTGTATTTATGGGTAATAGGCGACGGATTTTATCCATTGCTAAAGGCCTTTTTTGGCATAGTGGTGGCTGGCAATTTATTCACACCTAATTATGGTTACCCTTCAGTACCAAGCTAAGCTTTTGCAGAGTATCTTAATCTTGTGGCTAATTGCTTGTAGTTGTCCTCATTCATTATGATTACCTAGGGGAAGAAAAACATGTAGAGTAAGCTTAAGACATCAAATATACAGTTTGTTCATAGCTAGCTCAACTCTGTTTCTTTTTTTTCCTTTTTCTTTGGTCTTCTTTTCCCCTTCTGCTTTCCTATATAAAGGGACACAATGCAACAATTAGAGCAAGCTCTTTGATTCTTTGGAGTGCCCTCAAATCCTCACACACTCCTTAATTAAAAGAGCTTCACCCCCAGAATGGCAGCCCCTGATGCTTTCCTCTTGGCCTCTTTTTTTGGCGTTCTAGGTACCTAGCTACTTAGTTCTTCAACCTCCTCTAACCAACCCCAACCCCACCACCACCCACACACACACACACACCCCCACCCCCCTCCCCCCCGTATTAATAATTGGGTTCCTTTTTCTTTTCAATTTTCACTTGGTTTTTAATTCTAAATTCTCTCTCTCTCTCTCTCTCTCTCACACACACACACACACACACAGAGGTAATGTCGTGGCCTTCATGGTGTACCTAGCGCCACTGTAATCTATCTCTCTCGCTGTCTCTTTCATGCACATATGGGATTTCATGCATCGTCTGTAATTGTTGTCTAACTTTTTGCTTGAGCTTGGATTGTTTCAATTTCGTTAGAATTTTACTTTTCAAGATTGGTTATATACTACAGTGCCGCCGAAATGGAAGGACTCAGGAGGAAATAGAGGGAAAGAGTTTTGAGGGTTCGGTTTGGTCGAATGGGTAGTGATTTTTTTAACGCCAATTTTGACGGAAATTAACTAGAAGGACCATTTGAATGGGTAGATGATAACCTGAAGGACTATTAGTGTCACAAAAAAACCTAAAGGACCATTTGTGATAAAAAGCCTTGATTTTATTACTTGCTGAAGCTCATATCATGGCAATTTGTAAGTGCAATCAATTACAAATTATTAATGAGTTTTCTTTTTCTTCATCGTCTTATTATATAGAGTTATCTACTGTAGACGTCCCTAAACTTGGCCCTCAATTGAACTTTTTGTTGAGGCAATTATATCCATTAACTCAACAAATAGTTCCAATTGGGTCATACCGTTCAACTCTATCAATTTGTTCGTTAAAATGAAGGGGTAAAAGTGTCATTTCCTGTAACAACCTGATCTTAAATTAATTTTTAGTTATTAATTTATTCTGAGAAAAGATAATTTTGCCCCTATAACAAATTATTAGAGAAAATGGTGACTTGTTGACCAGGGAGACTTTGGTAAAATTGTTACATCTCGGTCCGAAAAAGTGTTAAAATAATTAAAGTAAGAATAAATTTAAATGAGGAATAAATTGAAATAAACATTAAAATAAAAGGATTTAAATTAATTAAGGTTTTTGAGAAATTAAAATATTATTTAATATTAAGAAGGGGCAAAAAGGTCATTTTAAGTTCAGGAAGGAATTTAGAAATTTCAATTGGACCATTGCGTAGAGCACGTCAAAACGAGTTCGTAGACACGTAGTGGACTCGAATCGGGATTGTAACGAAGAAATGACAATTAAAAGAAGTTCAGTGGCATAATCGTAAATAATTCGAAGTTCAGTTTTTTAAAAACCGAGATTTTCTGCAGTTTGGCAGCTCGACCAGCTGACTTCCAAACGTGATATCTCTCAACTCCGGGCACGAATTGAAGGAAGACCAGTCCCGTTCGAACCACCACCCTCTTCCAATCCCAGCCCATCTCAGCCTCGATCGGCTGTTGTGGTTGCCATAAACCGCCACGAAACAGGACCGTTTGGACAGTTTTTAACGGAATTTCGTGGAGCTCATTCGGACGCCTCTGGCCACCATTTTCTTCGAATTTGGTATGTTTTTCCATCCTTTCAATGTGTTCTAGATGATGGTTCGGTAGGATTTGATCAATTTATATTGTAAGCAACTCGATTTGTAATCCAAAATTTGGCTGGATTTCGGGATGAGATTTCGGCTACTTCCGGTCATTTTTCGAGGTGGATCCGAACGAAAGTGGTTCCAAATAGGTTGTTATACCTAGGACAACAGTTTGGGCTGGCGGTTTGGAGTATTTCCAGTTGCCGAAAATTGATCAAGCCACATGTGGACTGGATAGTGAGGTCACTCTTAGTCCTATAATGATCCTTGTGTCATCACGAGCGCGTAAGAATTCGCGGATCTCAATTTGGACAACGTTTGAGCCCCGATCGGATCTCGCATATTGTGCGAATTCCGGGTTTGATACATTTGAACCATTGGATCGTAGTTATTCTTGTATATGTCAAGCTAGACAATTCTCAGATCGTGTAGGATTCAACGGATCGGAAATCGAAGTCCTGGATACTCCGAAAAGGCCAACCTAGGGCAAGGTTTACAGTAACCGTCCGATCGTGCGATCGTGAGTAGTCCGACTGTCCGATCGAGACCAAACTCTAGGGACATGTGTCCTAAGCATGTTAAGACCTCTAGGAACTGTTGGATCGAAATTTTGCAGTCGTGGACCCCACGGGGTCCCAGGTTGACTTTTTGGGACTTATCACTTTTTGAGTCCCGAGGCACTCTTAGACTGTTCTAATCATTGGAAAAGCTTACATAGGCTTGAGAATGACTTCAAATACAATGCACGCACTTCTAGGAGCCTAGGGCCAGGACTTTGGATTAAATAACGAGGATGAGCTCCATGTGATATGTTTGAGCATTTAGAAAGCTCATGCGCGTGCGAGTGTTCACTTGGTTTAGTTGTAGTTCTAATTTGATGATTTTATGTGATTTCGAGATGAGTGTTTAATTATCTGTTTATTTATCACCTGTTTATATATGTTCATATGGTTAATTGTGTGGTAGGCGTATAAATATAATATTGGAATGGGATGCTAAGCAAAGATTGAGATAGTTAACAAACTAGTCAAGTGTTTAGTATATATATATTCAGTAGTTGAAAAGGATGAATCTTAGCTTTTGGCTTTTATCAGATTATGATATATATATATTTTAAGTTTAGTTGAGAACCTATCTATTTAAAGTTTATATAAATGACAAGTTATGGTTTTCAAACCCACCACGAGGGTACCCCCCAGTTGCCTTGAGACAGTTTGTTATTTTGATGATGCCCCACAAGTTTTGGGGACACCTGAACCGTGTGGTGCGAGGATTGCGGCTCAGATTGAAGTGTTATCTCTGAGACCTGCGAGGATTACGGCTTAGATTGAAGTGTTATCTCTGAGACCTGCGAGGAATGCGGCTCGGTTAACTTTATGGTTTCGAGACCTGCGAGGATGGAATTGACGATATTAAAGGAATTGACGAATCAGAAAGGGGGGTACGCCTAGGTGGAGAGAATTTAAGTCCTGAGATGCTTTTAAATTAAATTGAGGATTTTATACAGCTACCATTATTTTCTTAAGCGTCACATTTGTTTTACAAGTGTTAGATGGAAATATACATATAGATTCTAATTAAGTTGTTGATATATATATTTATGAACCTTACTGGAGTTTCAATACAAGGATACAAGGGTCTTCGAAGCTTATAAATCTTTAACTTATTTTATTTCATTTCATTTTATTTTAGTATGTTTATTTACCTTTATCTTTTATTATTTTATCTAGTATTAAACATCTTAAGTTTTTCTAGCATATTTAGCCCCACGAGTATTAGAGTTATCCGGACCATGGGAGAGAGGATTGCGGACCAGGTTGACCAGATGTCTCCTAAGTCTAGCAAGAATTACACCACTGCAAGGGAACTTCCTTCATATCCAGAGAAATGCAAGATATGGCAAAAGCACTCAAGATCAAGCTACTTCAATCCACTCCTTACTATGCACAGGCAAATGGATAGGCAGAATCAAGCAACAAGACTATGTTGGTAAATTTTAACAACAATATTAAAACCTTGCAAGTGCATAAATGAAATGATAGTATAGTAGGCAAGCAATGGTCGATTCCACAGAGATTGTGATCTAAAGAGATGTTTATCAATATCACACAATGAAAACTAAAACACAATTAAACACGAAAACAAAATAAAAATTGAAATCACAAGGACTTCCACACACACGCCAATACCAAGGGGGGTTTTGATTTGATTTTGTGAATAAAACAAAATAAGGAAAAGAAAACAAAAGAGAATTTAAATTAGAGTTTAAGAGAAATTGGTTTAAAATCAATCAAGAACAATAGCTAGGACTTACTATCCACCTCCAAACAATCAATCAATCCATAAACAACAATAGATAATTAATTTCTAGCAAGCATATGATGACGACACTCACAACAAGATCATGACATTTGACTCGAGTTGTATGATTCTCTCTTAAGTGTATATAAAGTGCATGGCATTTACATCAATACGTGTATTCTTAATTGAAATCTAGTATCGCATTTACTCAAATTAACAATCAAGAATCCATTAAGATCAAAGAGAATATGAGTGTCACAAAAACCCTAAAACATGGCATTTGTTATTAGGAATTCAAGAATCGATTTCTCATAACTAGTTCTTAACCCAATTATTCGTTGCAAACAAGAACACATTCAATATGGCGATTGACCTATGTTCTACAACAATTTAATTCCAATACATGCTTCTAAGTTAGCTACTCAAAGAAACAAAATATCAGAATTCACATAACATAGAGAAACTGAAATAATCACGCTTATAGAAACTAAAAATTCATTAAACTTGTTTATAAAATTGAAATCATGTTTAGGGCTTTAAGATTAAGCCCTAACTAACAAGAGATTAGTTACTCATGGTCTTGGATGAACTCAAAAATAAATACATATGAACTGAAAATTAAAAGAAAGGAAGGAAAAGAAAGAACTCGTTGGCAGCTTTCTCCTCTTGCGCAGTTGATCTCTTTAGGACGTGAATCCTTTGTATCAGGCCTTGGCTCGTCTTTTATATCACTTATATCAGAGTTCTAAACCCTAAAATTGACTGAAAATTCATCCAAGAAGTCTTGGTAAACAAGGAATCCAAATAGGAAAGTAAAAATCACAATTGCTAACTCCACTGGGAAGTACAGCTCAGCCCAATGTTCACACGATTTGGGGATATTCAACCTTGTAGAAAAATCATTAAAAATATATTTTAGAAAGATAAATGTCTTATCTTTCCAACCATATATAGCACGTGACTTTGAAAATTCGGGAAGGCTTCCGTTTCTTCACATTCACGTAACATGTACGAAACTGTCCTGTCTGCATGTGGGCTAACTTTACTTGTAATACTGTACCAATTGGCTTAGTAGAAAATTCTAGAAAAATCATAAATTGAACTTCAAGATGTTAGCTTTCATCTTCAATTGGCCTTGTGCTAAAATTCCTCCGAAAAGTTAATTTTCCCTTAAAAACCTTCTAAGAGCGCAGAAAAGCTGAAAATCAGAAAAGTAAAGTAATAAGCCCTTTTTAAATCTAATTCTCTTACAAAACCTAAGTAAAAAGAGTACATAAATGAGTATATTTATGGACTTATCAGGCTATCATCAACATCTTCAGGAAAATGTCTGAGGAAAATCCAAGGCAATGGCATGAAAAACTGTCAGAAACTTTGTGGGCCTATAGAACCTCAAAAAGAGAAGCCACTGGCATGACTCCATATGCCCTAACCTACGGACATGACCCAATTTTGCCCATGGAAATCATAGTTTAGTCCATCAGAATTGCCTAGCAACATAATTTAGTTGGAGAAGACTACTCACAAGCAATGTTGCTAGAATTGGAGGGATTGGATGCAAGTAGAATTGATACCCTCAACAAACTCTTAGCAGAAAAACAAGCTATGGCAAGAGCCTATAACAGGATAGTTAGAAACAAGAGTTTTGAAGAAGGATAAGTTGTTTGGAAGGCTATTCTACCGCTTGGAACACATGTTGCTGGTTATAGAAAGTGGTCACCCACATGGGAAGGACCTTTCAAAATTAAGCAAGTCCTTGGATTGGGGGCATACAGGTTACAAGACCAAGATGGGGACATCCATGATGCGCCAATCAATGGAAAATGGTTGAAAAAGTTCAATCCAACCATGTTGGATTCACAGGTAGTACAAGCAGATCCTAGGATTGAAGCATAAAAGGATGAATTTTTTATTTGAATGTTTTCAGTCAATTCTTGTGAATATTTATTTCTTGTTTTCTAGATTGTGTTTTTCTTGTTTTTGTTTGTTTAAAAATAGAATGAAAAGACAAGTTTCACAAAATAAATAGGACCCTTTTATTAAACGTAGTCATCTTTACATGACTAAGTTTTATTACAAAAGTAGAAGTCTACAGTCCTAGTTTTTGGAGAGTCTTTTGCAATCCGGCCTTCTTGATGGACATTTCTTTCCGAAGGAGCACTCCTTGATGAATGGAGGCCTCTGCGATCTCCAATGCAAGCTTTGAAGCTGAGACTATGCTGTGCACAAGAAAGGTGGCCTTAGTCTTCACTCCCAATCCAACAAAATTGTTCTGCCTCTCCCTCAATGCAGCCAACTGTTTTTTTAAGATCTTCAATGTGTTTCTCCAATTTATCAGCAGCAGACTTGGTCTCTTTGTAATCTACAACCAGCACATCCTTCTGCCTTTTGTTTTTGATAATCTGCGAAGTTGGCTTCATGAGTGGTCTTACAGAACTCAGAAGCATTGAAGGAGGGCTTGAGATCTTCATAGTGGTTGTGAAGGTTAAGCACATCTCTTGCCAAGCCCAAACTGATCTCAAGGATGGGTCTAAGAGCCACGTTCCCTCTATGCAGTAGGTCCAGGTCCTTCATCAACTGATCAATGGCTTCTCTGTTCTCATCCAGATCCAGCTCAGTTGATTGCCAGATTCTTATTCTGTCCACCGCCTCATCCACTGCCTTGGACTTGGCCTTACTTGGAGTGGCTCCCAGTTTCTCAAGCTTCTGCAGCTAAGCCTCCAAGTCCATAGCTTCGAATGAATAGGCATCTACAAAAGCTTCAATTAGTTCTATGCAGAACTAAAATAAGGGAGAAATATACTAAGGGACAACAATACTTACAGCCACAATCATAGGTTTAAGAGGACTGGTCACCACAGCAAGTTCTCCAGTAGTTCTATCTTTTTCCTCCTAAAAAAGGGTAGAAATAGTAGTTAAAAAAAAAAGGAAAGAAAGAGAATAGAAACTACCTTAGGTTCTGCGACAGCAGAAGAGTTTTCTGCCTCCACATCATCAAAGAGAGCCAATTATGAGCTTGTGGGCTCTCCTACTTTGGCTTCTTGCTGCTTCTTGGCCAGCTCAATACTCTCTGCTATCACCTCAGTGGGGATTTCCTCCTACAAAGAGACAAAATGTACATTAAAAGAAAGACAGAAAGCAAAGTCAAACAGTTCTGTCTTGAAAATTGAAGGAAAATATCACTTCTTCTTCTTCTCCTCCCTTGGTTCTTCTTGGTGATAGCATCAGAGACTTCTGTCTCTTTCTCTACAGCTTCAAAAGCTTCCCTCAGCTCCTCATCAGTTTCTGTAGTTGTTGTAGGTGCAGCAATAAGTTCTTCCACCTCTACAGGATCACTCACAGCCCCTTTTCTAAGCCCTTTGGTCTTAGTAGGAGGCGGGAACAGATAGTAGGGTAAGAATTCAATTCACAAATAGCCAGAAATAATGACAAAAGTTTTTAGTTCAAAGAATTCACCTGGAAGATCAGGCTGGATAGGACTATCTTGAGCCTGGGCAGTTTCTTTCCTTTTACTCTTTCTAACAGAAGGAATAGCCACCTAGATGATAATTTGGAAGCTTTCCCCCACCAAAGGGAAGGTCCCGAGGCAGCATCACACTAAGGAAATTTTTTCGAAAATCAATCCTAGCTTCTTCATCATGAAGTTTCTTCTCGAACAATCTGTATCCAAACTGAAAACAGGGATAGGTCTTCTAAGCACAGCTTGCCATTGGATAGCAGACCTCTTGGTGCAGTGCTTGAAGAACATCAAATACTCCTCGACAGAGCGCTTAGGCACTTCTGCCGACATCAAGAGGGCCACCATGACATGGTCTTCAGGCAGAACAATGTCTGGAATCCTCAGTTCTGGGAAGTATATCTATAGCCAAATCTGGATCATCCAGAACATGCAGGACTGCCCAAAGTAGTGCTATGGAGGTTCTATACTAATGTGCCAGAACTGTGGGATCAAGCCCCACATCAGTATGATTATGGAGAGCTTCTGCCAAGTGCCTGTACTCAAGCAGAACTGCTGAGGAACGGTTTGGAAAAACAAACTTGTTCAGCCAGTATAGAAGAAACAGCATGTGTTGTTGATCCCTATCCCTCTCAATGCTGAATTTCTTCATATAGTTGGAAAAGAAGCAGTTACGGTTAATAGTAGCAGGAGAAATAGTGAACTTCTTGGCCAGCCTCTCGCCCTTTGTCCCTATGTGGTAATCACCAACTGCATCAATAGGTCTTCCATGAGGTTTGAACCCAAAAATCTAAGCCATATCCAGCAAAGTTGGAGTCATCGAACCCATACGAAAGTCAAAAGTGTTGCTGGCGAAATTCCAAAAGTAGAGAGCAGCAGCCAGCAAATTCTTATCCCTGTTTACAGACAGCTTGGACAGAAGGATAGCATCATAAATCCCGCTCTTTTCCAATGATCTCCATACCTCGGAAGAAGCTTGTCAATCCAGTCTGACCACTTCATAATGCTATTTCTCACTTCACTTGTTGGAAAGGATTGGCTCAGGAACATGGCCTCAGCATCTTCTTTAAACAAAATGGCAATCTTTTCAGGAACATGGCCAAACCAGTGGGGACCTAAAACAAGGGTATTCCCAAGCAGATGAAGAACATTTTCATCCAAGTTCTTCTGCGCATATGGATAAAGCCTGCTGCGAACCTTGATTGCATGTTGATCAACCCCATCTCCAGTGAGATAAGCAGGAGGCTGGGAAGAAGAAGAGCTCTTGGCGTGAGTTTTTTGGGAAGACATTTTTAGTTTCAGAAAAAAAAAAAGGGAAAATAAAGGTAGATCAAGAGAGAGAACAAAGGATTCTGATGGATATCAAAGACTGAAAAGAGTTAGGTTTCCAGATGAACAAGAACGAGGTTCTGAAAAACTCTTACAAAGGCTAGGAGAAAGATCGTGGGAGAAGAGAGAGTTACCCAGATTTAAGTAGCCGTTAAAAATTGACCACTCCCCCACGAAGTATAGGTAGATAGGCAGACGTGGGCTAGGGCAACGGTAGGAAATGGCGGGCGTCATTGATTGGCCAATCATTAATTCTGGAACCATTTTTTAAACGATTCTGACTTAAGGGGCATTGTTTGGGCCTAAAAATTCCACACGCCAACCAAATTGAAAACCCGCCCCATAACGAAAATAGAAGAATGGGCCTTGTCTCCAGAAAACAGCCCAAATGACTTTAGAGGCCCATGTTTTTGCAAAAGTGGCAGAGGTTTAAAAACACGAAAATAACAAATAAGATTGCCATTTAATGGTAACTTAATACCAAACAGGTCGAAAACCTCTAAAATTGGATTAAACCCAGCTTCTGAAAAAACTCTCATCACTTGACCTCAACCCCAAAAGCAAGTCAGCAGATCTTTCTTACTAAAGAATGTTTTCCCAAAAGAGCCCCACGTGACTTCCTAACTTTGAAAAGTCAAAATTCTCAACTAAGACAGAGGAAGTGATAGGGAGTTAATGAAGTCAAGTCTTACAAAAACTTCTCCATTTTTCTTTGCCAAGGAAAAAAGATCAAATCCCCTCTCCATACGCACAGAAGCTCTGCACCAAAGCAGATTATATTTCCAAGAGATAAGTAGATTATAGTTTCAAGAGATAAGTAGGGAGCAAGGGAGTTGTTCACCAGGAAAAGAAAACTGACCATCATGGCAGATTGTGTTTTTTTACAAGGAACAAACAGAGAACAAGAATAGTTGGTTTTTTTATAGGAAAAACCAAGGAAAAGACCACCATAAAAACTGACTGTTGATGGTTCTTTTCTGCCAAAAAATAATAACTTCCCTTTTGGGATTTGAAAGGGAAGATCTTTTGAAAGATCTGCCGCCTATTATTAAAGATTAAAAACTCACTCCAGCATTTTCTATAAATATGAGAGGAGGTGAATAGATCAAGGGACATCAAAAAAATCAATCAAGACAAAAACTCTCAAAGTCACAACTGGCAAACTCAAAAAGATCAACTGATCTCAAAAGCTTTCAGACCCTAAAGCAACCAAAGCTCTTTGATTCACAAGAAACAAATCAGCTAGAATTCAAATATCAGGTTTCAGTTCAGTTTAGGGAAACAGTTTTACAAAGCGAGATTTCTTTCCTTACAAATTTGGTTCAGCACAAAGCCAAGTCAAGCAGAGTCTGGGTTTTTACAAATATGAAAACATCAACAAATTTACAGAAAGCCTTGGTCAAGTAGAATAGGCACCATAGCGCAGCTCCAGCTCAGTGACCATCAATCCAGCCACTTATGTCCTCTTTAGACTAAAGAGGCCTCAATTATGCCTGTTCGAGAAGCCTTCTATGGCTCGAAATAAATTGAAGCTCTGCCAAACTCAAACGTTGGTATCGATTTCTAGCTGAAAATCATCAGTTGAAGGTGTTGACGATCCAATTCAGCATAGACAAAGCCAATCCAGCCCAGTTCAAAAGTAGCTATCCAGGCAGAAATCGAAGTCCAACGTTCTATTGTCTTTTTCGGGGTTGTCATTTTGTTTTTTTGAGTCCTGTAATAGGTAGTTCTGCTTAAAATTGTTTGTCTTCTTTTTATCTATTCTAGCTAGAACTACCAATTTGTATTGTGAAAAATTGTGGAGTTCTCACCAGTATGAGGCAAGAAAAGAACTTACTTGGGAGATATTCCTCACCCAGATTCACAATTGCTTGTTTAAAAATCAGTAACTTGGGGCGCAAGTTATCTATTTTTTAGAAGTCTGCTAGGATTCCAAACTACTAGCAGTGGCACGCTCACTCACAAAAGAAAGTTTACTTGTTGACCACCAATGGTTGTCAAGCCAATAGGGAACTTTACTCTATCATCACAGGATTAAAACCAAAATTGGTGAACACATATTTAGGAGGCGGACCATTGAGTGTAGCAATCATGAAATCGTCATTTGAGACCTTCACATCGGCTTGAGCAAGCTGATCTCGAAAGTGCTTTAAACAAAGAAGGAATCTTTCAATAGAATCCCATCCTTTCTGAGCGGTTTGAAGCTCAATCTTCAAGTGATTAATGCGAGCTCATGAAACCGAGGCATAGCGATCCACCAAATTGAGCCAAGCTTCTCGAGTTGTCTTAGTCCCAATGACATATTCCAAAGCTTCATCCAACCGAGTGGCGATGAGCAAACTGAGAAATGCTTTGCCAGTCTTCAGCCATTCCTTGTAAGCAGCTGTGACTAGAGAGGTAACACCCTCTTCGTCCAAGATTACAAATTTTGGTGGCTAAATGATAGAGCCATTGAAATGCCCAAAAAGCTCATACCCTTGCAACACAGACTCTAATTGAAAACTCCACTTCAAGAAATTGTTGTCACTGAGACAAATGGTAACCATACTGAGCAAGCCATCAATCTTGATGGAGGCAGAAGAAGCCATGATGAAGCAGAGAGAAAACCCTAGAATTGAAATTGAGAGAACGAAACAAAGAGAACAGGGAAGAAAGCACAGAAAGGATCAAATTGAAAAACAAAAAAATGTCAGAAAGGATCAATTGATTATGTGAAAACCACGGATGGCGCTGATACCATGTTAACCAACATATTCAGAGAAGTATGAGGAAGAGATCTGAAGAAGAAGGAAAGAAAAATAGAGAGAACTTGCAATCTTAATTTATGTATTTCTTAATCTGCTTTAAGCTACAACACTATTACACTTTATACTTGTTAAGTAAGGCTTAACCATCTAACCAATACAGCTATCTAACTAACTCACATACACTACTAACAACTCACATGCCTTGCACACCTAACTAACTGTTTACAATGATATCAATAGTTAACAGAGTAGGCACTATGATTCCTGATGACTTTGGTGAAAGTCATAAAAGGGGTTGGCATTGCAGCTTTCTTATTTGCTAGAGATCATATAACCTCCAAGGCAATCCACATTCTTTTCTCTCTTTTTTTTGTCAAAGTTAGGAAGGGGTTTTCTTTTTTTGACAAAGTTAGGAATGGGTTGAGAGATTTTCTACACTGCAAGTCAAAATATTTTACCATTGGACTGGTCCCGTTGACGTAATCCACATTCTTTCACGAGGCTCAAAGCTAAATAGCAACGCCATATCTAGAATGGTATTCTAAATCAAAGACATTGCAGATTCAAAGGTGAAGCCGCTACAAAAAGTACATAAAAAGGATCTAAAACTACTACAGCAATGAAATTGATTTTTTATTTTTTACTTTTGTCGTTTTCAAAGGCAAACAGGGCAGACAGCAACAAATTCAGGTATTTTGTCACACCACAAATTCAGCTATTCAGGTATTTTATCATCTTCTCTATCGGTTAACAGAAATACCAAAACAAATCTTTTGATAGTACGAAATGTTTAGAGTCTAGGGTTGGGGCTCGAGAAACACCCTACATAATTATTCATGACCAAATGGTACCAAACGTTAATAGCTGCAATGTGATCAAGCAAATGCGGATACAAATGAATTTCACAGGAGTTGTTTAAAGTACCAACATTATGCTCACCTTCAAATGCAGTTGATAAGTAAATTACACACATGTAGAGTATACATCCCATACACACCTTGGTCTCTCCTTTAAAGGTATAAGCAAGGCCAACCACCAGGCAAAAAAAGGGGCTTGGGTGCTTAAGCCTTTCCTTTTTTGTACAACACTACAAAATTTCAAACAAAAAATCAAAAAATTGCTGTCATCTGGCTCAAAAGGTGCAATGCAACACGGTCGAATCCTGTATTTCACTAAGTTGAAATTCTGATGATTCTTCAGAAAGTCAGAACAAGTTCCAGAGGTTCATAAGATAGCAGCTGGTCAGCATACAAATCTCACTGTGGTATCATGGCAGTTCCATCTTCGTCCTCGGGAAGGAATACAATCTCATAGCAAAATCTGGAAAAAAAACAAAACAAAACAAAACAAAACACAATCGTTCAGCATATCTATATCTTCAGTCCAACACTCAACGGGAAAACAATCTACATCGGAATAAGCTATATTAACAGAATTATTTCAAACAAAAACCATGAGATTCACGCAGTTTACAGAAAAGGATGGTTATGTCTTTAATTCGTCGTCTGTATCTGATGAATAAAAAGATAGGGCAGGGCCAAGTGCATTGCAATGAGTTAACTTCTAATTGTTTGGTGCTCTCCTAATCGCAGTCATCATTCCTTAGTTAACACCAAGAAAAGACAATGACCTTTAACCTAAAATGCAATTACAACCAAATCAAAGCATCAAACAGCCAACTTCCTATTTTGGAAGGAAACAATCCCTATCCCTTTTTTATAAAAAAAATTAAATTAAATTAAAACAAATGCCTTTAAATTTTGATAAGGGATAACACTTGGCTAAAGCTAGTTACAATTGCATCTATCTTTCTCCAGGTTTAGCAAAACCATTCATTTTCATCATCATACATATACAGATGTGTATTGCATATTTTCGTTAAAAGTGGTCAAGTGCATTGCCCATGACAAGTATTATCAAGAGCATTCTGTCCTTCCCGCAATTGCAGAGCATTTGAAAAGGATTTCAAGGGTTGGGATGGAAGAGGGACGGAAAAACATTTCCTTGATTTGGTGGTCGCATGAAATGCAGAAGACCATCTTAACAGAAGTTAAACGCTGTCCTTACTAAACACACATTGAAAGTTTGAGATTCAAAATGATTGCTATGAAGTTCATGGACCAAAATGAATCGCGAGTCAAAGTTGACGGAACTATGTAATTTGCCCTTAAAATTTCCTTCCTATCAATTACGTTCAGCAAACCGAGCCTCTATTTCTCTCTAGTACTATTATACCCAAACATGAAAACAAGCATACAGTAAACCCAGATGGACAATAATTTCGCACAAGCTTTTACACTGCCATTAAACTGAATCACACAGAACACATCAAATTTACAGCTTATTATTACTATTTTAAGTAAAACTGTAGTAACATATTTATGAATCCTCATAATCTCATAATCATTACACAAAACAAGTGATGGATAAGAACACATGCAGCCCCATTTTTTTCTTAAAAGTTCAAACCCATTAAGGATTTCTATAATTAGTAATAAAATCATGTTAATAGAAATGAGCACAAATCCTCCTCCGCAAACTATTCAACTTAACCATCCATTAGAAAAACACAAAAACAAAAAATAAAATCACGAAGAAACACTGTAATTTACATCAAAAGACAACCCACAAAAATTAAAAAAAGTATAATTTGATTAGTGCACTAAATATAGAAGAGCTAGAAATGAGAGAAATTGGGAAGAAAGCCATTACCATCCATTGGAAGTCGGTCGGTTCCCGCTCGATCTCGGCCGAGTCATCCTATCATTCCCACCACCCGACTTGGGCCAGCCATCTTCCCCATACTGAACCGGAGCTCCAAAATGTTTCTGAACCGGTCTGGGGCGCTCTTCCTTCGCTACAAAACCCGGCCGTAGATGAGGCGGCACGAACTTGTCCGGTTTTGGCGACAATATCAAGCCCGGAGCTTCCTTGTGCCTCGGAACCGGAGACAATATGGGCGGGCTTGAACCGGTTCGGCCTAAAGGACGAAGCGAGATTGCATCGGAACGAGGATCAGCCCGGATCTGATCGGGTAGCTGCTGGGTTTGTTGAGAAGGAGATTGGAGATGGGGTTGCTGCGGTTGCTGTTGCGGTTGAGGTTGAGGCGAAAGGGGCGGTGGATTGGAGATGGATTTGGGGGTGGGTCGGGTCAGGACAAGCATGCGGCCATGGGTCTTGTTGTGGGGTGAAGAAATGGCAGAGTAGGAGGAAGAAGAAGAAGAAGGAGAAGGGCCTTTGCTATTGGCGTTGGGTTTGGAATTGGTGGAGAGGTTTTTCTCGTAGATGTGGTTGAAGTTTATGGACGTGAACTTGTTGGTTTTTGCCATCCACCACCACCACCACCCACTCTCACTTCTCTCTTTTATATTTCTTTCGCGTTTTGGTTCTGGTTTTGTGTCGAGAATGAAAGAAGGAATAAGAAGAGCAGCAGAGGGGACGAGAGATGATGATTGCTGGATTGGGATGTTTGTTTTGGTTTTTATTTATTTTTCACTACCGCACAGTTTTAGATTGTTTAGGAAAAAGAAAGTCTAATGTTAGCGTGTTGTGGGTGGTGGTTTGAGTGCTGACCTGACGTGGTGGAATTTGATGGACGTACACAGAAGTTCTTTTTTTCGCTTCTTGAAGGACCCAAAAACCCCAAACATAAACGTCAAAACACCAAAATTTTGAAATACCAAATTTATATTTGGGAGCTTTAGTTTTAAAACACAATATAGTTTACTAATTTGGAAGATAGTAATACAATTTCATCTAATTAGCATAAGGCAAAAGACCAAATTGTGGTACCTAATTTTACAAAAATATCATTAAAACATATCAAAATTACACACAATGCCACTCCTTCTAAGGCAAGCATACTATGCCACATGTCCATATCTAGCCAATCATATCTCGCCGCCGGCCACCACTGCCGGAATCCTGCCGCCGGCCACCGCCGCCGGCCACCACCGCCGGACTCCCGCCGCCGGCCACCTGCCACCACCACCGTTGGCCGTCATCGCCTGCCACCGTCTGTAGATGACCAACTCCGTTGCCCTTTATTCACCTTTAAAAAAAAGATTGTGTCATTGAATGGACTCGAACTTTGACCCTCAAAGGAGGAAGGCTCACTCACAAACCACTACACCAAACTTGATTTTGTAATATTTATTCAATTATACAATATTTATGTAAACAATCAATGGTTTATTTAAAAAAAAATAAAAATACAAAGCATTTCAACACTTATTCACACAAAAACTGCAAATAAAAACAGAAACTGCAACAAAAATACAATGTAAATATCAATTATGTTAAAAAAAACAAAAACAAAAACGAAAACAGCTACAAAAATAATTGTAATTAAATGAAAACTGCAATGCAGTTTCCGGTTTCCAAAAGTCCAATTTTGAGTTCTCTTGCTCTTAGGTAGTTCTACTCTTCTCTTGCCCACCTAATTCCTCATCTAGGTAGCTTCTACTCTTTAAATTGGTGAGGTTGAAGACCAAGGAAAGAGCAAAAATCCAATTGTAATTAAATGAAAACTGCAATGCAGTTTCCAAAAGTCCAATTTTGAGTTCTCTTGCTCTTGGGTAGTTCTACTCTTCTCTTGCCCACCCAATTCCTCATCTGGGTAGCCTCTACTCTTCAAATTGGTGAGATTGAAGGCCAAGAAAAGAGCAAAAATCCAATTGTAATTACAAAAACTGCAATGCAGTTTCCAAAACTGCAATGTAGTTTGTGCAAAACTATAATGCAGAACTTGTATAAAATTTTACTGAACTAAAGCTTAAATGGTATTGCAATATCATATGACAGTGATGTCATAAACAACAAGCATCTCTATCCTAAGAACCGCAATATGATTTCAAGTTTCCAAGTCGAAATTGAAAATATAGCTAGAAACAAAACAAAATTGAAATATGCATTGCTGCAAACTAAATAATTTAGATAGCAAACTCCACAAGTACAAAGAGAAGGGAATCAAATCAACACTAGCTTAACAACTCAATAACCAACAACCTATGGATTACGGGGCAAAACCTCCAATGTATCTCTACCAAGCATAAGAGATGCCTCATCATTTCTGAGGCATCCTAGGCTGCTCAAAAATACTCAACCAACAGAAGGTCCAGTCCTACTATCCCACACAATAATAGTAAGAGATGCAGCATACTTTTCTTTATCAAATTTGTACAGTAATAGCCTATCTTTACCATGTGAGTTTCATTTTTCTATTAATAAACGAACAATTTGCTTATAACGACCAAATTCATTGAATGTAATTGGCATACCATGACATCAAATTGATCAGGCTTCGAAACAAGTTGCATGCAGCAGTTGCCCACAATTATTTCCTTATAGTTGATCCCAGGATACTTTGTGGCCACCTCACGACAAGACTCTTAAGAACAGGCCATCTCCAAGATTCATATCTTTACGCCTATACATCACTATTAGCAAAAATTATCAATTTAACGAAGTAAAATTCAATACAAACAATGTGACTATTTACAAATTTACACAAACACAAGGAAATAAAAAGAATTAACAACAACTACGCAGATTATAACAGCATCACAGAATCTAGAGCAAGAAAAAAGTCATTTTCCAACTATCGACAATTATGAAGAAGAAATTGCATAAACATAAATACCTCAAAATCAATACAATTCATAGCCCCCCAATAACGACCTTAACGGGAGAGAGCTACAACAAAGAAGGAAGAACTAGACAGAGAGAACTGCTTCTCTCTGGAATCAGCCCTCTTCCGCTGGAACTGGCCACCACCAATGACGCGCCGTATAGATTCGCAACCACTTTGTCGTTGCCGGAAAACAAGTCTACCTCCAAAGCTGAGCCAGGACTAGCCCTGCCAGAGCTTCTTGTTGCGGCCAAGCTCAGGCTTTACTTCGGAGCAGACTCGTTGCGAGAAAGAAGAGAGAGAGCTTTCGGCGTGATGTCGTAGAGAGAGAGAGAGATCTGATTTTGTGCTTTTATACAAATGGGTAAAATTGTATTTTTATCCTTTATAATTTAGACAAGCCCAACGAATCTGGGCTTCCTTTGGCCAAATCTAAAACAAAATTGGATTCCTATGTATCAAAACCTAAACATAATTACTATATGTCTCAAATCCTAATTTGTAAAGATTTTTATGTCTAATACCTAATTTTTCTTTGATTCTAACGTAAGAAGAAAATTGAAGAACATAGCAGAAACCATGCCCCAAAATCCTTTACAATCGGATTTTTAAGATTTAGCAGGTACTCATCTTTCTCTCAAATTAAATGATAGTGATCCTCCAGGTGTTCTTTCATCAATTTCTTCGTAAAGCTTTTTTTTTAATTTTTTAATTTTTAAAAAAATCTTCAATCTTCCCTATAGATACTACAAGAAAAGGCAGGAAAACATGCATTAATATCCTTTCATAGCGCAAGATATATACATTTCTTGTATCATCGGCATTTCTAACTGTTAAAAAAAATGTACCTAAAAATACAGTTATTTTTTTTCTCTTCTTTTGAACTCCACCAAGGAACAAGAAATACTAGCAACTCTAGTTGTTGGACAAAGGCCACTGCGAAGAAACATAAACAAAAAAGCAATTAGGTGAATTAGTTAATCGCCCAAAATTTATTTAAGTACAATTGCTTACTTCTGTCATCTTCACAGATATCACCAATGAGGATGTCGCCAGCGCCGAATGGTGGTGGGGTGGTGAGCCTGTCAGATTGGGTGAAGGTTGGTTAGGTAGGATTAGGTGTTGGGGATCTAGGGTTTGAAAATTGAATGTTGAAACTTGAAATGTGTTAAAACTCATTTGTGGGGAGGTAATTATCAGGCAGCAAATATATATATATAAGCCTTTAAGTGGAATGACGTCGTTTTGATGTTGAGGGAGAAAAGAAAACATAAGCATGCAAGCATAGGCAGTGCTGGTACTGCTTGGAAGTCCAGGCATCCCCCCTTTGGGGCATTTCAACAAACACTTTGCAGGGGTCACATTTCGACTTAAATATGGGGTATTGTTGGTTTTTATAAGGCATTACAACATGTTTGTGCTGAAATTAGTCCCACATTGAAAAACTATAGTTCCTTGAGGGCATGTTTGGTACCCCTCACTATATTGGATTGGGTTAAATAGCACTTGAAACCCTATGTTTGGTAAGAGGAGGACTAACTTAAATGTGATTAAATAGTCTAACAGTAAAAAATTTGCCTCACTCGCTTGTTTAATATAACGAGCTTGAAACATGGCTCGCAAAATAGCGAGCTTGCTAAACAGAGCAAGCGAGTTTGACGATAACCAACTTCTTCTTCGTCTTCACTAGAATTGTCACCACCATATCCCCAGCTGAACCACCAGAATCACCACAGAAAGTCGTCAAACCCAGTCACTGAAACCATCCACCACCAATTCAAGCCCAGCCACTTGAATCAACCACCACCAATTCAAACCCACCCACTTGAATCAACCACCACCAATTCAAATCCAGTGGAACCAAAACCAAATTCAACCTAAATTCAACCACCACTGTCAAACCCAATTGAACCCTATGAAAAATCATCAACCATTGACCATGGCTCAATGAAATCAGATGGAGATTTGTGACTTCAAAGGAGATGAAAATCTGTGACTTCAAATGGGAATAAGAGAGAGAAAATGATGAGGAGGCAGAGAAAGGTTGGGAGGGGGAGATAGAAAAGGAGAGAGAAGGAGGAAGATATCATTGTATCAATATTGGAGAAAGAAAAAAAAAAGAACCAGAAAGTGAGATCGGGAGGAACAGAGAAAAAAGAAAAAAGAAAGGGGGCCTGGGAAGGAAGAAGAAAAAGAAAAAGGGGGGGAAAAGGAAGAAAAAAGAAGAAAAACATGAGATAAAGATAGTTTTAGCTTTTAAAATATTATAATTTTTTTATTTAATAAATTATACATTTTTCGTTGGTTTCTTTGTAGCATTTACTTAGTTTTAGGTCAAAATCCCTAATGAATTTAAATAATTGTTTTAATCTGATACAACACTAAATATAGGTCTTCACTATTTTTACAATCCAGCTTATTAGTCCGACACAGCACCAAACGTAGGTCAGTACTTGATCCAGCTTAAGTCAATTCGAGCTAATCCAAAACAGTCTCAGGATTTAGTCCAATCCATAATAATCCGGTGTACCAAACTACCCTGAAGGTCTTTATAAGACCTACTCTTGGAGATAGAATAGTTAGGATTGGGCTATGCCCAATTGTGTGGCTTGTAGGTTTGGCCTTTGGGTCAATGGTTAATTAATATACATAAATAATATATATTTAATTAGTCAAAAGATAGGCCTTAGGCCTGGGTGCTCTTGGACTCTGTGATTTAAAATTAAACCTAATTAATTTTGAGTTAATTATTTAATTAATTATTTTTCAAATATTAGACCCTCTGTTTAAAATACATTAAAAAAAAATGCATATATCATTCTAAGTCATATTCATGTTCATAGCCTGAGAGAAGCACACTAATTTTGCCAGAAATCAAAGTCCTAGTGCCAGGACTTTGATTTTAGGTAGTTTTATCCTAGTGGAGCATACGCATGCAGAACTACAAGCACTGAGTTGGGGCGAAATTTTGTTTCAAGGACATTGCAATCTACAAGCCTTTATCTGAAAACCAATCGGTTTTTATTTTATTGCATTGTTTAATTTTGTGATTTTATTTATTGTTGTATTTAATTGTTAAATTAAATTATTAATGTAATACTGATTGTTGTTTCTCCAACAATTTGAAAGAGAAATTTAATGGATCAACAATTAGTGTCTGCTAATGGTGTCAATGGGGCTAAAATCCTCACTCTGAAAAGCTAGAGAAGTTCGAAGGAGTGGACTTCAAATGGTTGCAACAAAAGATGTTTTATTTAACAACAATGAACTTGGCAAATGTTATCAAAGAAGAAGTTCTAGTGGCAAAAGAGGATCATATTGCAAAGGAAACTCTAAGTGCCATAGATGCTTAGAAGCATTCTGAATTTTGTTGCCGGAACTATATCTTGAACAATATGGATGATAATCTTTATGATATTTATTCATCTTGTAAAACAACCAAGGAATTATGGGAATCACTGAAGAAAAAATATAAAATTGAAAGATGTTGGTTCTACGAAGTTTTGTCATAGGCAGATTTCTGAAATTTAGTATTTGCCTATTTGTGTTCTTAAAAGACATGATTTATCAGTTGTCTAGGGTTCTGATTCTGGCATAACCCAAATATATGACTAGGGTTCGTGATCAATTCATGGAGACATGTGAGTGTACAACAAGGGATCTCTACCTTCAATAAAGGAGGAGAATGCTCAAAGATGTGACTCAAATGTCTTTGGCCAAAGAAATGAGCTAGATCAATAATAGAGATTGTGATCATGCTCCAATAAATCACATGAGACTGTAGATCATGCTAAGGCCTTTACATGAATTCCATGCCCCGATTAGCATGATTAAGAGCATTGATTAAGAGAAGGACCGTATTGCATGGTAATCTCAACTGAAAAGGTTCACAACCCCATTCTATATTGGTTTGGGCAACAATGATATGTTGCTAGACTTCAATCACGGTTTGTAGAAGCCCTGAGAACAAATATAATCTAGTTCTCATAAAGGGAGAATTAAAAAGGAGTTTTAATTCACAATCGATCAATAAAGAGTTTTGGATTGCCTACTACCTTGCCGATTAGAACTTAATGGATTGCACAACAAAAAGGTTAGATGAAAGGAAATAAATATGATGTGCATAGACTTATTAATTTAATGGAGATTGAATTAATTAAAACAATGCGTGAAATGGGTAGTTTGGGCCTAAACTATAAAATTGTGTTAAAGGTTCATTGGGCTTGGACCCATTGGGTTAGTAAAGACATATTAGCATAGTGAGATGACCACATAAGCCCAACATGCCCAATAGAAACCCTATGGCCGGTTTTACCTAGAGGGAGACTTAAGTCTCCTTCTTATGGGTCTATTTAAATGAACTTTGTCTCTTGAAAAAAGTTAGGATGTTTTTTAGCTAGTTTCAAGAGAGAAGTTCGAACACCATCAAGCTCCTCCCACCTAGCCAAAACCGGCCACCTTAGGAAGTGAGCACTAGCATACTTTCCTTCCTAGATTGCATCATATCCTCCATCTACCTTGGTGTGAAAAAGTTAGAGATCACCTTCATTGGTGATTTGGTGAATCTAGAAGGACTTCAATAAGGTGATCAACTCAAAGGATGTCAACCTTGAGTAATGCTTCAAGGGTCAAGTTTCTACTTTCTCTTTCTCTTAGTCTAGAATGTCTAGAAGTGGATTAGTCTAAACCAAGCCTCAAGATACTTGGGGTTAGTAATGTTATAGATCAAAGATTAAATTTTAAAGCTTTTGTTGCCTAAGGTTAATTGTAACCTTATTTTGTGCCTAAATATAACTAGGATTTAATGGTTCCTTCATAAGGGCCCTTCGATGCTTAAGTCAGAAAAATTATGTCAAGGAGATGTGTGTTTTTCATGAATGTTGCAGGAGGATTTTCTCACAGAGAGAGAGAGAGAGAGATAGAGAGAGAGAGAGAGAGAGAGAGAGAGAGAGAGAGAATAATCACTCATCTTGAGATCAAGAGTTGATTATCCCTTTTTTGGTTACCTTTTTGGTGTGTGACCGTTGGCTATAAATACGAGAATTATCTTGTAGTCAACTCTTGAATTAGTAAGGGAGGATAATTCCTTTCTCTTTATCCGAGGAGATGCATGAGATCATGGAAATTATTTGATTCCATTCTTCCTTGATTTGTGGAGATAAGCTTTATTTTAGACCCCATTAATTAGAATGTGCATCAATCTTAATTCTCACCAATCCTGAGCCAATAGCAAGGCATAGGTAGTGAAATGACACTACTACAAAAAAGCAAAAAGACGATGGTAAATCACCGTCGTGTATTGGGTTTTTCAATGGTCGTGGAATCCACCGTCATCTTTTCCCTCATAAACCACGACGCTAAATAACCGTCGTTGTTAAAATATACAACGTCATCAACAAATACAAAACGACGTCTTTGTACTGCAAAAAGATCTAAAAAAAGCAATCGAGGATGATAATAGACGACCAACTCTCTAAAAAAACCGTCGTTAAAAAGGAAAAATATGACACAGAACAAGGCCGCAAGATAGACATACAACGACGAAAATACAAATACGACGACGTTAAATATAATTTTCACGACAATAAAAAATATGACGTCTTTAAATACATTAGAAGACGACGTTATTGATACCTACTACGTCGCATATATAAAAACAACCGTCGTAAAATTAATTTTTCACTTCGATTTTTTGATAAAAGATGACGTGGAAACAGTTGTCAGTGTCATTATTTACGACGTATATGTTTATAGAGTAGACGTTGAAAAACTAAACAACGTCGGTTACAAATATATGAGAGTCGTATTACAAAATTTATACGTCCTATTTTCAGAAACAAAAAACGACGATAAATATTAGACGTTGTTAAATAAAACAACGTCGGAAAAAAATAAAAACAGACGTGTTTAGTCTGCAAAAGTTCTAGAAAATAGTCGAGGATGAGAATAGACGACCAACTCAAAAAAATCACCGTCGTTAAAAAGGAAAAATATGACACATATTAAAAGAACAAGGCCGCAAGATATACATACAACGACGACAACTAAAATACTACGCCGTTAAATATAATTTACACGACAAGAAAAAATATGACGTCTTTAAATACATGAGAAGACGACGTTATTGAAATCTACTACGTCTCTTATTTACAAAAAACCGTCGTGAAATAAATTTTCCACTTCGATTTTTCTAAAAAATATGACGTGGAAATAGTTGTCAGTGTCATTATTTACGACGTATACATTTATATAGTCGACGTTGTATTTATATGTATTCATTACTCACGACGCACTTAATAATATAGACGACGTTGAACTTCTAAACAACGTCGGTTCCAAATAAATGAGAGCCGTATTACAGAACATATAGACGGCGTAGATTATGATGAGAGCCGTATTACAAATAACGTCGTTTAATTGTTATTAGACGGCGGTTATAATGAATTTCCGTCGGAATTCATTTCGTTCCTCTTCGTTTATAAAAGAACTTGCGACGTGGAAAATGTATGATGACGTCGTATTTTTTAACGTTCAGATTATATATCTCGTTTTTTAGACGTCGGTATTATGGGATTGGAGTCGTGTTATTCTGAATTACATGGCGGTTCTTAATCCTTCACCGACGTGATATCCTGAATAATTGCTTCACAATAGCGTCGTGGTTCTTCATTGTTACGTTGCTTTAAGACGTCGGTAAATATGCTGAATAACTGATTCACAATAACGTCGTGTTTTATTTGAACGTAGAAAGTGAAGAAATCGCATTACAATATATTACAAAATTAATGTCATACACTGCCAATTACATAAGCATCATTCAATCCATATATCTTCACACCCATCTCGAATATTTTGACCGCCTAACTCACCTACCAGTTCATCAAATGTGTCAACATTTGGCATCCCTCTAGTAAATGGCTCACACTCAATTATCACATCACCTAAGACTTCATCACCAATAACATCATTATATTCTCTATTAGGCATTGATAACACTACCGACCAACCACGATGCATCGGGCCGTCAACAAAAAATATTTGTTTGACTTGAGAAGCCAAAACAAATTGGTCATTCCTATGTCCAATTTTACTCAAATCTACAAGGGTAAATCCAAGTTCGTCGACTACAAGACCAGAACTATCTATCCAATCACATCTAAAAACTGGGATTGTAAACTTTTGGTAGTCAAGGTCCCAAATTTCTTGAATGACACCATAGAAACCCATATTTGAGAGAATTGGGTTTTTATCCTTGGCACTAGCAACTTGCATGGTATGTGCAAGTAAATAAACTCCACTATTTTGAGTTGTCCGCACATCATCTTGTGCCTTGATATTGAATTTAATACCTTTAATAAGATAGCTCCTATATAATGGCACTGACATGTTTGGACCAGCTGCTAGCCACCTTAAATTTTCTGATATGCCATGATTGTCTTCCTCAAGTTCACTTTAAACCTGCAAATTAATCATATCTTAATTCAATCTAACATATAAATAAGAAGAAAATTAAAAGAGAAATATGTTATTCAACAACATATACCTTGAAGCGTAGCCATTGAATGAAAGTGCTATTGTGCTTATCCTGCAGCTACTTTGTTCTCTTTCTAAATTTTGGATAAGCAGTCTTGATGTGAATCATATGTTGCCTACATGACACGAAAAATTCAAGCATTACGGTCCTAAATATAGAAGATAAACATAAGAAATAATTTAAAATGGAAACTTAAAGAATAAAGCTCATACGTACTCGATATAAGGTAGGACTTCCTCCGTATTCTCCAAGACATATAGATGTGCTTGATTCAACAGGTCCTGATCAACTACGCTCACTGTGCAACCTGATAATGGCTTTGAAAGTCCTATCTTTTGGCTTGAAGGCACTCCAACTGTACTAACATCAGATAAATGCTGAGTACAACACTCTACCGCTTCTTCAGCTATATACCGCTCAGCAATGCAACCTTCGGGACGAGTACGATTCTGAACATACCCCTTCAGCACTTTCATATATCTTTCAAACGGATACATCCACCTAAAATATACTGGCCCACATAGACGAACTTCTCTGACAAGATGTACTACTAGATGAACCATGATATCAAAGAATGAAGGGGGAAAGTACTTCTCAAGCAAACACAGAGTAACTACTACATCTTCTTCCAACTTATCTAGCTTGGAAACATCAACAGTCTTTGCACATATAGCATTGAAGAAGAAGCACAAACGAGTTATTGCATACCTTGCAGGCTTCTCCAAAACAGAACGAATTGCCACAGGGAGCAATTGTTGCATTAAGGTATGACAATCATGTGATTTAAGGCCAAGAAGTCTTGAATCTTGTAAAGATACAAGATTTTTAATATTTGAAGAATAACCTTCAGGGACCTTCATACCATAGAAAGAATTGCAAACCTCTCTCTTCTCTGCTCTTGACAAATTCCAAGGCCCAGGAGGCAAACGAGTACTTCTTTCTCCATACTCGGGTTGCAAATCAGTTTTGACCCCCATGTTCAATAAATCTAATCGAGCAGCAATCCCATCTTTATTTTTTCCAGGGATTTCCAGCAATGTACCAATGATACTATCACAAACATTCTTCTCAATGTGCATAACATCTAGGGCATGCCTCACAGGAAGGTATTTCCAATACTCGAGATCAAAGAATATTGATTTCTTCTTCCAACAAACTCTGTCACCATTTTCAACCATATGCAGCACTTCTTCTCCGGTTCGGGAGGTATGCCATATTCAGGTTTCCCATTAAAAGCTGCACGTTGCCTCCTATATGGATGATTGATTGGTAACCATTTTCTATGCCCAATGTAACAAATTGTGTGGCCATTTTTCAACCTGTGACTAGGTGTATCATCGCCGCATATTGGACAAGCTTTATATCCTTTAACAACACAACCAGATAAGTTTCCATAGGCGGGGAAATCATTAATTGTCCACATTAATGCAGCTCTGAGTGTAAAGTATTCTCCATTATGTGCATCATACACTCCTCTAATCCCATCCCACAAAGATTTTAAATCATCAATCAAAGGCTCCAAGTAGACGTCTATATCATTTCCGGGTTGTTTAGGACCGGAAATCAATAAGGTTAACATCATGAACTTTCGTTTCATGCACAGCCATGGAGGGAGATTATATGTAACTAAGATAACCGGCCAACAACTATATCTGCTACTTAGAGAACTGTGGGGATTGAATCCATCAGATGAAAGAGCCAATCTCAAGTTTCTCGGCTCATTACCAAACTCAGGCCATTTATCATCAAGAAGTTTCCAAGACGGGGAATCCGCCGGATGAGACATCTGACCGTCAATTGATTTTCTAGCAGCATGCCAAGTCAAACTCTTAGCTGTCTCATGTGATTGAAACATCCTTTTAAACCTTGGAATTGGAGGAAAATACCACACCACCTTCGCTGGCACACCCTCTTTCAAGATTGAATCTTTGGCTTCCTTCCACCTTGAGATACCACAAGTAGGACAATTAGTTGAATCCTCATACTCCTTCCTATACAAGATGCAATCATTGGGGCATGCGTGCATTTTCTCATAACTCAGCCCCAATGCACACAAAGTCTTTTTAGCCTCATACATAGAGGTTGGTATTGTATTTCCTTCTGGAAGCAAATCGCCTTGAAGTATCAATAATTCTGTAAAACAGACATCACTCATCCCATGTTTTGCCTTCAAATTATACAACTTCACTAATGCCGATAACTTCGTGTACTTTCTACAACCAGGGTACACTGGTTGATCTCCATCCCCAATCACATTGGCAAACTCATACGGATCGGAACCAAAATCATTATCATCCATATCAATTTCTTCAGACACAAAACTGTACCTACTATGGCCATCATCTTCTTCAACATTTCTACTAGCATTAGTAGTTGCTTCCCAAGGTTCTCCGTGAAATGTCCAATTCTTATAGCTTTGGTCAATTCCATTAAAGTATAAGTGATCCCTTATAATTCCAACCCCAAACAACTTCAAATTAACACATTTAACACATGGACAACGGATATGTGTTGTAGTTAGAAGATTTTCTACAGCAAAGTTCAAAAATGCTTCCACCCCAAACTCATATGCCTTCGATCTTCTATCCGAGTGCATCCATGACTTATCCATCTCCGACACTATAACCTATTATCTATAATAAAGTGAAAATACAGGCAATGACCATCACTATAGCAGATTATACAAAGATCTAATAGCAAGTAATACACAACAGAGACGACGGGTTTTAAACAAAAACAGACGTATTTAGCATATATAGACGACGGATTTTTAACAGACGTCGTCTAATATAAGTAATACAAACGACGGTTTATGAAAACACCGTCGTGTATAAGTAATACAACGACGGTTTTTTCATAAACCGTCGTGTAATCGTCGTCGTATGCCTAAAAAGGCGTCGTGTCTCAGTTTATTTTCAAGAACCCAAAACCCATTAAGAACACAACATATATATGAAACCAAGCAAGAAAACAACATATACATGAAACCAAGCATGAAAACAATAAATCCATTCCCAATTCAACATAACATAGGGTGATTAAAAGATCCGACAAAATTAAATCCATTCCCAATTCAACATAACAGATAATGTAATCCATGAACCCATTAAACAGAAAATCCATGAACCCATACTTATAAGCACATTATTAACGGATCGCAAAGCATATACCTAAAACCCTTTAACAAAACAACCTAATATCATTCAATGAATTTACAAGGGGAAGATAGGGTTTGTATTTACAGGTTGGACGAGCTCACAGATTCGACGGAGCAGAAGTGACAGAGCAACTTTTAATTAGAGCAGAAGTGAGAGAGCGAAATGTTATGTTGCGCGAAATCTGAAAATTTTAGGGTTCAGGGTTAGAAGAATAAGATTAAGAGCCAAATATAAAAAAATTTAGGACGCGCGAAAATTTTTAGAGCGCGCGCTCTTTAAAACGTCGAAAGAAAAACCATGGCGAAAGTTCTACAAGAACCGACGTAAATGTAATATTCCACGACGGAAACACTGAACGTAACGCCGTTTATTTTGACGCTTCATTTTTCGGATTAATTTTAAATTTATTTTCAATATTTTGATATAAAGACGACTGAAAAACCACGTCGGGGTTAAGAAATTGAAAACGTTGTAAATTATAATACACGACTTACATATTAAAATGACGTCGTTTAAAGTAGAAACCATGTCGGATAATTTACTGCACGACGTAACATATGTATTCCACGACTCAACCACCGTCGTTAACAATTAATACCCTAAACCCTTAAAACTAAATTATATAATTTTAAAAATTAAGTTTATAAAAGGGTTTATGGTTTTACAGCCTAATATATACCCTAGACTACCCAAAAATTATACTTTAAAAATAAACCCCAATAAATAACAACCCTAATCTCTAAACCCTTGACTCTAAACCCTAAACCATAAAACTAGAAGTGATTTTATGACTCATCAAAATAATTTTGTTTTGGATGTTCATTTTAAATTTTTGTTATTCAAAATGAATTTTTTCAAGGTTTAGGGGGAAGAAAATATATCAATGACTTCATAGGAGTTGACTTTGCATTTTTCTGATTTATTTTAAATTTATTTTGAATATTTTGATATAAAAATAATAAAATATTCTTATCACAACAACAAACCACGTCGGTGTTAATAAATTGTAGACGTTGTAAATTGTAATAGACGTCTAAGTTGTTAAAATGACGTCGTTTAAATGAGAAACGATGGCGGATATTTAACTATCCGACGTAAAATATATATTCCTCGACTTAACGCTGTCGTTACAAAGTACTACCCTGAACCCTTAAGAAATTGAAGACGTTGTAAACCTTAAACGACTCCATTGTTCAAAGAACGTCGTCTAAATATCCTTTTACGTCGGATTTGTTTAAAACGAAACCACAAAAAACGACGGCTTTTGACTTTATTACGTCGTTGGAAAATTATTACACGTCGGTAACGCATTTTGTATGTTTGTTTTTGTTTTTACTTTAAGAAAACCTCAACAAATTTTTACATTATATATTATAGACAAAATTTGTACATTATACATAAATATCAAGTGTTCAATAATTCCCCTATTCCAGTTGAAGGCAAACAAACTCTGCCCATTCATTCCGGACTTCATCAATTGCTTCTTGGGGGTATGGCTCTTCCTGTTTTCCCTTCGCATACTGCATAAAAACAATGACTATTAGGGTTTATAAATAAAAGGAAATTCAATCACAGACGACCATAACCGACGTAGTATATCTATTCAACGATGGTAATTTTACATGACCGTCGTTGATAATACAAAAAATGACGTAAAATGTTTGAAGGTTATTTCTTCTTACCTTCTTCTCAAACCCCAAGGAAGGATCCATGATGATGTCCTTCATGAAGCGCATCACGTAATACCCGCATTCGACATTGCTGGGTTGCTTTGGTGTGCCTGACAGAGTTTTCCAAATGACTGCCTTACGGCCTGATCTGGCTATGTGGGAATTATAAATTTTTATGGCATTGTTCACGATGTTTTTGGCATCTTCATCGACCACACGATTTCCTGGCAGAGGATCCAGAAAATAGACTGTTTCCCTCTTTGCTCTTACAAACAGCAAGATCCAATGACGGCTGCACAAAATTAATATAAAAACGACGGTTATTTACAAAAACGACGTATTATAATATTTCACACGACGAAATAAAGTAGCAATCGACGACATTATATATTTATCACGACGATAAATAACTACCGACGTGGTTAGTCGTTTCAAACGACTCAATAAAATAAAACACCGACGTGGTTAGTTTATACGCTGTCATTTATTGAAAATCATAAAAACAAAATCCTGTTAAGGAGACTAACCCTGGATTGTAAGGCATCAGGAAAATCTGTTCACCGTCAGTCTTCTGAAGTCGTGATGCTACCATTCGTGATCTGTCAGCTATTGTGCCAGAGCTGGCACTAACTGTAGCAGGGTCGATAAAGCCAACCATTGTGCACATATTTGCTTGTTTTAAAACATCGTGTAAGTACCTAAATATATAAAATAATATAAACAAGTCAGTGCAAAAAAAACACACGACGGTTATGTATAACAAAACGACGTATTATAAGGTTTCACACGACGTACTGAAATAGACAACGACGTTATAATAAATTTATCACGACGGTACATACTAACGACGTGGTTAGTTAGTTAAGACGACGCAATAAATAAACCAACGACGTATTATTTTAGAATGACAAACCTCATATATACAGCAATGACTGTAGCTCCTATTTCCTCCATGCCTGCAAATTGTGTAATATCTTCAGGCAGGAGGAAGGTATCGCGCTCTAGACCAAAGACCTCCTTATCAATTGTAAAGTGCAGGGTCTTATCCTGAGGCACGAGTGTCGTTTCCACATAACGACAAAGGGTTTGTAAAGAAGATGGCGCCTCCATATTTGAATAATCAACAACTTTATTAACCTGTTTAAAGAAATAAAAAAAATGACGTGGTAATTCAATAAAAACGACGGTTTAAGGAATAAAACGTCGTCTGAAAACAATTTAAACGACGGTGAAAAAACCGTCGTGGTGAATTATTTATTACGTCTTAGAAAACAATTCCGCCGTCTAAGTTGTAAACAAACGACGGTTTAAAGAAAAATATCGACGTCTGGAATTTTGAAAAACAAATAAAAAAGGCAAAGTTATGTGAACATACCTGGTCGTCATCTTCTTTCTGCTTTTCATCTTGTTTTTCTTCTTTATTCTCTTCATCTATGACGTCGGGAATGATTAACTCCGTCGTCTAAAAACCACAAAGTTTTAAAAATAACGACGTTTAATGGCGTGTAAAACAAGTAAACTAAATACGACGTGGTATTGAAATACAAACGACAGTTTATTTTTAAAATCGTCGTGGTATGTATTTCAAACGACGGTTTTATTAATAATAACGACGTCTAATGGTTTTTAAAAAAACAGAGAATTCAAAGTTCAGATATGTTACCTTTTCTTCCTGATGTTTCCCATTTTTGGCAGTATCATCCTCAAAATGCTGGGATCTCACATCACCTCCAGAGCAGCTTGCTTTGTCAGACATTGGATTTTTGGGACTTTGGCTAATTCTGGGTTTAAGCATGCTTGGATCAAAATTGGGAATTAATTGGGAAAGCTGACTCAGGAAATGCTCCCTCTCAGCCTCTACCAATTGTTTCGTTCTAGCCTCCATCCTTAAAGCCTCTTCCCTTGCCTTAGCCTCCATCTTTCTAGTCTCTTCTTGAAGGAGAACTCTTAAACTGTCCTTCAAACGGTCGTCAAAGCTCACTCTCTGTGGTTTGGGTAAATTGAAATATTGCTTTGGTGAGATCCCAGCACCTACTCCTCTGACTCTGCCTGGATGCTCGGGGCCCAAAGCCATGGTCAGCACATCATTGCTGCCAGAGACGGTGACTTTGCCTTCCGAGACTTGTTTTTGCAAATCATCCTGAAACAAAGATATATAAAAAAGTAAGAACAAAAACACACGACGGTTATTTATATACAAACGACGAATTATATAATTTCACACGACGCAATAACATATAAATCGACGTTATTATAATTTATCACGACGGTAGCTATACCGACGTGGTTAGTTTTTTAAAACGACGAACTTAATAAACCACCGACGTCTTATGTAACAGAGGGATGATTCAATATTCATACCTTTAACGCCGTTGTTTAAAACATTTCGACGTAGTAATTTAATACAGACGACGCGAAATTGAACCACCGATATCTTATGCTATAATTACAGAAAACAGAGTTGTGATTCCTATTTAGACCTTTAACGATGTGTTTTAAAAAATGTCGACGTGGTAATATCATTCACACGACGCAAAATATAACATAAGACGTAATAAGAATTATTCACAGTTTAATAAAAATTTAAAACAGAGTGAGTAGGCTTACAATTAATTTTGCTTTCTCTGCCACCTTTGGATCCGGGATGTTACCATGTTTGTCCTGTCTAGCTCTCTTCCATAAGGTAGATCGATCAATTTCTACCCCAGGCATGGTTTCCTCTAATTGATCCTCCAAACCAGCATATCCTTTTCGAGACAATCGATGATTGTACTCGAGTTTCTCCCTAATCTGTGCATGTTGAGAATGCACAGACTCAAAATCTTTGGATAACCTTGAAGCTACAAAGGCATCCCATTGTGCTTTCTCTATGAATTTATATGTTTCAAGGGGTTGGCTTAATCTCTCCCTGTCATTGGTGTATGGAAGGATATAATGCCTCGTTAGTGTAGACTTGAAATCCTTCCATTTCTTGGCAGCAGAAGCTAAGACAGAGTTCTTGCCCCCTTGACCTACTACAAAAGCAATGTCAACTGCTTCCCAAATCTGCTCCTTTATATCCTTGGGGATTTGAGCCTATTTCAAGTCCACAAGTGGGACTCTGGAGCGTGCCAACACACCAATATAGGACTGCATCTCACTGTGTGCTTGGCCAATTCCTTTCCCCCTTTTATTGTACTCAACAATTGGCCTCAGTTTCTGAAGTTTTCTCTTCACAACACGAGGCATTGTGCTCATACCTCGACCAGCCTTTGAATCATCAGAGATTGTTGTCGCGCTGGTTGGTTCTGTATCAGCAGATGATGAAGCAAACTTCATCTTCTTCGAAGACTTCATTATCTTCGAAGACTTCTCTTGAGGAGGTACTTGCTCCTTACCTCCATTTTTGTTGGAGCCAGAATCCTTACTTTGGTCTTGGTGAGAAACCATTTTTACAGACAAAACTGCAAGTGAAAATATTTCAAGAAAAGATTAAGAACACAAACGACGGTTATTAATAAAAGACGACGTATGATATGATTTTAAACGACACAATGAAATAATATCAGACGTAATAAATGTTTAAAACCAAGGTAATTAAACAACGACGAAATAATTAACTACAAACGACGTAATAATAAACTTTAAACGACGGAATATTTATATAACGTCGTGGTATTGATGTTCACACGACGTCAGTAGTAATATACCGTCGTCTATATAAGGATCCAAAACCCTTCTTTCTTTCTCTGTGAATGTTTGATTGCAGATTTGATTTTTCTGAACCATGGTTTTTGTTTTCTAATTTGATAAAATACAAGGCCAAGAAAGAAATTTTTGGAATCTTATATAGACGACGGTATTTTAATATGACGTCGTGGTATTAACATTCACACGACGTAAAACAATAAGATACTGTCGTCTATATTAGATACCAACCCTAATTTCTTTTTCTTTATATTTTATCAAATTAGGGAAAAACAAAAACCATTGTTCAGAGAAATCAAACCTGCAATTAAACAAGCAAATAAAAAAAAGACTATAATTTTAAAAACAACTTTGTCAATTTTCAGACGACGCTAGAACGACTGACGAACCGTCGTGGTCTACATATTTAACCACGTAAATAAGAAGCTACCGTCGTCTTATTTAGTTGAGGTAGTTGTCTTCAAAGTTGGAAACTTTCCCTCTTTGTCTGTATATTTTTTCGAACTTGGAAAGAAGTAAAATGATTTTGGCCAGAAAAAAGGTAAAAAGATTTTTCAAACAAAAAACGTATGAGCATGCAAAACAGCAACCAAAATAGTGAAAATGAAAGCTTACCTTTTGCGTGCAATGAAAGCAAGAGGAAGACGATCGATGTTTAAGTTCAGAGACGACGAAGAAGACGAGAGGAAGACGATGAGATACTCTGAAAGTGCTCTGACAAGGAAAAAAGTCTAAAAGTTTTCTCTGGGAGATTGAAATTTTTAATCGGGTTTGGAAACAGTGCATGTGTAAGTCAGGTACACGAAAAGTTGCTTACATATAAAACCATTTCAAAAAATAATACGGCGGTTACATATAACTACGACGTATAAATTACAAAATACGACAGTACGTTTAACTTCGGACGTGGTAAATAAGTACGACAGTAGTGTTGTAGGTACCGTCGTAGTAAACTCAAAAATTAAAGTACATAAGTAATAACTCGCGTCATGGTAGATCATTTAACACGTCGATTTTATTAATGTACCGACGTGGATTTATGTAATATACGTCGGTAATAACGACGTTGATTTTGCAATTTAAACGGCGGTTTTTTTGTAAGGACCGCCGTTGATTTTAAAAATTTATTCTATAAATTTGTCGCTTTCATTCATTTTCGGTTTACATCTAGGGTTCCAAGTTCTTCCTCTCTCAGAGACACTGTCTCTCACATCTCAAAGACAGTAATTTGGATGTCTTTCTCAAAGAGAAATTGAGCTTACTCGCATCAAATCTATGTCCACAAGAAGAAGCTTGTCAACTAGCCTTCTCACTTCCTTGATCAAGCCTGATAGGACATTTAGTGCTTCTGAATACTCCTTGCTTTCCATCAAAAGAGATGCAAGCCTGGCCTCCACTTGCTGTCGAAGGAAAGTTCGCTTCTCAGGGAAATCTGAAGATCAGATGTGCCTGATCCTCTGCTTGATTTTCTTGGCTAAGAAGATCCGTCAGATTTGTGATAGCCTCTTCCTTTATCCGTAGAGCTTCAGAAGAAGAAGATGGGTTTCAAGAATGCAATAAAGAATAGAAACGGCTTCATGAATGCGATAAAGCATGAGCAATCGAATCAGTGCTTTGAACTATACTCTGAACTATACAAGTCAATGCTTTGAACTATACAAGTCCTGCAGAAAGATAAAGGACCAAACTGTTAAAGAAACTGAAACTATTAAAGAAACCATAAACTAACACGACGCAATATTTGTTTTGTGACGTGGAATCTTTTCATTTAAAGTCGTTAGGTTTAATATAACCGACGTGGATTTGAATTGTTAAAATTATGAATAGAAATTTTTTTCCCGTGACCTTTCAGTTTATTTTTCAATTACAGTGCGTTATAAATAGAGTTTTTTTTCCGGAGGAAATTTAAAATGAAGGAAATTAATGTTCTGGATTATGTAAAGTTTCTTTTTTGGATGACAGATTTCAATTCTTGTCATTAAGTAGATCTACCGACGTAGGATAAGAAAATAAAGGAAAAAATTGTTAACAAAAATTCTTATTAAGACGACGGTTTAAATTAAAGGTACGACGTATAAAATTAATAAATACGACGTTAAATTTTATAGTACGATTTAAAGATAACGTCGTAGAACTATACGAGAATGACGTCGTTATATTTATATTTTCCGTCGTTGTACATTAATTTAATACGGCGACATTTTGTATTTTAAAGCCGTGGATTTGTTTGTAATTATACGGCGTCTTATACGAAAATTTCGTCGTGTTATTTTATGAGTAAAAACGGCGGCTTTTATTGAAATCGTCGTCTTTACTTTCTACGTCGGTCGATTCATAACTTCTGCCGTTCTTTGTTGGCTTTGATTTTACACTGCGGAAATCTGTTTCAAATAGACGTCGGTTTTTTAATTAGGTACGTCGTTGTTTTTGAACAGCCATTTGAATCTCCATTTTTAGTTGTCTAAGGTGGTATTACACGACGGTATTTTTAGAACCGTCGTCTTTTTAAAAACCACGACGGTTTTCACTTAGACCGTCGTTGTTTTCTGGTCGTCTTTTTCACTTTTTGTAGTAGTGTGAGAGCAAGTCAAGCCCATATTTGGAACCACATTTTCAGCTTCATAAATTCTACGTCCCTCAAATGTGCAGTTCAATTAGGTATCCCATAAAACTTTCCGAGCTTGTCTCTGCCCTACCAATTTCCCTAGAAAAAGCTCATTTCATCCCACACCTCATGCGAATCTTAGTCCAATCCAGCTTCTTTGCTAGAGAAAGTCTGAGTGGCAGCGACAAACAAGGTTATGTACTAACAATTGCATCCTCACTCCTCCTGAAAGACAATCACATGAGCGAAAGGCCTTTCTTACTTGCCATGCTCAATCCCATCAGATCTAGCCGCGGATCTGTGGGGCTACAAGTTCTTTCCGGCCACAATGTGGAGTCGCGGCATAAGGAGCTGCGGTAGAGTGTGGCAAAGGCGTGACGGTGGCCACGGTTGAGGGATGTGGAGCCGCTGCTTCGATAGCGAAGTGCAGCGGTTGGTTTGACGTCGCGCCGTCATGGTTGCTCGGACCTGTCGTTGCAGTCTTACTTCTTATACGCTTGCGTCCAACCATGGTTTTTTAGAAGGCTTCAATTGAGTGATGAGTAGGAGGCAACATATTCTTTTGATTCAAGAGCATGTGTAGAGTATAACTCGTGCTCTCAATGAAAGCACCAAAATGTTTGAGCAAAATTCCCCATGGGGAATATTTGCACGTAGATTCTTTGACCTTCAAACTTCCTTCTTTTTCTTTTTCCTCGATCCTTGCGAAAAAGGTTGGAGTAAATAGACCACACTCAGGGGGTACTGGCCAAAGGCCCTCCGATGCCTAAGTTAGTTAGATGATCTTGAGAAATATACAAAAATAATAGAGAAGGTCTTAGTTTTCTCTACAGTATGAGAGAACTAGGTGGCCGGAGCCGTGTGTGGTAGTGGTCGGAGCCATGATAGAGAGAGAGGGAGCCGAGAGTGGCGTGAGAGAGAGAGAGAGAGGATTTCGGCTAGGGTTTTCGAATTACCTCGTATATGTGATGTAGCCATGTATTTATAGTGCTCCTTGTCAGCTAGGGTTGGAGAATAATTCTTATTTAATTAGGACTATTCTTACCCAAAAATAGGAGATTTGAATTAATCAAAGAGATTTAGTGGAAATCCCCTCCTTAATTTAGGAAGATATTCTCATCTTAAATGAATTATAATCTCCCTAATTAAATAGGATTAATTAGAGTAACTAATTGACCTAGGGCATTTCCCTTTTCCACGTGTCACCCGTTCATTGGTCATCAAAATATATGCTCCCACAATAATAATCAAAGAGTTAAATAATTTTGGTTTTGGCTAATATTTTGCATAGGTGTTTCTTGAATAATAGCCTAAAAAATGAACGATTTGGATCGTGAAAAAATTGATACTATATTTCCTAGGAATGTTCACAATAATTATGAAATAGTTACATGAAAATGTTCACAATAATTATCAACAGTTAAATGAAATCTGTCTTGCCTAATTTTTTTTTTTTCCAAAAGTGTTTCTTGAATAATGACCTAAAAAATGAACAATTTGTATCATAAGAAAAAAATTGACACAACTTTTTAGTAAAAAATGGTGTGGAAGTAGCATACCATATCACTGATTGATTAGTATGCTACGGTTTATACTACTTGCATGCATTTATTTTACGCATTTATTTTTAATATCGCAAATGGTCCTTGAGGTTTGTACAATTATCACATTTGGTCCTTATTTTATTTTATATTTTGTGACATTATTGGTCCTTTATGTTACACCTCACACATCAAAATGTCATGCCGTCAGTTTTTGTCAAAGATGTTAAATTGATGACATGGAACTTAAGTAGAACCCACATGTCCAACGAAATTGTGCCACATAGATTTGAATAAAAAATCATAAAAAATTAGGACCAAGGGTCATAAAAATAGTTCACTCAAGGACCATTTGTGATAAAAAGCATTTTTTTTTAAAAAAAATTTTTGGCTTAATATCAAAAAACGTCCTTAAGGTTTACAAAACTATCAAATTGCATCCTTAATTTTTTAATTTTTTTTTAGTCATTCGTGGTCCTCAAGGTTAGTCTGTGCAATCATAAATGGTCCATGCCGTTAAGTTCCGTCAAAAACTCCGTTACTTTGCTGACGTGGTATATATATATATATCACAAAGAGTGTTGCTAAATGAACCCTAAAATTAACTAAATACACCCTATAATTTAAGTTAACCTTAATATTTTAATCAAAATATAAAATTAACTAAGTACACCTTATTTAACTACCAAAAATAGCCCTAGTACAACACTCCAATACCAATCCTAAACCAGCTTTCTCTTTTTACATGAATTTGTACCCTCTTTTCAGATTTTGGGTTTCATCAAAATCTTTAATTTCGTAGTACCAATCCTAAACTAGTACTCGCTGCGTTATTCGTGAGCACCAAGCAATACAAAGACTTTTCTACGTTTGATAAGGGTTGAATATAGTGAGTAAGGTGTACTTATTACAATTTTATTTATTTCACAATTCAATATATCTTTTTTTATCATTTTATATTAGGGTAAATTAGTAATTTAATAAATAGTTTGGTAGTAGGGTGTACTCAGTTAATTTTAGGGTTCGTTTAGCAACACTCTATCACAAAACATCCCTGAAGTTCATGCACCTAACACAAATGGTCCTTGCAAAATTTTTAAATTTTTTTCATTTAAAATTCATAAACTTTTGGTTTTCTTTTTAAAATTATTTATAAATGAAAAAACCATTTATGAAAGGATTTTAACCTTGAGGATAGCATTTATGAACCCTAAACCCGTGGTTTATTCATTTTTAAATTTTATGAATTTTTAAATTATTTTTAAAAACTCCATTAGTTTGTTGATGTGGCATATATGTGGAGCCCACATCTACAATAATATAGTGTCACGTGTATTTAAAATACAATATATATTTTTAAATAATTTAAAATTCATAAAAATTTAAAAAGAAAATCAAAATTTTATGAATTTTAAATTTTAAATTTTAAATTTTTCATAAGGATCATTTGTGATAGGTGCATGAACCTCAGAGATCATTTGTAACGGAGTTTTTGACGGAACCTAATGGCATGGACCATTTGTGATCACACATACTAACCTTGAGGACCACGAATGACACTAAAAAATAATAAGGATGCAATCTGATAGTTTCATAAACCTTAGGGACGTTTTGTGATATTAAGCCTTTTTTTTTTAATTATACAATCGATATTTGGGAGTAGAGTGTTTTTACACACAATGCCAAGATGCCATGGGAGCAGTGGCGGAGTCAGGAATCTTGCGCATCATTTTGAGACCCTGGACCAATATTTCCTCTAAAGTAAAAATCAAGAAATAAATTTTAAATTATAGATTTTAGAGATCAAGTTATGATTGTTGTATGTATAAAACCCTTGTATTCTCTTTCAATATTCAATTCAATTCATATACAACATTAAATTATTTGCACAAAGAGACAAAGAGAGAAAGAGAGAAAGAGAAGGAGAGTAGCAGGGAAGAAGAAAAGAGAAAGGAAAGAGAGAGACACAGAGAATGAAGAAAATAGAGAGTTGAGAAGAGGCATGGGACTTGATAGGATTTTTAGTACCTGTGCAAATAGGGTTAAAATCACATAAAATACTTGCAAGAATATAAGGCTATTGTAGTATAGATGCTCATGCAAGGTCGGTCTCCTCAAGGAATAATTAGCAATTTATGTAAAAAAATTTCCAATTAACTACTTAAAATTAAAAGCTGAGACGGATGATTCTAAAATTGTTTGATAACAAAAATAAATTTAAAAAAAAAAACAAATACGATTGAATGAAAGAGTTTTAAAAACCAATTTATAAAAACACTAAGGTTTCACCATCACCTAGCAATCCTATGAATTTTTACCAATTACTTATATTTTGCACATGCCACTTTGAAGGTTAGGTTTTTCTAATTTATATTCTACTTGGAACCTCCAATACAGAACGTATATCCAACATGCAATCCGTCTGGACGTTCGGATCAAATCTGAACATGAAAGACTCATAAAGTTTTGTGAAAACCCTTTGAAAAACCATGCACACCTTAAGACGTGGTGTTCATCTTAAGTGAAATTACAATTATTAATCACAAGAAGCCAGCGTCAATTTCAGGGAACCTTCCGACCAAAATTGCATCTAATTACTTTTCTAAAGATCCTAATGGTGATCAAGCATTAAGACAATTAGATAGTTTAAAACAGTGATTAACAATTCAAAGTATGCATGCACTCAATCATAAGCAATTAAATAAAAATCACATATTCATGCTACGGTTCAAGGCTTCACCCCAGCAAAAGGAAATTAGTTACGCATATTCATAATTGAAATACAAGAAAAAATCATTCGAATGAATAAGAATGAAAACACCTCAAAGTCGCAAAAACTCCAAAACCCTAGCAATTGCCCTCCACAATGTCACGTTCAAAATCCAAAAAGAAGTTTTCCAAAATTACTGTGAGAAAGAGCTTAAATACCCCTAAAACCTAGCTGCCAATGTATAGCTTTTCTATCCCCACAAGGAAGCTAATTAAAATAAAATAGGGTTTATCGCAGCTATGATCCCTCAACTATACCTGTAATTGCATTTGGGTCACTGAACTTAATTATTAGTTGCAGAGGTCACTCAACTATGTGTTTCGTTGCACCAGTAGTCCTTCTGTCAAGTCCGTTAGTTTTTTCCTTTTAAAATGATGATGTGGCAAGATCTATCCAATTATTGATGGGCAAATGTGACTTTTCAGTTAGGATTATTTGTAGCAATGATCCGTCAACTCTACTCGGAATTACATTTTGGTCACTTAACTCCAAAAAATAGTTATAGAGGTAACTCAATTAGGTGTTGTGTTGCACCATTAGTCTCTTCCGTTAGAGAGACTTGACGGTAGGGACTAACGGTGCAACGAAACATACAGTGCAACTAATAATTGAGTTCAGTGACCCAAATACAATTACGGGTATAGTTGAGGGACCATAGCTGCGAAAAACCCAATAAAATAATACTAGGAAATAAAGTAAGAATTGGATTAGGAGAATCTGCCCAGCCACGTTTTGGCCTCAAATCTCCTCCAAATCTCACCAAAGATAGCTATTTTTAAAGATAAAAATATTCTGAACACTTCTCCAGAAGGCCACGAACCCATCCGAGGTCATCTTGGACTCCAAAACTCAATAAAAGCCCAAAACGTCACTATTCCAATACTGCGCACTGCTCCTTTATTTTATTGTCAGAAAACAACCGCTTAGTAGAAAACTCTGAAATTTTGATATGATCAAACTGAGTGACTCACGTACGTCCTCCAACTGGAATTACTCCAAAATTTGTCCATTTGATTATGTTTTGCTCCAGAGAAAGTCGAAAGTCCTATATTGGAAATATTATTCAAAGTATCAAAATTCTTCCAAAATATTTACCAAAATGTACTAAGAATGGGGTTAAATATATAATATAAAATATACCCATCAGGACCCTTTTGGTTCCTATGTAATTCGAACTTGAGAACCCGTCAGCACTACTTACATGTTTGAAATTAGTGTTTACTTGTATGGTCTGCACTAGCTATGTGCATTCTCCTTGCCTGATTTTATGTTAATAACCACTTTATTAGCGAATAAAGATGAATGACTTTTACATGATTCATGTTGTTTGGATTAGTTTTATAATTCCGTTGCATTCCTGACCCCAGCAATATTTGCTAGTTTTCAATTACTGTCTTGCGTGCACAAACCACATTTTACTGTGAATCATTGTTATTTATATCCTGTAAGAGTACATAACAGTAATTGCATAGCATAAAAAAAAAAAAATAGAGTTGACCATCAAATACAAGAGATGTGCATCCCAATTTCCAAAAATATCTCTCTCTCCTTTATGGCATTAAGCTCCTCTAGCTTCCCTCCACGCCACACACTTATATAAAGAGATGTGCATCAATCTTAATTCTCACCAAATCTTGAGCCAATAGCAAGGCATGAGTACTGAAGTGACAGCAAGTCATGAGCTACTCCAAGCACAAGCCCACATTTGGAACCACATTTTCAGCTTCATAAATTCTATGTCCCTCAAATGTGCAGTTCAATTAGGTATCCCAGACGTCATCCAAAAACATGGCCAACCATGACTCTTTCTGAGCTTGTCTCCGCCCTACCAATTTCCCCAACAAAAGCCAAGTGTTTAGTGTGTATGTGTATGTATATATATGTATATATTCAGTAGTTGAAAATGATGAATCTTAGCTTTTGACTTTTATCAGATTATGAAATATATATATATACTCACATAATATGTTTTGCATTCACTTAGTGTTTTTTTGTTTTTTTTTGTTTTTTGTTTTTGTTTTTGGATTTAAGGGCTTTAATTTTCTGGGTTTCCACTTAAGCGCTCCTCCCTCTATGTGCAGGTAGTAGCTGTGTTTACAACTATTGATGCTCTTTTTGTGGAGGGTCAACTTAGATAGAGAAGAGTTGGATTTTCAGCAGGGGAGAAGGTGAGAACCTTCAGAATTCGGTGAACTTGCCGAAGGCTCTCCGATGCTTAAGTCAGCTATATGTGGTAATTTTGGCAAAGTAACAGTGAAGGTGAGAAGATAGTTACCCTTTTTACTTAGGCACTGTTCCTTATTTATAAGGAAATGAAAATGGGAGTCTTGCACAAAGTTTCGATGTGAGACTTTGTGCAAGCTGTTGTGGAGGTAACATGTGTCCCTAGAAATTAGGTTCGGCAGTCGAGAGCTTCGGTAGGTGACTTCCGTTTCAGAAGAGTATCTTCCTTCCGCATGTTAGAAGGTGGTGAGACATCACTTATTTTCTAAGGATTTGTCTGTGTGTCCCTATGGGGTATTCCAGCAAGGGAGAATGCGTGTCTGCCTTGGTGTCAGTCGTTTTGACGTTGGATATGCTCAGTTGATTATGGTGTACACAGTAGTCCCCCAAGTTTGAGGTCAAGAAGTAACTTTTGGGTTGGGAACTTGTGAGATTTTTGCATAATCATGACCAAGCATTCTTGGTTTGGTAGGAGCCGTAGGGTGTTCCCTAGTCCTCCAAGTTGACAAGTTAGAAGTTGTGTTAACCTCTGAAGGTATGGCTCAGGTGCTAGGCACGGGTTTTGGCAATAGAAAAATTTTGTGTGCCCCTTTGGGTCTTCGGCATGGTCCTTGCCGTTCCTCAAAGGGGCCCTTAGGATGGTATGAGTCTTCGATATGGGCTACAGAAGAAGAGGTCTTGATTTGGACCCGTTTGGGCCGTCGCGTGACTCTTGCGGTTTGGCAAGGGGCCCAAGGTGGTCTCGGCTTGGCCTGATTATGAGCCTAGGGCGTGGCATGTGCCTTGGTAACCTTTACCAAGGCTTGGGTAGGCTTCGGCAAGAGTTCAAAATAATGGGATAAGGCTCTAGGCTTGGGCTTTTGGCAAGATAGAATTATAAGAATTTGGTGAGCCATTCTTTGCCTCAACACAGGCCTTGCCGTTCGGCAAGGATGTTTCATCACTTTTTTTATTTTTTATTTTTTTTGGGGCCTTGGGCCTCTGGTCGCTTCGGCCTGACTCTTGCCGTTCGGCAAGCAGGCCAGGTTGGTTTATGGGCTTGACCTTTAAGTCTTTGGAGTGTGCATAAATATTCGGCAAGGCTTA
The DNA here is from genome assembly GCF_000346465.2 of Prunus persica. NCBI lineage: Eukaryota > Viridiplantae > Streptophyta > Magnoliopsida > Rosales > Rosaceae > Prunus > Prunus persica. Next base: position 12,914,978 of record NC_034011.1, on the reverse strand, counting down.
AGAATATCAGTAAGGGTCATCTTTGGCAAGGGTTTTTCGCAATAGGGAAAAAGAAAAGGTTTGATAAGTTTAGGGTGTTGTTTGGCAACAGGGGCCGTTCGGCAAGGCTCGTGAAGGAGAAGACTTTCGAGGTTCTAGCCACTTTCAGTAAAGTGCCGATCGGTAAGGTTTCGAAAAAGTGAAGGGGGGAAGGTTCCCTCGTCAATCCCTGCTGCGGTTTGGTAAGAATTTGTTGAAAATCACATCTGTGAGTCTTCGTGAACATCCTCGATGTCGTGCTGTCCGGCTGGGCATAAGCCTGCCATTCAACAAAGGGTTGGGCTTCGACAACAGTGTCGTGTTGGACGACTGAGGTCAGCTTGTAAGTGTTTTCGCTTTGGGCTCTCCTTTTTTTTTTTTTTTTTGCAAATGCCTTTCCGATACAATGATGATTGTTTGTCTATGGTTTTTGGACATTTAGACCTTCAGCAAGTGGGGCCACAGTGGGCTCGGCGTGATCTGGAGCTGGGCTTCACGAGCTAGCAAGGGGTACAGTTGGTACCTTCGGTGTGGGTTGTGCACGAAGAGGCAATTCGGTGTGGTCTTGCTTTGGCAAGGCTGATGTAGGTATTTTTCGTGAGCCCCCTTTTCTTCTGCATAGGCCTTGCCATTCGGCAAGGCTTGTTTCATACATTCCACCACACCCGCTCCCCTTTTTTTGTTGTTGAATTCTGAATTTTGAATTTCAAATTGTTTGGAGCAGGGATACGAAATTTGAGGGGGAAGGTGAAACGGTGCTAGGGTTTTTGCTTACATCGAGGCATTGATACCTTTGAGTCTTTATAAATAGGACCTCTTGGGGGATGAAGGTATAACACTTGCATTTTGAAAGAAAAATTTCTAGGGAGTGAGACCGTGATATGTGATTTCTGGAGATGATTTTCGGCTTAGTACTCGTGATGGTGCGATTTTCGGCTTCCATTCCGTGGTGGTGCAAACAAGGTTATACCTCATTTCCCTTGAATTTTTGAATTAAAATGTCTTGTTTGATACGAACATGTTGAATGTTGGTATGAACACGTTGAATATTTGTATGAACACGTTGAATATCATGCGTAGAGCAAAGAACATGTAGGTGTGCCATCCTTTTTGTGTTTTTGTGTTTCGATCCTTCTTGCATGTGGATTAGTTCCTTTTCCTTGTTGCTGCATATTGTAGATGCCTGAGAGTTCTGATAAAGAAAGTCAGGACCCCCCTGCCTTTGGTGGGGAAGATACCGAAAGTGATGAGCCAAGCCTGTATGTATGTTCTGAAGGTAAGAGTTCCCAGTCAGAGTATGTGGTAGAAGGTGTGATAGAGAGTAGGATGGTAGGGCTCGAGGGCTCGAGGGGGGAGCTATCAGTGGATTCTCAAGAGGTTGAGTATATAGAGATGTAGAGGAATTATAATGTGTTAGAGGTTGTGGCTGATCTGGTTCTGGCCCTACCTCAAAAGCTAGAGGTGGGCTCGAGCAATCTGGCAGGACCATCGGGGTCTGTGAAGGTGGTCGTGGGTTCTGCTTCGGAGGGGTTGGACGTACGGGTTGGTGTCTCATTGCCGAGGATGAATACACTTATAGAGGTACCGATTGTGGTAGATGTGGTTAAATATCCTCTAAAGGGATGTGTGCTCATTTTTACAGATATGTATAACCATGGCTTCAGACTACCACTTCATTTGTGGGTTCAGATGAAGTTGGCCAAACTTGGGTATGCGCAGGGGCAATATAATCCCAACTTCTGGATTTTACTGCATGGGGTATATATTGCTTGGTAGTTGGTGGGATTGTGGGAGCCAACGTTTGAGCCGTTCATGTATCTGTACTTAATTTCTAGGTAGCAAGGAAACTTTGGCTGGGTGCAAGCCAATTGCCGAAAGGCGAAAGAGAGAAGTTACTTCATTAGTCACTTGCCTTCTTCTCAAAAATCTTGGAGGAACAGGTGGTGTCTGGCCTATGGTGACTAGGAGTGTCCATCAGGGAATACCGTAGCCAAATACGTTCCTCGCCACTTCCAGTTTATAGGTCCTTGGTCGTAACCTTTAAGACTGATTGTTGTCTTGTGTGTTTAACTGCTAGCATTCTAGTTTCTTCGTTTGTTATTGCTGACGTTTGCAGGTTTGGTGAAGTAGGGGCCCATTTCAAAGGAGAAGGAAGACGAGTTTGGGAGTACCGAAACTTAGTCACACCAAAGAATCTGCTATAGTCCGGACTCTTGCAAGGGAGTAAGTATTTGAGTTACACTTGTTGTTTGTCTTCTTCAGCTTCATCATCTTTGCATTTTATGGTTGTGACTAACTTGACTTTTTGATGTGCAATGGCAGGTGTTGTAAAAGGGTCGACGAAGGTGGTCATGCACATTGATGAAGCTGAAAAGCAGAGGTGGCTGAAGACGTGCCAAGCAAAAAAGGCTAAGAATAAGGGTGGCAGGCAGGTGACTGGGAAGCACCCTCGGGATGATGATGAGGAGCTTGTAGCCGAAGCCTTGGCGGGGAAGAGGATGGCTTTGGAAGAAGTCCACCATAGTGTGATGGGGATGGAACCGAGGCTTCCGCCCTTTGATCTGGGGGCACTACCTAAGGTTCCCTTCGGTATGTAGGAGGTTTTTGCTGAGGGGATGGAGAGGGTTGACTTCGGAGGGTTGCGGAGGCAGAAGAAAGAGGTGAGCCTGGCCATGCATCCGTAGGAGGTGCCCTTGGTCAATGTCTTCCTAGAAGGCGTCAAAAGTGACCCCAAGCCCTTGGCGAGGACGCTGACCCCCTCCTTTGGAAAGCGGGCGTAGAAGACGATCCTTACGTCTGCCTATGTTAGTTATGTGTTTGTAAAAATTTCTTATTTGTTATGCTGGTATTTCTTGAATTGACAATGCTTTGTTTTGCATGCCTTTGGCGAGATGTACGTCAACTTGGCTAAGACAGATAAGGAGATTGAAAATATGAAGAGGCGCAAGGAGATCGCCGAAGGCAAGGTAGCGGAAGCGCAAGAGGCTATCTGAGAGAGGAATGTCTTGCTTTTTCCAAGGAGGTGGATGAGCTGAAGGAGAGATTGACGTCTTCTAAGTGGGCGTTCGGACTGGGGGTGGGCTAGGGAGGCAAAGCAAAGACGTATCTTGAGGTTGGAGCAAAATTGCTTAAATTTGCCATTGTCAAATTACTGGTTGTTGTTTATGACGATGGCGTGGGGGATGTTGAAGCGACATACGATATTTTGCCAGACGAATGTTTCAATGTGAGCTACTGTGATGGTAGTTAAGGCTTCGGCCTCAGCCCACTTGGTGAAGTAGTCCACGGCGACAATTGCGTACTTTACCTGGCCTTTGCCCTTAGGCATAGGTCGGATGAGGTCCAGTCCCCATTGGGCAAATGGCTAAGGACTGACCATGGCAGTCAATGGTTCATCTAGGAGCTATGGGATGTTGGCAAACCGCTGGCATTTATAGCATTTTTGGGTAAAGGCCTGGGCATCAGTGTGAAGTGAGGGCCAGAAGTAGCCCTACCGAATAGCCTTTTGGGCAAGTGAGCGAGCGCCAAAATGGTTGCTGCAAATGCCCTCATGGATCTCCCGAAGGACATAGTTGCCTTCCTCTGGAATCAGGCATCGAAGGTAGGGGAGGCTGAAGCTGCGTTTGTATAGAGCGCCATTGATGACCAGGTATCGGGCAGAGCCATAGTAAACACTTCGTGCTTCAGCAAGATCAATATGCAGTGTCTGGTTTTGTAAGAACTGAAGGATGAGGTTCATCCAAGTGGGGCTGTGGTCGATGGTACAAATGGTTGGTATCTGAGTGCTGGGCTGGTCTAGGAACTCCATGTGGAAGTTGCAGCCAATGCCCTGCTCTACAATTGAAGCTAGTCTTGCCAATGCATCAGCATGGCTGTTCTTAGAGCATGGGATTTGGCTTATGCGATAAGCATCAAAAGTTGTCAGCAGGTGATGGGTACGTTGGAGGTATGCCGTCATGGAGGTGTCCTTGGCACTGAAGTCCTGGTTGACATGATGAACGACGAGCTGGGAGTCACTGAATATCTGGAGGTATGTCGTCATATACAAGTCGTCGACGGAGTACAAGCGATCAGTTTGGATCATGAAATGGTCGAGAAAGGTTTGCTTCAAGCTATCAAAGAAGTTGATAGTGCGGGGGTTCAGCCGATAAAACCAATTTAGAGCAGTGCCAATGAGGGTAGAAGGGAAAATGAGACACATGCCTTCGTCACTAAGGCCCTTGCATTCGAGGGCGGACTGAAAATAGTGGATATGGGTGAGGGGATTCTCCTTGCCCGTGTAGAAGCCAATACGGAGCGGCTAAATGTCCATCTCTTGATAATAGTTGAGGATACGTTCAATAAAAGGGCCAGGGTGTGGCTTTGCCTAGAGGGGTTGATGGTTGCAGCGCTACTCACTCTCAAGACTTCGGACCTTCTCAAAGAGAAGTCTCATGATCGGGTCGGCATGAGGGAGGACACCAGGTGCTTTAGGCTTGTGGTTTGGGTAGGTAGAGGTTGGGCAAGCTCCCTAATCCTTGAATGCTTCATGTGGTACGGCTCCCAGTCCTCAGGACGATAAGGTTCCCAATCATCTGAGTCCCCTGCACCTTCTCCGACGGATAAGTGGGTGGGCTTCGGTAAAGGGCCTAGGTGTGCCGCTGATGGGTCGTCGAGATTGACAGGGATAGGGATAGGCTTTGGCCGAAGCTCTGAGATACAGTGCCTGCAATCTTTGTAGATCTTGGTTGGGATATGGGGCCGATCCTTCGATGGGGAAATGTGGAGAAGCTGTGATTTGGTCGTTTTTGGATAAAGGTGGCCTTGCCCTTGCTGAGCCTAGACTGGATTGGGGCACTATGATGGGAGATCACTGGCTAGTTCGGCTGGGTGTGTTCAACATCCTTGGTAAGGTCCTGCTGGGCACCTTGGTAGTGAGTCTTTTCCCAGTTACGCTTCAGGGCGCGACAATCATGCTCCAGCTCAACATTCTTAGTAAGAAGGTGTTCACCCATTTTTTATTTGTTCCTGTGATGGTATGGTAAAGTTCCCCATTTGCTTGAAAACTATTTGTGGTCAACAAGTCAACTTTCTTTTGTGTATGAGCGTGCCACTGCTAGTAATAAAAACCCTAATAGACTTCTTAAGAATGGATAACTTGCGCTCCAAGTTACTGATTTCTAAACAAGCGATTGTGAATTTGGGTGAGTAATATCTCCCAAGTAAGTTCTTTTCTTTGCCTCAGATTGGTGAGGACTTCACAATTTTTCACAGTACAAAACTGGTACTTCTGGCCAGAATAAATGATAAGAAAGTGAACTGTTTTCAGGCAGAACTGCCTTTTACAAAGCTAAAAAGGAAAGACCAACTCTAAAAAAGACAAAAGAGCATTGGACTTCAATTTCTGCCTGGATAGCTACTTTTGATCCGGACTAGATTGGATGTATCCGTGCTGGTTTGGACTATCAACACCTTCAACTGTCAAGTTTCAGCTATAAATTGATACCAATGTTTGAGTTTGGCATAGAATCTATTTCAAGCCCTGAAAGGATTTTTGAACTGGCAGAATTGGAAACTCTTCAGTCTGGAAGGGGCAGAAGTGGCTGGATTTGATGATTTACTGAGCTGGAACTGCACTGTAGTACCTATTTTGCTTGATCAGGGCTCTCCATAAATTTGTTGAGGTTTTCATATTTGTAAAACCCAAACTCTGCTTGTTTTGGCTTATGCTGAACCAAATTTATAACGAGAGAAATCTCGCTTTGTATGATTATTTATCTGAAACTGGACTGACTCTAGAGATTTTGAATTCTAGCTGACTTGTTTGTTGTGGCTCAATGAGCTCTGGTTGCTTCAGTGTTTTGAAGGTTTTTGAGATCAAGTGATCATTTTGAGTTTTTTGTTTTTGATTGATTTTTTTAGCTGTCCTTTGATCTGTTCACCTTCTCTCATATTTATAGAAAATGCTGGAGTGAGATTTCTAATCTTTTAATAATGGGCGGCAGATTTTCTAAAAACAAGATTTTTTATTTTAAATGTCAAAGAAAAGGGGATTTTTATCTATTATGGTAGACAAACCATCAACAGTCAGTTCTTTATGGTGATCACTTCTCTGCTCTTTTTGAAAGAAAACCTAATTCCTTTTTTTTATCTTTAACTGCTCTTTGTAAGAGTTTAATCTGTCATGAAAGTTAGTTTTGATTTTTCAGATGAACCACTCCCTGCTCCCTACTTATCTTTTTAAAAAATGCAGTCTACTTATCCCTTGGGAATGATACCTACTCTGATGCAGAATTTTCTTTGTATGTAAAATGGGATCTTGATCTTTTTCTTTCACTGTAAAGACTGGAAAAGTCTTCCTGCAATGACCTGCCTTCATTAATTCCCTATCACCTCTATTGTGATAGTTGAAATTGTTGACTTTTCAAAATCAGGTAGTCACGTGGGTTTCTTTGTGAATAGACTTTTTAAAAGTCTGGGCTTGAGATCAATGGTGAGCATTTAGAAGCTGGGACCAATCCAATTCTCCTTTCGATTTTTATCGACCTGCTTAGTGGTCAATTGCCATTTAATTTGGCGATTTTATTGACTTACTTTCGTATTTTTTTTACAACTCTGCCACTTCATAAAAAACATGGGCCTTTGATGTGGATTGGGCTTTTTTCGGAATCGAAGCCCAATCCTCTGTTCTTTTCTGTTTTGTGGGCCTTTCTTTGTGAAGATGGGCTGGCGCGTGGATTTCTTTTAGGTCTAAACAGAAGGTGTTTGTAGTTCTCTATCATCTTGGCCATACTAGCGTGGAGGCGCTGCACCTCTTCTTGGAGATTCCCTTCGACCGAATGTTTCTTTCGGGAGGAATCCTCACGGGGGGTGTGGTGCTGGGTATCGAGGCTGGCCTCGCTCGACATAGTAGAGTGTGGGGAGTAGAAGAAGGGACGGGCCTTGATGGGGGAGGGAGCCAGCGGGGCTAGTAGAGGGAAGTGGGATTCAGAAGTCGCTTCCCACAGACGACGCCAAACTGTTGATGCTCTTTTTGGGGAGGGTCAACTTAGGTAGAGAAGAGTTGGATCTTAGCAGGGGAGAAGGTGAGGACCTTTGGAATTTGGTGAACTTGCAGAAGACAAGGAAGAAGAAGCAGTCGTCAAGCTTCGAACACCGGTGTAGTGCTTGCTGAAGGCTCTCGGATGCTTAAATAAGCTATATGTGGTAATTTTGGCAGAATAACAGTAAATGTGAGAAAATAGTTACCTTTTTTACTTGGGAACTGTTCCCTATTTATAGGGAAGTGAAAATGGGAGTCTTGCACAAAGTTTCGATGTGGGACTTTGTGCAAGCTGCTGCGGAGGTGACACATGTCCCTGAAAATTAGGTTCGGCACTCGGGAGTTTCGGCAGGTGGCTGCCGCTTTAGAAAAGTATCTTCCTTCGGCATGTTAGAAGGTGGTGACGTCACTCATTTTCTAAGGATTTGTCTGTGTGTCCCTTTGGGGTATTCCAACAAGGGAGAAGGCGTGTCTGCCTTGGTGCCAGTCGTTTTGACGCTGGATATGCTCGGTTGATTATGGTGTACACAACAAAAATATAAATTGGCTTCAGTTTATCAGTAGTAGATATGCTTACTGTATATTTCTTTTCCAGCGAGAGTTTTTTTATTTATCATTTGCTGTAGCTTTGGCAGTTTTCTTGGCATTGGAAATTATTCGAGTAGTTCGCCCATGTTAATGTCTACAAATAAAATGCGCTTGTTGAGGATACAATCCTGGTAAACCTGTTTACCTCTTTTCGGGCAGGGAGGCTGACAGAAGGAACTTTTGGTCCTTCTTCTTTTTTGAGTGCGGGGCGTGCCACCACTAAGCCCTGAATTGGGCTTGAATGGAATGTGAGTAGATGGATGTGTTGCGTCCGAGATCTGACTTTAATTAAACGATTGTTCGGCCGAGCAAGGAACCTCCTCACGGCTTAGGTTCTTTCACTACCTCAGGGTCAAGGCTTTATGTGAGCGACCAAATGATGTGGAGTGGGTGGAGATGAAGATTGAAGGTGAAACGTAATGAAATGAAGAATAAGTGCGTAAAGTAAAGGTGCGTAAACTTAAATGTAATTTAAAGACAAATACGTAAAGTAAAGTGCGAAAGATAAATAATGTAAAGACGAGAATTAAAGTGCGATAAAATGAATCAAAGCGATAAATAAAGCAAGAACGAAATGAAAGCAATAAGAACAATAAAGTAAAATGAACTTGAAATTAAACTTAATTGAAATGCGATAACAATGCAAAATCTAAAGATATTGAAATAAACTTGAATTTAAATGACAAGAAAATATAAATTGAACGAGAATTTAAACTTATACTAAGAAAAGGAAGAATTCACTACACTAGGTGCACGAAAAGTTCCTATGTCTAGGAAAAGAAAAGTGCGAGACAAAAAATAGGTTTGTCTGTTTGATGTTGTGTGTCGTCTGCCTTCGTTTGATGAAGTTTATATAGGGTGTCCGTTGGCCCATGGGCTGGCCATTAAATGGCCAAATGTCAACTCTTTTAAAACTCCTTCCTTTTGAAGCCCCCAAAATCCGTGGATCTTGTCAGCAGAGATATTATGGTTACTTGATTTTCTCTCGTTTTGGAAAATTCCGAATCGTCATCAACCTTCTTGATTTGTTTCCTTGTGAGGCCTCCATCACATGCACATTGACCTCCGTAAATCTTGGGCGTGAATCCGTGCCTTGAGACTTGACCTCCGAGATTTCATCTTGACATCTGGTGGAATTTCGTGCCGCTTGAGTTTTAGAATTCTAGAGTTGGCTTACCATCCGTCTACTATCCGCCAAGATGGGTGGTATGGGAACTCCAAATATTTGGATGTTGGGCTTGGCCCTACATTGGACTATATTTGAGTTCTCAAATATTCGAATATTGGGAACTCGGAGGGCATACCTCCCGCCGAACTTCAACTCCCTTGGCCCGACTTTGCTTGCCCAAGTGTTAAGAGGAGGGTGCCAAGGTGAGCATGGAGAAAATTTGCCTTGGCCTAGGTTTTTGTAAGAGATGTGGCCGACCAAGATATTTAAGGAGTGCTTGGCCCAACTTTTTGAGAAGGAAGCATTTGGCCACTTTTGCAAGGATACGCCCGGCTACTTTTGCAAAGATACGCCCGACCATATTTTTGAGAAGGCACCATTGCCTTTGAAGAAAACACCTCGGTCGCATTTTTGAGAAGGCATTGTCGGCCGCTAGGAATTCTTGCCCGCTAGGATTTCTCCCCTGCTAGGAATTCTCGTCCGCTAGGAATTCTTCGGCCGCTAGGAATTCTCGGTTGCTAGGAATTCCTCGCCCACTAGGAATTCTTCGCCCGCTAGGAATTGTGCAACTAGGAATTCTCGGCCGCTAGATATTCTTCGGCCGCTAGGAATTGTTCACATTAAATCTGGCCGCTTGCATTTTTGGTAGCTGCCCAACTTTATCCGGCCCCAGCTCCTCCGACTGTGCCCGCCGCATTTCTTTTCCCAGCTCTACGATTGAGAGCCCGGTTGCGGCTCTACCAAAACCCTGCCGCGTCTTCCAGCTGCGTGGTCCGACCGCACTCTCCAGCCAAGCTCGAACGCAGCCCGGCCCATTCTTTCAGCCATGCAGCCTTGCCCATTCTCCTAGCCACGTAGCCCGGCCTCATATTAGCAAGTCAATACCCGGCCGCCTATTCTCCAAATCTCGAGCCATTTCGGCCGCAATAGACTATAGCCCGGCCGCTCGTGTTTTCGAAAGGTGCCCAGGTTTGGTGAATTTTCACCACCTCCAAACAAAACCAAAATAATTTATTTCTATGTTTGAACATGATTGTGTCTCTCTACGAGATTGAGAGATTGAGTTATTGAAGTCTGTATCTTTCTTATTTCATTTTGCTTTGCCATTTCTGGGTTTTTTTGTTTTTTGTTTTTGGTTAGTATGTGGATCAATGTGTTTGTCTTTTTTGTTAATTGTTATCTGGGTTCATTTTATAGAATAAACTACATTGTCCTTTTACTTCATTTTTCGGAATATGCCATTGTTATTTCACTCTGCATTTGTTAGCTTTCAAATTTATGTCTTTGATTGTTGGATTCATCCCAGTACACTTGTTCTTGGCAATGGGGGTCCTTAATTCTCTGTTTGGGTCTTAATTCTTCATTTGGGTATGATCTAGTTGTATAATTCTGCAGCTTGATCAGCCCCATTGGATTATTTGACTTTATGTTGGGTTTGACTTCTTTTTGCTGATGAATCTCGGCTTCATTGTGCTGAATTTGGGTTCTTTTCTTTCCTATGAGTTGGAACTCAAAGCATTAAATTAAAGAATTTGTGATCTTGACACTTTTGTTCTCATCTTAACAAACTAAAACCAATCCAAGAATGTTGCAATGCAAATGTTTGAGTTTATTGTTTTTAAGATTGAAGTTCCGTATGTTTATATTGGTTCTTCTCTTGAATTTTAAGTTCTTTATTGTGTTGTTTCAACTTCTTGATGCATAAAAACATTTGGAAAATTTTATTTTTATCCAAATTCTATTATTTGGAGGAGGTATACAATGTACATAAGGGATCTTAATGGCCCTTGGGTTGAAGGTGAAATCCTCCCGGAAGCTTTCGTTCAAGCTTTTAAGCTTAGATTTACGGTTGAGCAGCCCCCTAATCATCACTTGATGTCAATTTTTCTCCAAGTAATTGAGCCTTGTGTCACCAGTTCAGATAATGAGAATCTCTTGGCTCCCGTCTCAGATTTTGAATTAGAGTGTGCTATTAAGAGTATTGGCCCTCTTAAAGCTCCTGGGCCGAATGGTTTACATGCTATCTTCTACCAGAAGTGTTGGGACAAGACTAAACATTTGGTGAAAAGTCTAGTGTTGATTTTCTCTCTAACAATATTCCCCTTTAGGACATCAACCATACCAACATTGCCCTCAATCCCAAAGTTGCCTCTCTAGAGTCTGTTAACCATTTTAGACCGATTAATTTATGCAATGTCTCGTATAAGATTATCACTAAAATCATTGTTAGTTGGCTTAGGCCTATCCTTTCGAAGTGCATTTTCAAAAACCAGGGAGCCTTTGCCCCTGGAGATCCATATTTGACAATATTCTTATTGCGCATGAATTGTTCCATGACTTTAAACGTAAGAAAGGTTCTAAGGATGCTATGGCTACTAAACTTGACCTTGAAAGAGCTTATGATTTACTTGATTGGAAGTATATTAGAGGGTGCTTGGATCAATTTGGCTTTAGTAATGAATGGTGTGATCGCATTATGACTTGTGTTTCAAGCACTTCTTTTTCCATGCTGATTAATGGATCTCCTTATGGCCATTTTAATCCTTCTAGAGGAATTCGTCAAGGAGATCCTTTATCTCCTTACATCTTTATTCCATGTATGGAGCCTTTTATAAGACATTTTAATTTACTTGCTCAGAATCCTAAAACTAATGTGGGTCTTCTCTCTTCCCAAGGAGGCGACCGAATCTCTAACCTGGTTTTTGCTGACGACTGTCTTATTTTTGCCAGGTCAACTGCTATGGCTACCAAAAATATCAACTGCTTATTAGATAATTTTTTCAAAGTGTCAGGGCAGAGAATAAATCTACATAAGTCCACCGTCTATTTTTCTAGTAATGTCCATTCTCAAGCACGTAATGCTCTAAGCAACCTCCTGCAGATTCAACATAAAACCACTCTTGGTCGCTACCTAGGCATACACAATATCATTTTTTGGAAAGATCATGTTAATGCCAAGATGATGATAGATAGAATTCGATCCAAATTTGCCGGCTAGAAGGCCCAAACTTTATCTAGGGCAGGGCGGCTCACTATAATCAAGGCTGGTGTTACGGGTATCCCCAACCACACTCTTTCGTGTTTCAAGTGCCCTAAAAAAGTCTGCAAGGAAATGAATTCCTGTTGTAGACGTTTCTTCTGGAGCAATAATTTTAAAGTCCCCCTTGTGGCCTGGAAAGACATCTGCTTGCCTCAAACTATGGGGGGCCTTGGGGTCAGATCTACTGCTCTCTTCAATAAAGCGGCTTGAGCGAAATTAGGTTGAATCTGCTTAACTGATTCTTCCAATTGGCAAGCTCAAATTATAGTGAAGAAGTATTTGAAGAAGGAGAGTTTTCTTGTGGTTGCTAAAAAGACTTCACATTCTTCGACTTGGAAAGCCATCCTTGAGGCGCGTTTTGTGCTTCACAGAGGTATAAGGTGGATTGTTGGTAATAGTCAATCCATTCCTTTCTAGACTGCTAATTGGGTATTTCCTTTTCCTTTGTTAGATCTAATTCATGTCTTCCTTAGAAATAATCATAATTTAAAGTGTTTGACTTTATTCAAAATCAGGTTTGGCATTATGATAAGCTCTCTCACGTGATTGATGATGATGTTATAGAAAACATTCTCACCATTCCTTTGCCCTTATCTCCTTTTCAGGATAAGCTAATCTGGGGGCCTACTCCTAATGGGAAATTCTCTATAAAATCTGCTTACAATTTACAATTATAGGATGAGCAAAGTCACCCAAAAGCTTCATTTTTGAAGAAAATGTGGGGTTTTAATTTTTTCCCCCCCCCCCCCCCCCCCCCCCCCCCCCAACCCCAAAGTCAAGCTTCTTTCGTAGTTAGAAGCCATCTTTACAAATGTTTACCAAATATCAATTCAGAATGCCTCTGTGTAAGAATCATATGAAGACTATTAACCACTTATTCTTTGAGTGTCAGTTTGCAGTGAATATCTGGAGATGCACGTATTTTTTCCCCAACTATGTTCAGTAGAATTTTGATGGCATTGAGTGGCTGACTTCACTACCTCATACAAAGGCTTCCGATGGCCCAAATGTTTTTTCCAAAGCTCTTATTCTCTGCTGGTAGATCTAGGAAGCCAGGAACAATTGTATTTTTAAAGACATCGATCCCCACCCAGTTAGAGTCCAAAATGTGGATGGTAGCATTGGGCTGGATTACTAGAAAATTAACTCTTGCCCTCCTCAAAAGTCTACTGGAAGGATTAACATCAAGTGGAAACCATCGCCTTTGGACTGGGTTAAAGTGAACTTTGATGGTTCGGTGTGTGGTAACTTGGCTGCTGCTGGTTTTGTGATTCGTGACTGGAATGGTAATGTTCATTTAGCTGGCGCTAAAAACTCCGATCAAGTTTCAATTACAGTTGCAGAGTGTTTGGCTCTTCGGGATGGCCTGGCTCATGCTATTCATAAGGGTTAGCGAAGGATCCTGGTGGAAGGTGACTCAAAACTCATCATTGATTGTGTTAACAATCTGGTTTCGGTTCCATGGAGCATAAGTCTCCTTGTGCAAGACATTCAAGTGCTTAGTTCTTATTGCGAGGAGATTTCTTTTCAGCACATTTTTCAGGAGGCTAACTTTACTGCTGATGTTGTTGCTAGCTTAGGCCATAGTCTTACTTTGTCCCGACTGTGGGATAGGGGTCTTCATTTAAGCTGTTCTGTTCCTTTTTATTTTGACTTGGTAGGGCCTGAATGACCACGTGGTTTCCGGTTGTAGTTCTTTTTTCCCTTATATAAAAAAATGCTACTTGATCCTCCAATGTAAGCTTGACATTTGTCTCTGTTTTCCTCTGTTATTTATACATCTTAATAAACCCCTATTCTCTATTTACTGATGAGTTCATAGAAAATCCTCAATTTGGTCTACTTTCTTATTTTTGGCTTCAGGGTTTTACCAGAATTGGCTTCTTCATACTTTTCCTGCCTTAATTTGATTTTACTTTTATCATTGAAGTATTGCGGTATCGGTTTATCTATAACCACTTCCCAAGTTTGCAAGAGGAGGTAATTAATTGCCACTGAAGTTCTTATTCAAGGTTTAATAGGATTGTTGTATAACTTCAATATAATTTAGAGGGAGGTAATTATTGCCTTGCGTAAGTGACACTCTGACACTAAAGCACCTTAACTGTGTTCTGTTCTTTCTTGCCACCACCTTAACTAAAGCTTTAAAAGGATTCACTAGAGCTTCAACATCACTTCATTTACTATTCAATAAAGCTTCATAATATTATTTTTATTTTTTTGACTATGAAGTCTTTATTAGTATTTTTATGAATTTTTTAAGATGAACTCAAAAGACGTAGAAAATGTCATATTGAGTTTGTAGAAATTTTTTGGTGTGTATTTTTATGCTATTTAATGAATTATTATGATTTTTGGAAGTTAAAGCATTCAAAAATAGTAATAAATGAAAGAGAATGACAAGTGGCAACACTTGAATGATGCGTCGTCAATGCTTCTAACGAGTGACATTCTCGCGTAGTGCCATGTGTCATGAGATGTTCATTTTTATGTCTTTACCTTAAAAAATTAACAAAAAAAAGTCAGAAAGTTACACTAAAATTTGTACAAACTTCTTGCAACATTATCTTCAACTACCATGCGAGAAAAATCCAAACTTGAATTTAGAAAATTTAAAGTAATATTGGAGGAAGAGTTGTAATACGGAAGAGTAATGATCTCCAACAAAGTGTTATTGTTAGTATAGAAGCAAACTTGACTTTGAGAAATTATTTGAGATTCATTATGATTTTTGGAAGTCAGTACACATGGCAGTGCCTGATGGGTGCATTGTTAGAGTTTCAAACAGGTGTTAGTATCTCATAACTCCACGTGTCATTAATGTTTCATTTTTATGAGTTTATCTTAAAAAATTCTTGAAAAACCATTAAAAAAAATCAGAAAAATACACCCCAAATTTGTACGAATTCCTTGCGACATGATCTTCAACTCTGATGCGTGAAAATTGAAATTTGGATTTGGAAAATTCGAAGTAATAATTGGAGGAAGAGTTATAGTGATGAAGACTAGTGATCTTAACTTAGTGTTATTGTTAGTATGGAACCAAATTTGAATTTGAGAAATTTTTTGAATTTTTGTCTTAGTTAAAATTATATTTTAAGTCTCACAAGATGTAGGAAATGTCGCAAGGAGTCCTGGGAATTTTTTGAGTCTCACACGGCCACGAGCCACTACACATGACTAAGGTCACCCGACTCTCCTCGTGACGAAAAACTCTACCACTTTAGCTATTGTTATATCATTATCAAGATCCAATTAAACTAACTTAGGCATCGGAGGGTCTTTGGCCAACACCCTCCGGGTGTAGTTTACTTACTCCTATTTGTTTTGTAAGGATCGAGAAAGAGAGAGAAGAAAGATCGAAAATAGAAGATTCAACCCACAAATATCCCCCGTGTGCAAAATTTTGCTCAAACTTAAATACTTATATCATATTATATGTATTATCACTTATATTTATAGTAAAATTATGGGAAATAGCCCTAAATGACACCCATTTCATAATTTTAATTAAAAATACCATCCCTTCCCAATTTTTGTACAACTACCACCTATAAATATAAAATTATTGTCCACTTATTGCTGATTTTTCACAAGTTCAGAAATTTTGGAGAGAAGAAGCTCACACAGCTCTCTCTCTCTCTCTCTTTCTCTCTCTGGCACAGCTCTCTTTCTCTTTGGTATCTGTCTATCACAGCTCTCTGTGTCTCTCTTGGCTCTCTCTATCTTGGCTCTCTCGCTCTTGGCTCTCTCGCTCTTGGCTCTCTCTCTTGGCTCTCTCGCTCTCTCTCTCTAGCACAACTCTCTGTCTCTCTCTTTGCTCTGTTTCTCATAGCGCAGGTATCTCTCTCTAGCTTCGTTATGTCCCTTTCTCCCCTATTCGATCTCTTGCTCTCTGTTTGGAATCGCGAACCCCTCCCTTTAGCTATGTCTTCTGAATAGCTGCTTGCAAGCTTGAAGCTCTAGTGGATTGCCGACCTCGAAAAGGTAGTGTTGATGGTTATTTTCTTAATATCAGTATTATGTGAAATGGGTTATAGTTTGATTGTTTGGGTTTGTGTTAAATTCGTTTTGGCTTTAATTTATTTGGGTTAGGTTTTGTTGAATATTCATGCTCATTCATCTGGGTTTGTACCAATTGCATTTAGATTGGTCTGGATATGTGAATCTTGAAACTTGGGATTTTCTATTTGATGTAGTAGATCTGTATAGTGTGATTCTGTTGTGTTCCTCTTATTTTACAGTCGTATTGCTGTTATATTGCCATAATATTGCCTATATATTGCTGTTATATTGTGGTTATATTGCCTATATATTGTGGTTATATTGTGGTTATATTGCTATTGTATTGTATGGTTATTGTGGTTATATTGTGTGAATGAAATGTTGTTTTGTCATGGTCAGAAATGGAGACAATTGTTATTCTCGTGTGCTACAATGGAAAATGGGTCACCTCGAAGAAGATGTGCAAATACGAAGGGGGTGACTCAAAAGGCTTAATAGTTCCACGTACCATCAAATTTGCTGAACTGTTGGACCGTGTGCATCAGATTGGTAATACAAACAGCAGGGAAGACAAGGTTTGCTTAAAATTCTCAGTTTTGGTGGCCTCGAATGAGTGGAAGCACATAAAGATTGAGGACGATGATGATGTCAATTTTTTTATGAAGTACAATTCCGAGGGAACACCTTCAAAACTAGCTCCCTTACTCGTGAGTATAGAAGATAAAGGACTGACAAATGATGTAGTTCATAGTATGCATATCACGACAGATAGTAGTCGGATGGGTCATTCTTCAGTTGCCATTGTTGAAAGCAATGAAGTAACTTGGAATAATACAAATGTCACTGATTTGGGAGGTGAAGTAGGGACAGATTTTATGGATATGATTGATTTTAGCGAGGTGGAGGAGATGCATGGTGGTGATAATGGTACTGAAAGAAATGAAGTGTCAGTGTACTCTGCCCCTCCTAATTTGGGGTGCTTGAACACAGCTGCCCAGTTGCCAAAAATGCGTTTAGGAGGAGAATCTGAACCCACTCGTCAACATTATTGGAGTCAAATGGGTGAACAAAATCGGTATAATGCAGTCGGTGTAAATGATGAAGAACCATATTTGGACAGCGGGTTTTCACGAAGCGATTGGAATCCGAAAATTACAGTTGGGCAAATTTTCTCTAGTAAGAAAGCATTGTTGACAGAGTTACGGTTGACGGCATTAAGAGGCCACTTTGAATTTAAGGTGCAATTCTCTTGCACTAAGAGGTTGCTTGTGGTTTGTTGTCAACGTCCATGCCCATGGCGGGTCCGAGCATCGAGAATTGGAGAATACAGCTTCATGATTGTGAGGTGTGCAACTGTCCATGAATGTGATTTGAGGTTCGTAAGTGACAAGCATCGTCAAGCAACCGCAGCACTTGTAGCCACTTCACTTAAAAGGAAGTTGAAGGATTGTCGGACAATATACACACCAAGTGACATTATGAGAGATGTGAAACACAACTTTGGTTGCACCATCCATTATTCGAAAGCTTGGAAAGCAAGGGAGTTAGCTCTATTGTCCATTAGAGGATCAGCGGAGGAGGCATATTATATCCTTCACTACTACAAAAAAGCAAAAAGACGACGGTAAATCACCGTCGTGTATTCGATTTTTCAATGGTCGTGGAATCCACCGTCATCTTTTCCCTCATATACCACGACGCTAAATCACCGTCGTTGTTAAAATATATAACGTCATCAACAAATACAAAACGACGTCTTTGTACTGCAAAAAGATCTAAAAAAGCAGTCGAGGATGAGAATAGACGACCAACTCTCTAAAAAAACCGTCGTTAAAAAGGAAAAATATGACACATATTAAGAGAACAAGGCCGCAAGATAGACATACAACGACGGAAATAAAAAAACGACGCCGTTAAATATCATTTTCACGACAATAAAAAATTTGACGTCTTTAAATACATTAGAAGACGACGTTATTGATACCTACTACGTCGCATATATAAAAACAGCCGTCGTAAAATTAATTTTCCACTTCGATTTTTCGATAAAAGATGACGTGGAAATAGTTGTCAGTGTCATTATTTATGACGTATGTATTTATTGAGTAGACGTTGAAAAACGAAACAACGTCGGTTACAAATATATGAGAGTCGTATTACAAAATTTATACGTCATATTTTCAGAAACAAACAACGACGATAAATATTAGACGTTGTTAAATAAAACAACGTCGGAAAACAATAAAAACAGACGTGTTTAGTCTGCTAAAGTTCTAGAAAATAGTCGAGGATGAGAATAGACGACCAACTCAAACAAATCACCGTCGTTAAAAAGGAAAAATATGACACATGTTAAAAGAAAAAGGCCGCAAGATATACATACAAAGACGACAACTAAAATTTTACGCCGTTAAATATAATTTACACGACAAGAAAAAATATGACGTCTTTAAATACATGAGAAGACGACGTTATTGAAATATACTACGTCTCTTATTTACAAACAACCGTCGTGAAATAAATTTTCCACTTCGATTTTTCTAAAAAAGATGACGTGGAAATAGTTGTCAGTGTCATTATTTACGACGTATGTATTTATACAGTTGACGTTGAAATGCGAAACAACGTCGGTGGCATTTATATAGTCGACGTTGTATTTATATCTATCATCATTACTCACGACGCACTTAATAATATAGACGACGTTGAACTTCTAAACAACGTCGGTTCCAAATAAATGAGAGCCGTATTACAGAACATATAGACGGCGTTGATTATGATGAGAGCCGTATTACAAATAACGTCGTTTAATTGTTATTAGACGGCGGTTATAATGAATTTCCGTCGGAATTCATTTCGTTCCTCTTCGTTTATAAAAGAACTTGCGACGTGGAAAATGTATGATGACGTCGTATTTTTTAACGTTCAGATTATATATCTCGTTTTTTAGACGTCGGTATTATGGGATTGGAGTCGTGTTATTTTGAATTACATGGCGGTTCTTAATCCTTCCCCGACGTGATATCCTGAATAATTGCTTCACAATTGCGTCGTGGTTCTTCATTGTTACGTTGCTTTAAGACGTCGGTAAATATGCTGAATAACTGGTTCACAATAACGTCGTGTTTTATTTGAACGTAGAAAGTGAAGAAATCACATTACAATATATTACAAAATTAATGTCATACACTGCCAATTACATAAGCATCATTCAATCCATATATCTTCACACCCATCTCGAATATTTTGACCGCCTAACTCACCCACCAGTTCATCAAATGTGTCAACATTTGGCATCCCTCTAGTAAATGGCTCACACTCAATTATCACATCACCTAAGACTTCATCACCAATAACATCATTATATTCTCTATTAGGCATTGATAACACTACCGACCAACCACGATGCATCGGGCCGTCAACAAAAAATATTTGTTTGACTTGAGAAGCCAAAACAAATTGGTCATTCCTATGTCCAGTTTTACTCAAATCTACAAGGGTAAATCCAAGTTCGTCGACTACAAGACCAGAACTATCTATCCAATCACACCTAAAGACTGGGATTGTAAACTTTTGGTAGTCAAGGTCCCAAATTTCTTGAATGACACCATAGAAACCCATATTTGAGAGAATTGGGTTTTTATCCTTGGCACTAGCAACTTGCATGGTATGTGCAAGTAAATAAACTCCACTATTTTGAGTTGTCCGCACATCATCTTGTGCCTTGATATTGAATTTAATACCTTTAATAAGATAGCTCCTATATAATGGCACTGACATGTTTGGACCAGCTGCTAGCCACCTTAAATTTTCTGATACGCCATGATTGTCTTCCTCAAGTTCACTTTGAACCTGCAAATTAATCATATCTTAATTCAATCTAACATATAAATAAGAAGAAAATTAAAAGAGAAATATGTTATTCAACAATATATACCTTGAAGCGTAGCCATTGAATGAAAGTGCTATTGTGCTTATCCTGCAGCCACTTTGTTCTCTTTCTAAATTTTGGATAAGCACTCTTGATGTGAATCATATGTTGCCTACATGACACGAAAAATTCAAGCATTACGGTCCTAAATATAGAAGATAAACATAAGAAATAATTTAAAATGGAAACTTAAAGAATAAAGCTCATACGTACTCGATATAAGGTAGGACTTCCTCCGTATTCTCCAAGACATATAGATGTGCTTGATTCAACAGGTCCTGATCAACTACGCTCACTGTGCAACCTGATAATGGCTTTGAAAGTCCCATCTTTTGGCTTGAAGGCACTCCAACTGTACTAACATCAGATAAATGCTGAGTACAACACTCTACCGCTTCTTCAGCTATATACCGCTCAGCAATGCAACCTTCGGGACGAGTACGATTCTGAACATACCCCTTCAGCACTTTCATATATCTTTCAAACGGATACATCCACCTAAAATATACTGGCCCACATAGACGAACTTCTCTGACAAGATGTACTACTAGATGAACCATGATATCAAAGAATGAAGGGGGAAAGTACTTCTCAAGCAAACACAGAGTAACTACTACATCTTCTTCCAACTTATCTAGCTTGGAAACATCAACAGTCTTTGCACATATAGCATTGAAGAAGAAGCACAAACGAGTTATTGCATACCTTGCAGGCTTCTCCAAAACAGAACGAATTGCCACAGGGAGCAATTGTTGCATTAAGGTATGACAATCATGTGATTTAAGGCCAAGAAGTCTTGAATCTTGTAAAGATACAAGATTTTTAATATTTGAAGAATAACCTTCAGGGACCTTCATACCATAGAAAGAATTGCAAACCTCTCTCTTCTCTGCTCTTGACAAATTCCAAGGCCCAGGAGGCAAACGAGTACGTCTTTCTCCATACTCGGGTTGCAAATCAGTTTTGACCCCCATGTTCAATAAATCTAATCGAGCAGCAATCCCATCTTTATTTTTTCCAGGGATCTCCAGCAATGTACCAATGATACTATCGCAAACATTCTTCTCAATGTGCATAACATCTAGGGCATGCCTTACAGGAAGGTATTTCCAATACTCGAGATCAAAGAATATTGATTTCTTCTTCCAACAAACTCTGTCACCATTTTCAACCATATGCAGCACTTCTTCTCCGGTTAATGGCTCGGGAGGTATGCCATATTCAGGTTTCCCATTAAAAGCTGCACGTTGCCTCCTATATGGATGATTGATTGGTAACCATTTTCTATGCCCAATGTAACAAATTTTGTGGCCATTTTTCAACCTGTGACTAGGTGTATCATCGCCGCATATTGGACAAGCTTTATATCCTTTAACAACACAACCAGATAAGTTTCCATAGGCGGGGAAATCATTAATTGTCCACATTAATGCAGCTCTGAGTGTAAAGTATTCTCCATTATGTGCATCATACACTCCTCTAATCCCAACCCACAAGGATTTTAAATCATCAATCAAAGGCTCCAAGTAGACGTCTATATCATTTCCGGGTTGTTTAGGACCGGAAATCAATAAGGTTAACATCATGAACTTTCGTTTCATGCACAGCCATGGAGGGAGATTATATGTAACTAAGATAACCGGCCAACAACTATATCTGCTACTTAGAGAACTGTGGGGATTGAATCCATCAGATGAAAGAGCCAATCTCAAGTTTCTCGGCTCATTACCAAACTCAGGCCATTTATCATCAAGAAGTTTCCAAGACGGGGAATCCGCCGGATGAGACATCTGACCGTCAATTGATTTTCTAGCAGCATGCCACCAAGTCAAACTCTTAGCTGTCTCATGTGATTGAAACATCCTTTTAAACCTTGGAATTGGGGGAAAATACCACACCACCTTCGCTGGCACACCCTCTTTCAAGATTGAATCTTTGCCTTCCTTCCACCTTGAGATACCACAAGTAGGACAATTAGTTGAATCCTCATACTCCTTCCTATACAAGATGCAATCATTGGGGCATGCGTGCATTTTCTCATAACTCAGCCCCAATGCACACAAAGTCTTTTTAGCCTCATACATGGAGGTTGGTATTGTATTTCCTTCTGGAAGCAAATTGCCTTGAAGTATCAATAATTCTATAAAACAGACATCACTCATCCCATGTTTTGCCTTCAAATTATACAACTTCACTAATGCCGATAACTTCGTGTACTTTCTACAACCAGGGTACACTGGTTGATCTCCATCCCCAATCACATTGGCAAACTCATACGGATCCGAACCAAAATCACCAAAATCATTATCATCCATATCAATTTCTTCAGACACAAAACTGTACCTACTATGGCCATCATCTTCTTCAACATTTCTACTAGCATTAGTAGTTGCTTCCCAAGGTTCTCCGTGAAATGTCCAATTCTTATAGCTTTGGTCAATTCCATTAAAGTATAAGTGATCCCTTATAATTCCAACCCCAAACAACTTCAAATTAACACATTTAACACATGGACAACGGATATGTGTTGTAGTTAGAAGATTTTCTACAGCAAAGTTCAAAAATGCTTCCACCCCAAATTCATATGCCTTCGATCTTCTATCCGAGTGCATCCATGACTTATCCATCTCCGACACTATAACCTATTATCTATAATAAAGTGAAAATACAGGCAATGACCATCACTATAGCAGATTATACAATGATCTAATCGCAAGTAATACACAACAGAGACGACGGGTTTTAAACAAAAACAGACGTATTTGGCATATGTAGACGACGGATTTTCAACAGACGTCGTCTATTATAAGTAATACAAACGACGGTTTATGAAAAAACCGTCGTGTATAAGTAATACAACGACGGTAGTTTAAAAAAACCGTCGTGTAATCGTCGTCGTAAGCCTTAAAATTCGTCGTGTCTCAGTTTATTTTCAAGAACACAAAACCCATTAAGAACACAACATATATATGAAACCGAGCAAGAAACCAACATATACATGAAACCAAGCATGAAAACAATAAATCCATTCCCAATTCAACATAACATAGGGTGATTAAAAGATACGACAAAATTAAATCCATTCCCAATTCAACATAACAGATAATGTAATCCATGAACCCATTAAATAGAAAATCCATGAACCTATACCTATAAGCACATTATTAACAGATCGCAAAGCATACACATAAAACCCTTTAACAAAACAACCTAATATTATTCAATGAATTTACAAGGGGAAGATAGGGTTTATACTTACAGGTTGGACGAGCTCACAGATTCGACGGAGCCTGGAGAGTGCAACTTTTAATTAGAGCAGAAGTGAGAGAGCGAAATGTTATGTCGCGCGAAATCTCAAAAATTTAAGGTTTCAGGGTTCGAAGTATAAGAATAAGAGCCGAATCTAAAAAAATTTAGGTCGCGCGAAAATTTTTAGAGTTCGCGCGTTTTAAAACGTCGAAAGAAAAACCAAGGCGAAAGTTCTACACGTACCGACGTAAATTTAATATTCCACGACGGAAACTTCATTTTTCGGATTAAGAACGTAAGGCCGTTCATTTTGAAGCTTCATTTTTCGGATTAATTTTAAATTTATTTTGAATTTTTTATATAACGACGACTGAAAAACCACGTCGGTGTTAAGAAATTAAAGACGTTGTAAATTATATAAACTGACTTACATATTAAAATGACGTCGTTTAAAGCGTAAACCATGTCGTATGTTTTTCTGTACGACGTAAAATATGTATTCCACGACGCAACCACCGTCGTTAAAAATTAATACCCTAAACCCATAAAACTAAATTATACAATTTAAAAAATTAAGTTTATAAAAGGTTTTATGGTTTTAAAGCCTAACATATACCCTAGACTACCCAAAAATTATACTTTAAAAATAAACCCCAATAAATAACAACCCTAATCTCTAAACCCTAGACTCTAAACCCTAAACCATAAAACTAGAAGTGATTTTATGACTCATCAAAACAATTTTGTTTTGGATGGTCATTTTAAATTTTTGTTATTCAAAATGAATTTTTTCAAGGTTTATGTGGAAGAAAATATATCAATGACTTCATAGGAGTTGACTTTTCAATTTTCTGATTTATTTTAAATTTATTTTGAATATTTTGATATAAAAATAATAAAATATTCTTACCACAACAACAAACCACGTCGGTGTTAATAAATTGTAGACGTTGTAAATTGTAATAGACTACTAAGTCGTTAAAATGACGTCGTTAAAATGAGAAACCATGGCGGCTATTTAACTATACGACGTAAAATATATATATCAACGACTTAACCGCTGTCGTTACATAAACGTCGTCGATGATACCCTGAACCCTTAAGAAATTGAAGATGTTGTAAACCATAAACGACTCAATTGTTCAAAGAACGTCGTCTAACTATATTTTTACGTCGTATTTGTTTAAAACACGAAACAACAAAATACGATGGTTTGTGACTTTATTAGGTCGTTGAAAAAGTATTACACGTCGGTTAAGCAATTTGTATGTTTGTTTTTTTTTTAATTTAAGAAAACCTCAACAAATTTTTACATTACATATTATAGAGAAAATTTGTACATTATACATAAATATCAAGTGTTCAATAATTGCCCTGTTTAATAATTTGGAAAACAAACTCTGCCCATTCATTCCGGACTTCATCAATGGCTTCTTGGGGGTATGAAGCTTCCTGGTTTCCCTTGGCATACTGCATAAACAATGACTATTAGGGTTTATAAATAAAAAGAAATTCAATCACAGACGACGATATTTTTCATAACCGACGTAGTATATCCATTCAACGACGTTAATTTTACATGACCGTCGTTGATAATACAAAAAACGACGTGAAATGTATGAAGGTAATTTCTTCTTACCTTATTCTCAAACCCCAAGGAAGGATCCATGATGATGTCCCTCATGAAGCGCATCACATAATACCCGCATTCGACATTGCTGGGTTGCTTTGGTGTGCTTGAGAGAGTTTTCCAAATTACATTTTTACGTCCTGCTCGGCCTATGTGGGTATTATATATTTTTAAAGCACTGTTCACGATGTTTTTCGCCTCTTCGTCGACCACACGATGACCTGGCAGAGGATTCAGAAAATAGACGGTCTCCTTCTTTGCTCTTACAATCAGCAAGATCCAATGACGGCTGCACAAAATTAATATAAAAACGACGGTTATTTACAAAAACGACGTATTATAGTATTTCACACGACGAAATAAAGTAGATAACGACGACATTATATATTTATCACGACGATAAATAAATACCGACGTGGTTAGTAGTTTCAAACGACTAAATAAAATAAAACACCGACGTGGTTAGTTTATAAGCTGTCATTTATTGAAAATCATAAAAACAAAATCCTAAGGAGACTAACCCTGGATTGTAAGGCATCATGAAAAGCTGTTCACCGTCTGTCTTCTGAAGTCGAGCTGCTACCAGTCGTGATCTTTCAGTTATTGTGCCAGAGTTGGCACTAACTGTAGCAGGGTCAATAAAGCCAACCATGCTGCACATATTGGCTTGTTTCAAAACATCGTGTAAGTACCTAAATACATAAAATAATATAAACAAGTCAGCACAAACAAACACGACGGTTATGTATAAAAAAACGATGTATTATAATATTTCACACGACGTACTGAAATAGATGAGGACGTTATAATATATTTATCACGACGGTAGTTAGTTAAGACGACGTGGTTAGTTAGTTAAGACGACGCAATATATAAACCAACGAGGTATTATTTTAGAAGTACAAACCTCATATATACAGCCAATACAGTAGCTCAAATTTCTTCCATGCCTGCAAATTGTGTAATATCTTCAGGCAGGAGGAAGGTATCGCGCTCACCACCAAACACCTCCTTATCAATTGTAAATTGGAGTGTCTTATCCTCAGGCAGGAGTGTCGTTTCCACAAAACGACAAAGGGTTTTTAAAGAAGATGGCGCCTCCATATTTGAATAAGCACCAACTTCAATAACCTGTTTAAAGAAATAAAAAAAATGACGTGGTAATTCAATAAAGACGACGGTTTAAGTAATAAAACGTCGTCTTAAAAGTATTTAAACGACGGTGAAAAAACTGTCGTGGTAATTCAATAAAGACGACGGTTTTATGAATAAAGCGTCGTCTGAAACCATTTAAACGACGGTGCAAAAACCGTCGTTTAAATATTTTATTACGTCTTAAAAAAATTCCGCCGTCTAAGTTTTAAACAAACGACGGATTAAATAAAAATATCGACGTCTGAAATTTTGAAAAACAAATAAAAAAGGCAAAGTTATGTGAACATACCTTGTCGTCATGCTTTTCTTCATCTTCTTTCTCCTTTTCTTCTTCCTTCTCTTCATCTCTTTTTTCTTCTTCCTTCTCTTCATCTGGCTGATGTTTCCCCATTTTGGCAGTATCATCCTCCAAATGTAGGGATCTCACATCACCTCCAGAGCAGCTAGCTTTGTCAGACATTGGATTTTTGGGGCTTTGGCTAATTCTTGGTTTAAGCATGCTTGGATCAAAATTGGGAATTAATTGGGAAAGCTGACTCAGGAAATGCTCCCTCTCAGCCTCTACCAATTGTTTTGTCCTAGCCTCCATCCTTAAGGCCTTTTCCCTTGCCTTAGCCTCCATCTTTTTAGTCTCTTCTTGAAGGAGAACTCTTAAACTGTCCTTCAAACGGTCGTCAAAGCTCACCCTCTGTGGTTTGGGCAAATTGAAATATTGCCTTGGGGAAACACCAGCACCAACTCCCCTTAGTCTGCCTGGATGCTCGGGGCCCAAAGCCATGGTCAGCACATCATTGCTGCCATCTACTCTGACTTTGCCTTCCGAGACTTGTTTCTGCAATTCATCCTAAAAAAAGATAAACAAAAAAACACACGACGGTTATTTATGTACAAACGACGTATTATATAATTTCACACGACGCAATAACGTATAAACCGACGTTATTATAACTTATCACGACGGTAGTTATACCGACGTGGTTATTTATTTAAAACGACGAAATGAATAAACAACCGACGTCTTATGCTATAATTAAAGATAACAGAGTAGTGATTCCTATTTAGACCGTTAACGACGTTTTTAAAAAATTTTCGACATGGTAATATCATTCACACGACGCGAAAATGAACCACCGACGTCTTATGCTATAATTACAGAAAACATAGTAGTGATTCCTATTTAGACCTTTAACGACGTTTTTAAAAACTTTTCGACATGGTAATATCATTCACACGACGAAAAATATAACATACGACGTAATAAGAATAATTCACAGTTTAATAAAAATTTAAAACAGAGTGATAGTAGGCTTACTATTAATTTTGCTTTCTCTGCCACCTTTGGATCAGGGATGTTACCATGTTTGTCCTGTCTAGCTCTCTTCCATAAGGTAGATCGATCAATTTCTACCCCAGGCATGGTTTCCTCCAATTGATCCTCCAATCGAGCATATCCTTTTCGAGACAATCGATGATTGTACTCGAGTTTCTCCCTAATCTGTGCATGTTGAGAATGCACAGACTCAAAATCTTTGGATAGCCTTGAAGCTACAAAGGCATCCCATTGTGCTTTCTCTATGAATTTATATGTTTCAGGGGGTTGGCTTAATTTCTCCCTGTCATTGGTGTATGGAAGGATATAATGCCTCGTTAGTGTAGACTTGAAATCCTTCCATTTCTTGGAAGCAGAAGCTAAAACAGAGGTCTTGCCCCCTTGGCCTACGACAAAAGCCATGTCAACTGCTTCCCAAATCTGCTCCTTTATATCCTTGGGGATTTGGGACCATTTCTTGTCCACAAGTGGGATCCTGGAGCGTGCCAACACACCAATATACGACTGCATCTCAATATGTGCTTGGCCAACACCTTTCCCCCTTTTATTGTACTCAACAATTGGCCTCAGTTTCTGAAGCTTTCTCTTCACAACACGAGGCATTGTGCTCATACCTCTACCAGTCTTTGAATCATCTGAGATTGTTGTCTGGCTGGTTTGTTCTGTCTCAGCAGATGATGAAGCAAACTTCATCTTCTTCGAAGACTTCATCTCCTTCGAAGACTTGTCTTGAGGAGCTACCATTCCAAGCTTCTTGGAGCCAGAATCCTTAGTTTGTTGTTGAGAAACCATTTTAACAGACAAAACTGCAAGTGAAAATATTTCAGGAAAACATTAAGAACACAAACGACGGTATTAAAAAAATACGACGTATGATATGATTTTAGACGACGCAATGAAATAATCTCAGACGTAATAAATGTTTAAAACCATTATTTATATAACGTCGTGGTATATATGTTCACACGACGTCAATAGTAATACACCGTCGTGGTAAACTATTATTTATATAACGTCGTGGTATTTATGTTCATACGACGTCAATAGTAATACACCGTCGTGGTATTAACATTCACACGACGTAAAACAATAAGATATTTTGTCGTCTATATTAGATACCAACCCTAGTTTCTTTTTCTTTATATTTTATCAAATAAGGGAAAAACAAAAACCATTGTTCAGCGAAATCAAACCTGCAATTAAACAAGCATATAAAAAAATACTATTATTTTAAAAACAACTTTGTCAATTTTCAGACGACGCTAAACAACTGACGAACCGTCGTGGTCTACCGTCGTCTTATTTAGTTGATGTAGTTGTCTTCAAAGTTGGAAACTTTCTCTCTTTGTCTGTATATTTTATCAAACTTGGAAAGAAGTAAAATGATTTTGGCCAGAAAAAAGGTAAAAAGATTTTTCAAACAAAAAACGTATGAGCATGCAAAACAGTAACCAAAATAGTGAAAATGAAAGCTTACCTTTTGCGTGCAATGAAAGCAAGAGGAAGATGATCGATGTTTAAGTTCAGAGACGACGAAGAAGACGAGAGGAAGACGATGAGAAACTCTGACAATGCTCTGACAAGGAAAAAAGACGAAAAGGTTTCTCTGGGAGATTGAAATTTTTAATCGGGTTTGGAAACAGTGCATGTGTAAGTCGAAAAGTTGCTTACATATAAAACCATTTCAAAAAAATAATACGGCGGTTACATTTAACTACGTCGTTTTTAACTAACACGACGCAATATTTTTCGTTCGACGTGGAATCATTTCATTTAACGTCGTTAGGTTTAATATAACCGACGTGGATTTTAATTTTTAAATTATGAATAGAATTTTTTTTCCCGTGACCTTTCAGTTTATTTTTCAATTACAGTGCGTTATAAATAGAGTTTTTTTTCCGGAGGAAATTTAAAACGAAGGAAATTAATAGTATGCAATATGTAAAGTTTCTTTTTTGGATGACAGATTTAAATAAAATAAGAATATAAAAACAACAAATGTGTAAGTCAAGTAGACGAAAAGTTGCTTACATATAAAACCATTTCAAAAAAATAATACGGCGGTTACATATAACTACGACGTATAAATTACAAAATACGACGGTACATTTAACTTCGGACGTGGTAAATAAATACGACAGTAGTTTGTAGGTACCGTCGTAGTAAACTCAAAAATTAAAGTACATAAGTAATAACTCGCGTCGTGGTATATTATTTAACACGTCGTTTTTATTAATTTACCGACGTGGATTTCTGTAATATACGTCGATCATACCGACGTTGATTTTACAATTTAAACGGCGGTTTTTTTGTAAGGACCGCCGTTGGTTTTAAAAATTTATTCTATAAATTTGTCGCTTTCATTCATTTTCGGTTTACATTTAAGGTTCCAAGTTCTTCCTCTCTCAGTCTCTCATGTCTCAAAGACAATAATTTGGATGTTTTCTCAAAGAGAAATTGAGCTTACTCGCATCAAATATATGTCCTTGATCAAGCCTGATAGGACACTTAGTGCTTCTGAATACTCCTTGCTTTCCATCAAAAGAGATGCAAGCCTGGCCTCCACTCGCTGTCGAAGGAAAGTTCGCTTCTCAGGGAAATCTGAAGATCAGATGTGCCTGATCCTCTGCTTGATTTTCTTGCCTAAGAAGATCGTCGGATTTATTGTGATAGCCTCTTCCTTTATCCGTAGAGCTTCAGAAGAAGAAGATGGGTTTCAAGAATGCGATAAAGAATAGAAATGGCTTCAGATGGCCTCTAAAGCATGAGCAATTGAATCAGTAGTTTCTGGGAGATATGATGAAGACATTGTCAATGCTTTGAACTACACAAGTCCTGCAGAAAGATATGTTAAAGAAACTGAAACAACGGCGGTTTTCTGTTCTACCGTCGTCTTTTCTCGTCGTCTATATTAAGTTAAGATGGCGGTAGATTTATAATTACCGACGTAGATTATTTTGTTAAACGTCGTTAAGTGTACTACAACCGACGTGGATTTTAATTTTAAATTATAAATAGAGTTTTTTTTCCCGTATTCTTTCAGTTTTAGTTTTCAATTCCAAAGCGTGATAAATAGATTTTTCTTTCTCGAGGAAATTTAAAATGAGGGAAATTAATGTTCTAGAATTTGTAAACTAACACGACGCAATATTTGCAAATCTGTGTCATCTGTTAAGATTATGATGTGAAACAGAGTTCCATCTGGTAAGATTTCGTAACCCTTGGGATCTCAGACAAAACTGATTATGTCGGCGGTGTTCTATATAAACCGTCGTGGTTATTTCAATTCTTGTCATTAAGTAGATCTACCGACGTAGGATAAGAAAATCAAAGAAAAAAATTGTTAACAAAAATTCTTATTAAGACGACCGTTAAAATTAAAGGTACGACGTATAAAATGAATAAATACGACGATAAATTTTATTGTACGATTTAAAGATAACGTCGTAGAACTATACGAGAATGACGTCGATATATTTATATTTTCCGTCGTTGTAAATTAATTTAATACGGCGATATTTTGTATTTTAAAGCCGTGGATTTGTTTGTAATTATACGGCGTCTTATACGAAAACCTCGTCGTTTTATTTTATGAGTAAAAACGGCAGTTTTTATTGAAATCGTCGTCTTTACTTTCTACGTCGGTCGATTCATAACTTCTGCCGTTCTTTGTTGGCATTGATTTTACACTGCGGAAATCTGTTTCAAATAGACGTCGGTTGTTTAATTATGTACGTCGTTGTTTTTGAACAGCCATTTGAAACTCCATTTTTTAGTTGGCTAAGGTTGTATTACACGACGGTGTTTTTAGAACCGTCGTCTTTTTATAAACCACGACGGTGTTCACTTAGACCGTCGTTGTTTTCTGGTCGTCTTTTTCACTTTTTGTAGTAGTGCTTCCAGCTTATTGCTATGAATTGGAGCGTATGAATCCCGGCACAAAAACACACATCCGAACTGATGAGAACAATCACTTTGTGTATTTATTTATGGCGGTTGGCGCATGTATTAGAGGGTTCCGTTCTTCCATGCGCCCAGTGATAGCCGTGGATGCCACTCATTTAAAATCCAAGTACAAGGGTGTTGTGTTTGTTGCAAATGCATTTGATGGTAATCGAAATATATATCCTCTTGCTTTTGGGATCGGGGATTTGGAGACGGATGCATCATGGCATTGGTTTTTCACTAAACTTCATGAAGCCATTGGTGAGTGTCCCAATCTTGTTATTATTTCTGATCGCAATGTTAGCATAGAGAATGTGTGGAACAAAATTTTTCCAACTGCACAACATGGCATATGCTTTTATCATATGAAGGGGAACATGAAACGCACTTGCAAGTTGAAAAAGCGTGATCACATACTTATGCACTTTGAGAAGGCTGCGAAATCTTATTCCATTGCTGAATTTGATTGTCATTTTCGCAAGATCAAGCGAAAGGAACATGTTGCTCAATATCTTGAAGAGGCAGGGTTACATAAGTGGTCTAGAGCTCACATGGATGGACGCCGCTACAATGTAATGACAACAAATATTGCGGAGTCAATCAACTCAGTCCTTAGGTTTGCAAGAATGCTGCCAGTGGTTCATTTGCTAGGGGAAATTGTTAATCTCCTTGTGAAATGGTTCACCGAACGTCGTGAGTTGGCTTTGAATTGCACAACAACATTGTGCCCCAATTTTGGAGAGAAGAAGTTGAGGAACAGGTTGGAGGATGCTGCAAGGATGAATGTGGTTAAAGTTAATAATGCACAGTATAATGTTTTGGACGGTGATATGGACGGCCTTGTAGATTTGACGAACAACAGTTGTAGTTGTAGAAAGTTTCAGCTTGAGCAACTACCTTGCAAGCATGTAGTTGCAGTTTGCCGCTTCTTGAAAGTAAGTATATACACAAAGGCTTCTAGTATTACACTCGGAAACCTGGATGGATGTGGATGCTTATTCGGATAGCATCTACCCGTACACCTCACGGAATGAGTTGTGCTGCCTCCCATGGCAAGGGTCATGCCAGCAGACGAAAGAAGTTAAGAATTCCCTCGCAAGGAGAGGGCACCATTAGAAGAAAGTGCTCAAGGTGCGGTTCTGCAGGCCACAATAAAAGCACCTGTAAAAGCAATATTCCATTGCGCAATGTAGCTTAGACAATATGATTTGTGTTGCTTTAGTAGGTCA